>NC_033800.1:149535772-149561840 GCF_001876935.1 Asparagus officinalis | reverse complement strand
CCTCAAACATTTTCAACAATTTTAAGAGTGAAAAAAAAAATCTCAGGGAGTCTATTCATAACAAGTAGAACCGCATAGGATATATTCATAGTAAATAGATCTATAGGGGGTCTGTTCGTAATTAACCCTAAAAATATAGTATGCATCTATTAATAAACAGCATGGTATATAATCTGGCCAATCTATTGAGGTACTGATGCAAGTTCAAATTGTTTCGTAAAGTCAAACACCTAATTATAGGATTTAATTAAGAAACAAAAACCAGTCATGCCTTGTTGATTAGCCTAGATTAAGTACAATATTCTTTACGAATATCAATGTCGATTCACTCAGATTCTTTTAATATCCAGTGAAGAGATAGATTATTACTTGTTTCGGGGGTTTGACCCCGTTTAAGTAATTAGATGCCCATGACTTATCGGATGGGCATATAATTTGACTAAATCAATGTCAAGACTTAAACAAGATTGAAATCTGAAAGAAATGCTGGCATGTTGTAGTCGGACTATTGCAAATAATCTATTCCTCTATAATAACGGGAGGATCCAATATTCACTATTCATGCTACAGTAAATTACTGTAGTATAAACAGGAGGATCCGAGGTTCATCATTTATGTTACATAAATTACTGTAGTATTATTACTGTAGCACAGGCGGGGCTGCAGACGTAAGGAATATTACCGTAACAATATTACTGTAGCTCGTGTGATACTATAGCATTTAAAAAATGTTGCTGTAGCACTTGCAAAACTGTATTTAAATATAAAATTACTGTAGTGAAAATAAAAAAATGGAGGTCGTGCTTTGCACGGGGTGCACACTAGTTATGTGGAATAGGAGCGAGATGTGAAGACCACTCCACGTGCTAAGCAATCAGGCAGGTGAGCATACAAGACCCTAAAAACTTTCACAGACTCTTCCTCTCGAATTTTGGACTTAAATTCTCTCTTCTAATAAAATTGTTTATTTTGATTTCGGGAAGTAAACTAATAATAGAACTGAGTGTATAATATAGTTATGCACCTCATAATTAATATCAGATAACCATGCATATATTGGAGTAGCACTATATAAGGAATATTAATTAACAGTAGTTCTCTATTCAGTATAACATGCATCCAAGGATGTCTGAACCATTGAAAGGAATCTATATAAACAAAAATGAAGAAGGAATAAGTTTATTATTCTTTTAGGAAAAATGCTTTCAGGTAGCTCTTAATTAGTTTCCTCATAATCTCATATTACCATATTGATGTAGCATTGTATATAAGGCATCAATGACGGAGCTACGCCATGCCTGCCAACCCACCCAAAAAAAAAAAGCAACATATATAGCCTTAAATGATATAGGTTTTATTCATATTACTCCCCCGCATCTTTGATATATGAAATTGGTAACAAACATAGCTTGTAACTAGGGGTGTGCAACGGTCGGTTCGGTTCGGTTTTTACCAAAATTTGAACAACCGAACCGAACCGCCTATATTTCAAAACCGAACCGAACTGTTGCAAGTCGGTTCAGTGCGGTTCGGTTCGGTTTGTTCGGTTCTAACTTCATCAAACTTCTTATCAAACAACAAATTGTGTTAAAGAAAAAAAGATATTAACAAAGTAGGAGATTATGAAGCATTAAACATTGATATAATGATATTGTTTTCAACCCATAATAATTCAGAAAATAAGTTTAGGGTTTGAGTCTTTGACTCTTTGGGGATGAGTCGGGTAGAGTTTGAGATCAGAATAGGTAGTATTGCACTATATTTGGTCGGTTCGGGTCGGTTCGGGTTGAAAAGTTTTCAAACCGACCTGAACCGTCCTACTCATAAAACCGATTTTTCTAGGTCGGTTCCGGTCGGTTCGGTCGGTTTTTTCGGTTTGGACCAAACCATGCTCAGCCCTACTTGTAACCTTATATATCAATATACTTTCCATGCATATTACCCCCCTACATCCTTCGTGCCTGAAATTAATCCCCCACATCTTGCATATTTGAGATCCACTCCTTAAATCTTTATATAAATTTGAAAATAGTCCAAAATTTTTAAAGTGTTCTGAAATTAATTAGTTCTTCTAATCTTTTGGGGACTATTTTATCAGGGGATTTAAGTTCAAAATCACCAAATCACATAACTAGCCTAGTATAATTTGAAGTGCATATATATCATTTCTCAATTTTTGTTGTAGTGAAGTTTTTTTTAGGGTTGGAATATTCCTCAATTTTAACAAGCCTCTAAGTGGGGACTGATTTAGATCACTTAAAAGACTTGGCTGCATATGTCTGAATACTTTATTAATCATTGACAATTTTTTTGTGTTGATTTATGGTAGGTTCTCCTCTCGCATTTTTTTTACGAAAATGAAATTTATCGTACATTATCATATTTGATCACTTGGAATTGATGTACAGTAATGGTTGTATTCCACCCCACCAAAAAAAAAAAAAAAAAAAAAAGAAGAAGGAANGGTTTTTTTTTACCCCCCCAAAAAAAAAAAAAAAAAAAAGAAGAAGAAGGAAGAAAAAAAAAACCTCCAATGGAATTAGTAACATTATTGTTCTTTGGTTTATTTGGCTCCAAATCATAATTAACATCTAAGTTGAGTTTCCTTTTATATACGTACACCTCATGAGATGCCTCCCATGAAATTAACCTCGAATTGATGTACTGCTTGGCTTGATCTAAACCAGCAGAGGAAGAGGGCCCACCATGACTTGACCTCTCACAAAATCTTTGGTGTTTGCTTGTCTTTTCTATTTCTCTATCACTCAAAGGAGCCGCTTGTTAAATTCCTCCAATGATTGTTGTTTTTTTCTAGCAGCAGCAAAACTTGTCAGTTCCTTTGCACCCGCAAGTGGCGCTGGCAAAGCATGGGGAAAAGGCTCGAGGTGGGGCATGCACACGCGCATGCATGGGTTCACACGTGGGATGCCTTGATTTGCCCCCACATATGCCACCATGCTATACGTAACACACGACACCATGAAAATACGTGTCAACGTTACTAACCTACAAAAGAACAAATTTTTACTGTAGATCCAAACGGAATTTTAATTACCAAAATTGACCGATTTTTTTTAATTATCAAAATCGACCCGTTTTATGCCACGTAGGCTTAATCCAGTTTTCTAATTAGTCGGGGTTGCCAACCCCGACTGTTTAGGAGTTGTTAAACCCCGATTAGAAGTGTTAAAACCTGGTTTAACAACTCCTAAACAGTCGGGGTTGGCAACCCCGACTAATTAGGAAACTGGAGTACGCCTACGTGGCATAAAACGAGTCGATTTTGGTAATTAAAAAAAAATTGATCGATTTTGGTAATAAAAAATTGGTTTGAGTCTACAGTGAAAATTTGTTCACCTACAAAATATTATGCCGTATTTTCCCTTTTTATGTCATATTATCCCTCTTTTGTTTTTTTAGTAGATATACATATATATAGACTCCAGAGTCTATACACTTGCAACCACAAGAATAGTTATTATAAGATGTGAATAATGTTTCTCAAAATGATTGGTGAAGTAGATGGTGATGTAAGAGGAGAAGAATATAGAGAATATAAAAGGGAGAAGATGGGAGATCATCAAAGAGAAAAAACTGCATGATCTAGTACTATTATAAAAATGTGTTGCCATGTTAAAACATTTATTCCAAAAATACCCTCCGAAACACATACTACATATACTCTGCATATATATATATATATATAATATAATATATATATAATATATATCCTATATATATTATATATATATATATATATATATATATATATTATATATATATATATAAAAAAAAATAATTATAAATATATGGAAAGTGAATCTTAGGTGACACCCTTAGGCTCGCCACCTAAGGACGCGGCCGTAAAATCACATCATTCGCCTAATAAAATTTTTTTACGTCCGATCCATTGAACTGTAATCTATACGTTCTTAAACTCAACTACAGCCCATATTTTGGGAATGACCCATCGTGTTTAGACCATGTCGTTGAGCCGTCGAAAAGTTCTATTATTCGAAACCGTAAAATTACGCGAGTGAAATGAAGGGTCAAAACACGACGGGTTCACCCCAAAATTAGTGTGTTTAGGTTTAAGAACGTGTAAATCAATTCAACGGAACGGATCACAAAAAAAAATTAAGGGAATGGATGTGAATTTTAGGCGCAGTCCTAAGGTGGGAGCCTAGGGTGTCAGGCCTTTAGATCACTTTTCCCATATATATATATATATAGTATATATATATAAGTATATATATATATATATAATATATACTATATATTATATATATATATATATATATATATATAAATATATTATATATATGTGTGTTGTGTGTGTGTGTGTGTGAAAACTTGTTGTCAACTCTATGTGGATAAGGGAATAGTGCTGTCGCACCTGCAAAGTTTTTTAACGCACTCATAGATTACTAGGGATCCTGTATTATATCAAAAGGTGTATTTTATATCAATAAATGTGTGGCTATGGAACTTTTGGTGAGCATCCAACTTAAGTAGTTGATAGGAGTATATATATATATAATATATAATATATATATATATATATATATATAGGGAGAAGTGTTCCTAAGGTGACGCCTTAGATAATTATCTAAGGACGCGGCCTAAAATCACATGATTAAGCTACATTATAGATGATCCGCTCCGTTGAACTTGATCTACATATTCTAAAACTCCAACACACCAAGTTTGGGGTGAACCCATCGTCGTTTGACCTTCCGTCGAGCCATGTGAAAAGTTCTATTCATTCGAAACCGTTAAAATTGATACGAGTAGATGAAGGGTCAAACGACGATGGGTTCATACCAAACTTTGTGTGTTGGGGTTTTAGAATATGCAGATCAAGTTCAACAGAGCGGATCATCCACAATGTAGCACAATCAAGTGATTTTAGGCCGCGTCCTTAGATGATTAATTTTTTATTTAACCACCCACTAATAACATTCCCCCACCAAGTCTTCACATTACATACTAATAATGAAAAATATTTCAACTATTCATCTTTCATAAATTACTATAAATTACTATTATAACATTCCCCCACTAATTCTTAACATTACACACTAATAATGAAAAACATTACAACTATTCCTCTTCCATAAATCACTATAAATTACTATAGAATCTTATCAAAATTCTCTAACAAAAAATCTAACTCGTAATCAAAGTTTAATCATATTGAAAAGTAATGAGACACAACTACAACACTTACAAATTGTAAGAAGTGTGAGTGTGTCAATGGTAACATCATTGGTGGAGTACGATCGAATTGAATGAGGAGATGGTAATGAAAGCATCGGTGTAACAATTTAGAGAGTAGAGAAAAAATCGGTGAAGGCGACAAAAAATGTGGTCCTGTATTTAATAAAAAATCTGCAGGTATTTCAGTCATAAACTAATTGGGTTTTCCCCCTTCCATCTTCGTATATGTTTTTGCCTTAGCATGTAAACATAAACTAATTGGGTTTTCCCCCTTCCATCTTCGTATATGTTTTTGCCTTAGCATGTAAATTGGTTTCCAACTCCTAGGCATGTTTTGCCTTAGCATGTAAATTGGTTTCCAACTCCTAGGCATGTTTGTAAATATGCTAAATTGTTTGTATATTTTGGTTGAATCTCTTAATGCATTATGCTTATTCTCGAGATAAAGAAAGCTTTGTCCATAACAATGCATTATAAGTATAATTGCTTTCACTCTATGTGTAAAGGGTAAATTTTTGTTCTATTGTCACTAAGGTAATACATTGATATTATTGGGTTATAAAGGACAAATAGAAAGTGCAGGAAGATCAATTTAGAAAATGATATAGTTAGTTGGTCCTGGGGATGCTTATAGAATGGATTACTACTATAATTTTAAGAGCATTATCAATTTTATGCTATTAATTATTAATTTTCTGCTATTAATCTACTATTTGAGTATAATAGTTAATGTATGATAATTATAATATATATTGATATCACATTAATATATAATATTTATATGAATTATTAAATATATGTAATTATCAAATATAATATGAGTAAAAAGTTATTTATTTACCAATTCAAATAAATAAATATATAATATAATAAAAAGTTATTTATTTACCAATTCAAATAAATAAATATATAATATAACATTACAGTAATATGAAAAGTTATCAACTTTTTATTATTCCACTGTCTTCTTAACCCCCCTTCAATAAGGAACTCATTCATGAAGGGTTACCCATTTCTCCATTAACCATCTGTAAATTGCATTATTATAACAAATAGGGAAAATTATACATAATTCCCTCTTCTATATCTTGAGTTGCACTACATCCTCCTCAATATATTAGCACTTAATACCCTTGAAATGTAATTTTAGATATATAAATTGCATGTATCAAATATAAATTGGGGGACTCTAAGAGCTAATAATAAACTAGAGGACGTTTAATAATTTCTTGAAAGATAATTTCAAAATGACATCCCTCTCTCTCATGTAAATGTACTTGAGCTTCTTGCTTTACAAGTAGTTTATATTTTATAATAAAACATGTGTAAGCTAATTTTCTATGCAGAGAGTTGTTTTTTATAAAAATAACTTATTCATAACCTCCTACAAATATACCCATTTAATCTTTATGCATTAAGTCTCATTTCATTGAATAAATATTAATTCTTTATTAATTACTATATTATCTTAATAACTATTCACTTTTTGATCTAATAGAACCAAAAGAATTCCAAAAAATTGATCAACAAGTATACCTACGTGCAACGCACGTATAGTAGTCGTACACGATACTAGTATATGTAAACTTGAGTATTTATGACACAATTTAGAAAGTGGTCTCCAACCTCATCTTTTTACCTCTTTTTGTTTCCTTTGTTTATTGGGTGTTCTTTTCATTTATTTGTTGGTGAGAAACAAATAATAGATGTGGAGGGTGGGAAAAACGAGGCTAAGGGATAGAGAAATAAATGGGTAGTTAATTTTTTTAAAATTATTTTAAAGTAAAAAAAGCTGTCCAAAAGCAGCTTAATTTCCAGTCTATTCTAACCTTTCGGATTGGTATTTGCAAGCCTGTGATATATCATCAAATTTGATGGCACATAATCATTTTGCCATGGGATTAACATTCAAACCAAACAATGTATAGGGATGAAATTAAGCTGACATATGTTATTAATTTTTATCCTTAATTTCCTCTCTAAAGACATTGCATCCAAACAGCGCCCTAAGCGAAAGTGTGTGAAACCTACATTCAAAGCATAAATGTACGTAGCCTACATCTCTCTTTAATAATTTTTTGTTTTGGTTGCTCAATTATTAGGCATATATTGTGGTCCCACTGACTATTACTTGATATTATCACAAGGAAATCTACATTTAGAGCACAACCATAGCTCAAATTCTCTCTAAATAGACATAGAGAAAGGATCTATATATGTTCTTAACCCTAGGCATCATAGGAATCTACGTCGTATTAATCTTCAGCACTTGGGAAAGGTCAATTTGCATTAAAATTAAGACTCGTGGCATTATTGTGGTTTTACTAATAAATAAATTTAAGAATAAGCACTGTAGGGTATGAGACATATGATCAGTTAGTTGTCAAGGATCTTGTCAGTACTTTTGGTGTGTCTCATGATTAAAAAGTTCTATTTTCTTATGGGAAAAACTATGTGAGAAAAAAAAAGTATGTGATCGATGGAGCTTGAGACAAAGATAGCATAAGTGATGGTAACGGATGCATCTATGAGATAAGATGTGATATATTAATTAATGGAAAATAGAAAGGGGAGGGGGTACTTTGGGGCCTACCTTAGTTTTAATGGCGCACGTATAGTCTAATCTACACTAAAGTCCTACACACATATATGTCATCAAAATGGGAAAAAAAAGAATGAATACGATTGATGGAAATGGAATCAAGTGTTGGTTGCTGAGCTTGCTATGGCAACTCGCCAATGAGAAACATTAGTTAGTTGGGATGTCGTGTAGCTTTATTGGATATAACTAGACATTTCATGGTTGTGTGGTTGGCAAAAGTCCTTTATTCTGGAGAAATATCATAGCTAGTTCTTTCCCTTTTTATATGCAATTAAGGAGGTAAGAGGTTTGAGGTTTGCTCATATATGAAACTAGTGTGCACCTCGTGTAAAGCATGATGTCTCCATTTTCTTATTTCTGCTACAGTAATTCTATATTTAAATACATTTTTTGTAAGAGCTACAATAACATATTTAAAATACTACAGTATCCCGCTTGAGCTACAATAATAATGCTACAATAATATTTTTAACCCTACAGTTCCTGGGCAGTGCTACAGTAATTCATTGTAGCATGAATAACGAATCTTGAATTCTTCTGTCACAGTAATAATGCTATAGTATCTAATGTAGCATTTACTGTAGTATGAATAGTAAATCTTTGATCCTCCTATTATTATAGAGGAATGGATTGTTACTCTTTGGGTTCACATCTAACCTTGGCATTTCCTAGTGAATTTCTAGTACTAGTATCTATTTGGTTATCTGAAAGTTCTTATGCGGGGGAAAACAGTGTGTCAAAATAAAATTTTGACTGGACGAACTAAGAAGCGTTAAACGACTTGGAAAATTTTGAAAACTTTCTACTTGTATAGCTTTTCCACGGTGTTATGGTCAGTCACCATACTAAGTTAAAGATGTCGGGAGAATGTTCGCGTAGATCTACGAGAGCCATGGTCCAAACCAACTTAGACTCAGAGGCCTAGACAAAGTCAAGTCTCTGAGTCAGGTGAGTAGACGAGCCATCTTTCGATCAAGAGTCGTCATGACCGACTCGAAGCGCTGGATCAGTCGCCCCCTCATAATTAAAACGACTCCTCGAGCAGACGACTCGACCATACACTCGGCTCGAAGCTCACTCGACTATCGGATCGATAAATCATAATGAGAGCTCGCATATCAAACCCACCTCGACTAAAGAGATAAGATTCGACCGAGCTCACTTCAGATATCAATCGACACAATAGTACTGATTAGTCCCATCAAGATCTCTATTCTGACAACCCTCGTGCCCAAGCCGCTTATTCTGCTTACAAGTCACTTCCCAGAGATTGTCATGATGCTCTCCTGTGCACGAGTGACCCCTCCCCCAATTACCAGCCGCCATATGGAGAAAGAAGGACGGCTAAGCAGTCGACCTATCCTATGCCCTTGTATGTTGGAAAAATTGCAATGAAAAGAATAAAGAAAATTGATTTGTATTTCTTTGATTCCGATTACAACTTGATTACAAAAGAGGAGAGAACGGATTTGATTCTCTCCTTTGTTTAAAACTGGGTTCTTCACGGTGGCGATGGAATGCCTCCTTCGATTGCTCGCGTCGAAATTGCTCTCCGTTGACGATCCGCTGTTTTGCTTCACTGGAACGATATCTTCTCCTCACGATTTGACGTTGTGGAGAACTTGCGTGGCAAGTTTAGTTATTTATAGAGGATTAAGGGGGTGAAACCGCCCCTTAAATCTCTCCTAAGTGGGGTGTAACAGGCCCCAAATCGTGGGAAACGGTTTTAGAACCGTTCAACTCATGTTGAATGAGTCAAACGCCAACGTTGGCGTTCAGGACCCTAACCTCGCGTCTTTGAATTGAGACGCGAGGTTGGGTGTTGGCTGAACATTGATGAACGCGAGGGTCGCTCGCGTTTTGGTTTGTTGTAGCTTCGAAACGCGGGGGTCGGTGTTGGCTGGACCCCTACGAACGCGAGGGTCGCTCACGTTTCGCCTGTTGTAACGCGGGTCCGACTCTAGCGTTTTGATGTTGAGACGCGGGGTTCGACCCTGGCGTTTTGATGTTGTGACGCGGGGTTCGACCCTGGCGTTTTGATGTTGTGACGCGGGGTTCGACCCTGGCGTTTTGATGTTGAGACGCGGGGTTCGACCCTGGCGTTTTGATGTTGTGACGCGGGGTTCGACCCTGCGTTTTTGATGTTGTGACGCGGGGTTCGATCCTGGCGTTTTTGATGTTGAAACGCGGGTTTCGACCCTGGCGTTTTTGATGTTGTAACGCGGGTTTCGACCCTGGCGTTTATTGATGTTGTAACGCGGGTTTCGACCCTGGCATTTTGATGTTGTAACGCGGGTTTCGACCCTGGCGTTTATTGATGTTGTAACGCGGGTTTCGACCCTGGCATTTTGATGTTGAAACACGGGGAGGACCTCCGCGTCTTGCCTTGCAGAGATTATCACCAAGTAATCTCTTTTTGTCATAGCATTGCAAAGATCATTGTCTTGTAATCTTCGTCTTGGCTCCTTGAGAATATGAGAGTCGTCAGATTGTAACTCCCGATGTTGATTGTGAAGGCTGTTGAAGTAGAGCTTCCATCAGTTGTCGTGAAGGTCGTCAGATTGTAACCTTCAGCAATCTACGAGAAAGTCTTCAGATTACAGCCTTCTGAAAGTCGTCAGATTGTAACTTCCATCATCGGTGGTTGATGGGGGATAAGCTATCTATTGTGATTTTTAGACAGCCTACAGCCCTGCTTCTTCTGACAAACCCATGGTACTAGAAGATAATTCTCTCCTGTATTCGAATGACTTCTCTTCCAATCGCCAGCCGACACCTGGAAGGAGAAGGATGACTCAACAGTCTATTTGCCCACCCTGCAACCGCCCTCTAGTGCAAGAGAAAAGCTAAAAAACTCAGAGGCTATGGACTATATAAAGAAGGTAGGAAGGGTAAGGGCGAGAGGTTGCTCTCTGCTTCTTCTTACACCTGAGCTTTACTCCCCTTTGGGATCTTCTTTTTACATAAAAAGCATTTAATAACTCTTAGGGAGGAACCCCCGACGTCAATAGCCCAGGAACCTCTCAAAAAATCTTTCTCAAGTTCACCAACTGATTTGACCGTCGGAGGTACCACGGGAGAAACTAGCTCCGTTTTCCTGCAATTCTTACATGTGCAGGCTATGCAGTCTACCCCGTGCACTCAGAATCGGGCATAAAGTCGGAGGAGGAGTCGGCTCTAACATTCATCCTCTCCTTCTTCCCCACCGTCGTCAGGATCGAAACTGCATCCGACTGCGGGAAACCCTCATCGACTGTTTGTTTAGGAGTATCAACACACGGAATTAAAAGAACCTAAATGATGTGAAATCTTCGATATAATTAGAAAATATAAACTATGGGAAACCGTTAATTTTTCTTTCCATTTTAGTAGATACTACTGTAACCAATGACAGTACCACTAAGAGGGGCCAATGGGGGACTCCCCTTAGCAAATGACAAAAAAATATGATAGATAAGAAGTTGTTGATATTTAATAATTATAGGGGGCAAAATATGAGAGCATCAATTTATTAACTTCCTCAAAACTTCCACTTCATTGATCCCGAATTTGGGAAATGATTTTTGTGGTTGGCAGAAGTTTAGCAATCAACTTGCATCTAAATAGATCATATGAAGTTTAGCGCAATTCAACTTGTATATCTTACCGTGTACAAGTTGGTGAAATTGACATTAGTCTTCTCTTGTTGCAACGCCACCTGTTGAAAGACCATTTTAACAATCAAAATTATTAAGAATTACCTTTGAAACCCAGTGAAAGATGAGTATACGAGTGATCGCTTGGTGCTTTATATTGAAATATTTTGTAGCATTGACGGAAAGATATCATGTAATGGTTTCAAGAAATAAAAACAAGAATAATATTATTGTAAACACTATATACTAACATTAGATTTGATGTTAGAAGTCTTGTTACGTAATAATATTGGGTGGCACTAGGGGCACACCGCCAACCACATCCCAAACCACACCTCTTCTCTTATATGCTACAGTACACCGGGCCCCACATGCGATTTTAAAATCCCATGTGGGGCCCGGTGTACTGTAGCATATGAGAGATGGGGTATGGTTTGAGATGTGGTTGGGGGTATCCCCCTATCATTTTCCAATAATATTAGATCCTAATCAACCGTGCAAAAATATTTATATCTTATCATGCTTAATTTATAATTTTTTGGACCCCTTTGCTGAAATTCTTGACTTCGCCAATAACTGTAAAATAGTGTAGTAAGTTACCATGAATTTACTAATTTTCAAGAAATTAGTTCTTGAAAGATTAAATTACTATATTGTCACTATTTGAATATTTTTTATATAAAGGCTATATGTAAAGTACCTGACATATAAAAGGCAACTTCACATGAACATAACATTCTCACTAGTGATAGGGATGTAAGATAATTCGTTAAGAATTTAAAGAAATTTCACTATATATTGTAACTGAGATATATTTGGCGGAAGATGAGAACTTCAAATAGAAATTATTGGGGGTCCATGTCTAACAAAAATAAAAATTATTGGAGGCCCGATTTTAAGATAAATTGTAATAGGACTTTTTGCACCACAGAGTGGGCTTGGTCCAAAAAGCCAGGCACTATAGCTACACAATGGTTGTCTTCTTATTCAATTTACTTTTGTATTTATGGTCTGTTTGTTTGCTAAAAAAAAAAAAAAAAAAAAAAAAGAAAACACCGCCACCTCATATTTCAAGCAAATCCCCCATGTGCCACATAGGTTTGGTTTCAAGGGTTTTCCATTTCTTCAGTTTGGTTCGTTTTGAAATTTAGAGAAATGAAACGCCACGTGGGATGCCACATCACATTTTTAAGAAATGTGTTTTCACAACAAAAACCTCTGAAAACACTTGGAAATGTCAATTCAATGAATTTTAATATTTAAAAGCACTGTTGGAACAATGAATGGGAATTAAACAGATTATTTAAATGTTTCCATTTCTCTTTCCCTTTTTTTGTTCAAACAAACACAAGAATAGAAAACACATGCACTGTTACTATTGCGGCTTTTTGTCTCTTTATTGACTGGCGGTTTCAAAGGGGTATTTCTTTGCGAAACAAACACAAAAAATGAAATGTGGGAAAACTCTTGAAATGTTCATGATATCAAATGAATGTTGACATTTCCATTTCTTGTTTTTCGGAAAACAACCAAACAGCCCTTATGTGAAAATGGGAAGGAAATCACCACGCATTTCATTAATGAGAGTTCACAATTGAAAGCACCCTAATACCACTAGAAAAAAATCTATAGGGGGGGGGGGGGTAAATAGCGGTTTCATGCTTAATCTAATCCGATTTATACCAATTTAAAACTTACTAACAAATATCATAGCAAATATGATATGCAACAAGATATATATGCAAGGATATACAAACTAACACAAGGGTGAAACAAGATATAAACAATATAGTGGATGAAATAAACAATAAGAGAATAACAATAAAGATGAACACAAATATAAGTGCGCTAAGCCAAACTCAAACACAAGATATGATCACGGAGTTCGGTCCCTACGACCTACGTCTCCGCTCCTCACCTCGAGGAGATCTCCACTATCACAACCGGGTTTTCTACGCTCACCCGAATAACGTTTACACATCACACTCGGTTTTCTAGTTCACCGAAAACTTTACAATCTCACACTCTTACAATCCCACTTAACACCCTCTAAGTGTTGGTCTCTAGCCCGTGTCTCACTCAAGTGTTAGGAATTACAACATCTCTCTAGCTAGGTATTATCACCTACCCCACTCTTCTTGGGACGACCCCGTCTCTCACCACACACTTCTCTCGGTGTACAAGTGTATTACAAAGTGTAACTCACAATTAACGCTCGATACAACAAATGTTTGTTCTCTAATATGGATGAGAACACAATATAAGCTCATACTCAATGATACACTCCCCACAACCCAAATTATACTATGTATGAAAATACTAGAAACTCAATGATTGTGTGTGTAAGCAAAGAGTAAATAAAATCAACTAAACTCAATATAAACACTAGCTTAATAAAATGATAATCAAACAATATAAATATAAAGCTAGATTGAGTTTAGAAAAACTTCTCTATAGATAACAACAGAGAGGGAGAAGAGTGAATGCTCAAACACCAAAGGATGATCTCCACTTTGTTCTTGTGAAAATTGCTTCACAAACTAAACTCTTAAACAAACTTAAACAAAACTTAAACACCATTTTAAAACTTGTTTAAAAACTTTCTTCTTGTTTTTGATGAATTGAGGATATGTGGGGGTATTTATAGGAAACCCCAAAGCCAAGAAGAAACCAACAAAACCAGCAAAAAGACAAAAAAAAAAAAACAGAAAGCTAAAAAAACTAACCGTTGGGCCGTCAGTCGACTGATATTGTTCATCAGTCGACTGATGAGCTGACCGTTACAGGCCAGCAACACATCATCAGTCGACTGATGAACTCGTCAGTCGACCAATGACCTCATCAGTCGACTGATCAGTCGATTGAAACAAAACAAAAACTTTTTGTTGATTCCAGGCATATTCTTCAGTCGATTGATATCATCAGTCGACTGCTAACATGTTATCAGCCTGAATCAAATAGTAAAACTGATTTTTGAAGTGCCTTTAAAAATAGTAAATAAATTCCAAAAAAATATAAAACTTTGAAAAATCATTGTAAACATGTAAATGAACATGTTACAATTTTTTTTGGAATTGCACTTCTCAATAGTGAAAACTCATCATATTTCAAATATGTCCAAAAACATGAAAACTAAACATACATGTTTTTATCATTTGACATAAACATAATATTAAAACTTTTGTAAAATGATTTTATAGACTTAATGAATTGCTATAAAATATTGTTATGAAGTTCATAAAAAAATAATTCAATATTTTCATAAATTCATTTTTGTATAAACTTGAAATCTATAAAAACCAAAACATGTATGTGTGTGTGTGTGTGTGTGTGTGTGTGTGTGTGATTGAGATTAAAATACTAACACACATAATATAAAAACCTAAACTAAATATACCCAAGCTTGATCTTGATCTTCAATAAGCTCTTCTTGGTAAACTTGGGAATGAAGCTTGAACTTGGATCTTCAACTTGAATTGTATTGCTTCACTCCACTATTCCACCAACCTCCATTGGATATGATCGTGAATGCTTGATTCCATCCAGCCTCTAACATATTGTTTGCTTAGAATAAATACAAAACACAAACACCAGACAAACAACATTAGTTGTAGATTATTTGTTAATCATCATCAAAACAAAAGGACTCAACAATAGTTTCCTATTTTCAAGGGCCATAACCTAAGATTATTTTAAATCTCATTTATTTTTGACCAAATAGCAAGTGGATGTAGTTAAAAAAATTACGATTTCCATAAGCTTATCCACGGTTTTTGCAATTTTTATACATTTCGGTTGAACGAAAATTAAATATATGTACATTAAAATATATGATTTTCATGGGTTATAACTCAATATTTTTGTCAAAATTTATCATTTCGATGAAATGATAATTAAGTATGCATAGTCAAAATTCATAATTTTCATGTGTTTATAACCCATTATTTTTGCAATTTGTGTTTCATTTTCGACCAAATGAAAATTTAGTGTGTGTACATCAAAATTTGCTATTTTTATGGGCTGCAACTCATAATTTAGTCAATTTTAGTTCATTTTGATTAAATGACAATTAAGTACATGAAGTTCAATCATGGCTTTTATGACATATAACCCACAATTTTTTATAAGTTTTGTTCGTTTCAACCAAATAGACATTAAGTATGTATATATCAAAGTTTATGATTTCTATGAGCTATAACCCATATTTCTTTCTTATCTTATCCATTTTGACCAAATGCCAATTAATACACATAGTTTGAACTTCATAATTTTCATAAGCTATAGCCCACGATTTTTATAATTTTTGTTTGTCTCACTGAATAAAAACTAAGTATGCATACATCAAAATTTATGATTTTTATGGGCTATAACTTACGATTTTTGTTAAGTTTTGTTTATTTTGACTAAAATGGCAATGAAATATGCATAGTTCAAAGTAGATAATTTAAAATGGTAATGAAATATGCATAGTTCAAAGTAGATAATTTTCATGGGCAATATGTAGGCTGTCTAAAAATCACAATAGATAGTTGATCCCCCATCAAACACCGATGATGGAAGTTACAATCTGACGACTTCCAGAAGGCTATAATTTGAGGACTTTCACGTAGAAGGTTACAATCTGACGACCTTCACAACAACTAATGGAAGCCCCAATTCAACAGCCTTCACAATCAACATCGGGAGTTACAATCTGACGACTCTCATATTTTCAAGGAGCCAAGACGAAGATTACAAGAGGACGATCTGTGCAAAGCTCTAGCAAAAGAGACTACAAATTGACGGTCTCTTCATATTAGAATGCAGATATCTCTCAAACCGTAAGGTATTTGGCAAAACGGAGGAAGCGAACCAAAGCCTTTGGCTTGGTTCGGATGGCCCCGTCTCGTTGAGATAGCCGATTTTCATATATAATTCGTCCAATTCCGACTTACGGTTTAAAAGTTATGACCTGTTCTTCGTAGCAAATTATGTTCTGAAGTCCGTCTGCAAGACCGGACTTCGTCAGAACATTGGACTTAGCTTGAAGCTCGCCAAGCCCGTCTAAGGTTTGCCTCTGCATTACAGAGTCAAAACGCACAGGTCGAACCAGCGTTATAACTTCAAAACGCAAAGGTTATCCTTGTGATATAACATCAAAACGTAGAGTTACGGCCCAACTCTGCGTTTTCAGCCTAAAACGCAGAGTTCACCTCTAAAACGGCCCAACCGTACGTTTTCAGCCTAAAACAGGCTCAACTCTGCGTTTTCAGTCTAAAACGCAGAGTTCATCTCTAAAATAGCACGACCTGTGCGTTTTCAGCCTAAAACAGGCTCAACTCTGCGTTTTCAGCCTAAAACGCAGAGTTCATCTCTAAAACAGCACGACCTGTGCGTTTTCAGCCTAAAACAGGCCCAACTCTGCGTTTTCAGCCTAAAACGCAGAGTTCATCTCTAAAACGCATGCGGCTGTGCGTTTTCAGCCTTTAAACAGGTCAACTGTGCGTTTTCAGGCCCCCTTGCGTTTTCAACTCCCAACAAGCGCCCAACTCTGCGTCTCATCTCTAAGACGCAGAGTTAAGGTCCAGAACGCCCAGATTGGCGTTTTGACTCGTTCAAAGCACTAACAGAACGGTTTCAAAACCGTTTTCCCCACGATTTAGGGAGCTGTTTAAGAGGGGGCGGTTACACCCCACTCAGCCCATTGAGGAGCAAATTAAGGGGGCAGTTACCACCCTTAATCCCCTATAAATATGAGAAACTCAATTGAGTTAAGTGATCAGATTTTCTCTCATCAACAAAGGGAAACTCGGTCAAGGGCTGGCTTTTTGGACCTGAGGATTGGCAGCAAAGAAGAGCATTCGTTCTTCGACTGGAGCTTTAGAGGTCGACAACAGGAGCTTCTTTATCCTTGGCTTATTAACCGAACTTTCGGTTTAAATCAACTCTTTCATAGAGATAAACTCGATCTGAGTTATCAACTCGTCCAGAGTTTCCAACTTGCTCTGCCAGTTCTTCTAAAACTCGCTCTGAGTTATTAACTCGTTAAGAGTTATTTTTAAGACTTGCCACGCAAGTTCTCCACAGCGTCAAATCGTGAGGAGAAGACTATGTTCCAGTGAATCAAGACGTGCGGATCGTCAACGGAGAGCAAACTCGACGTGAGCATTCGAGGGAGGCACTCCATCGCCACTGTGAAGAACCCAGTTTTAAACAAAGGGGAGAATCAAATTCATTCTCCTCTCTTTTGTAATCAGGAAATCCAATTGTAATCGAGATTGAGAGGGTTGTAATCATTCTTTTTCTAAGCAGTTAGAGAGAATAAATCAAATACGATTCTTTTATTATTTCTTTTATTACAAAATTTTCCACAAACACAATAATCCATGAATTTTGCAATTTTTTTATTTTGATGGAAATAGAAAATAAGTATGAGTACGTCAAAATTTAAGATTTTCACGGGCTATAACCTACTATATTGGTCAAATTGTTGTTATTTAGATGGAATGGAATTTAAGTACGCATAGTTCAAATACGATTTTTGCAAATTTTATTCGTTTAGATCGAATGGACATTAACTATGTCTACATCAAAAACATTTATGATTTTTTATTCATTCAGACCGAATGGACATTTGTTATGTGTATAAAGAAATTGGGATTTTTAAGGGCTATGACCCATGATTTTGTCAAAATTATTGTGATGCCACTGTTTTCATGTATGGCTGCAGTCCAAGGTGAACCAAAGATGTCAAACCTACCATGCATCTCCATTGTGCAACAACATGTTTCACCAATCACAGTAATATACTCTAGTGGAAACAAATATAAGTGAAGGTACAAAACATGCAAATAAGGGAAAGAAATACTATAGACATGATGCGAAATGATATATCTCATAAATAAAATCATGTCCCAACTAGAATAAACTAAAATATATCTGGAGTCTAAAATAACATGATATGTCTCAACATGGATCGACTAGGAATCGTACTAAGGAAAATTGCCTTAACAATATGAGTACAAACTCAAATGATTGAATAGAAACATAAGACTACTGTGGAGTCCATACTAGTAAAAATACGCGAGGGGACTATGCAAGAACTCCATCACCCTACGACTCTTCGATACTCTGAGCCACCTGAAATGAGAAAAAAAAGAACAATAATACGAGCGTCAGAGCGCTACAACAAGATTACCTCCATCCGCCCCCGGGAAGGGCTACTAGATGAAGTGGAGGCTCTATCTATTAAGCATAGTCTACCTATATCATTTTTCCTGAATCTATGTGGAATTAATATTTAGAAACTTACAACTCGAGACGTAGTATGTCGAGCAAAATAATCCAAACAATGATACGCTCATGTATATACTGTATGCCTCATGTAATAAATTACTAAATATTAACACTGAACTAAACAATCGAAATATAACTGGAAAGTAAAGCATCATAAAAGACATCAGTATATATATATATCTCGAGTACTTGGATAATAAAGTATTTCAACAACGAGTAATATCACATTGGGCATCCGCCCAATACTCAGGTCAAATAGTTTGTAATATTATCATTCTCTATGGTAAAGCATATACTCGTGTACAATCGGCAGGACATGTATATAGATTTCTACACAAACCACGTGGAAACGAAAGCATATGTTCACTAACCTCTTCGCACGCTCGTGCGGATAAACAAGTATCATAGGTTCATCGACCTCTTTGCATGCTCGGATAAACAACTATCATAGGTTCATCGACCTCTTCGCACGCTCGTGCAGATAAACAACTATCATAGGTTCACCGACCTCTGTGTATCCTCGTACAGAAACAAAATGTGTAATGAAGTGAAGCTCATCGCGATATCATTTGCGGTGTATTAACTCACTACTCAATTACAAATAGACTAAAACTCGTCATAATCCCTTTGGGATACTCAAATGCATAGTACGACATGTTCATGACTATAGTGTAACATCGAGTGACTCATACTCCAAAATCGTACCTCAACAATGGCGCAAAAACAGACTCAAGAAAACAATTCAAAACTGGGCAAATATTACCCAGAAAGTGGTCAGGACTGCTGTTAGTAAAACGAGCATATCTTTATCTAGGAATACTATTTTTAGGAGTGATTTTCTGTATTGAAAACTAGATTCACACATCTTTCAATTGGCACTAGTTTGGTTCAGTTTGAAGTTTAATTTCTATACCCAGTTTTTAGTTAAAGTTTATACACGTGTAGCAATTTTCTGCAGAACATGTCATTAATAAAAAGAGTATATCTTTCTCTATACAAACTCTTTTTAAGAATGATTTTCTTATTTAGAAACTAGATTCATATATCTTTCATTTGGAACTAGTTTATTTCAATTTGGAGTTCATTTGCTATACCTAGTTTTTAGTTAAAAATCATACCCGTGCAACAATTTTCTACAGAATATATATACCACTAGTAAATCTCTTTAATTTCTCATATATAAAAGAAATTGATTATTAAAGTATGATAGAATTACACATGAAAAGAGATATAATTCGTTTTAAAATTTGATTTCAATCCTAGATATCACAACCTTAGCTTTTATCATTATGACTAGTTTACAAGAAGAACTCAAATAATCAAATAAACTAGGATTTTTACATGTTAAAACTTAGTTTTCAATTTTAAAATGAAATTTATATTAATCCTAATGATCATGATCATAAATCTAATTCCAACAGAAATTACAGTTCTATCATCAAAGAAATTGTAGTTCTAGCATTAACATGATTATCAAAATTTACGCTTCAAGGATTTTATTCATCAAAATCAAATTTTTGACATAACAGTAAGCTTACACAAGAAAAATATCGTTCTTAACTTCTTAAAATTTCAACCTAAAATATAGGGAAGGTTTGGATGAGGGTAATTTTGCCTCAATGTCGCTGATAATCCCAAACAACGTTCGTGCGAGATCCCCCTTCACTGCAACTGCTATCTCTTCTCAATAAATGTCACAGGAAACACTATGTTTTATCTTCACCAATGCCACAGGAAAAGTTCAAATGCTACATGAACGTTTTGAGAGGAGGAAGAGATGTTCTGGAGAGAGTTTGGAAGCTGGTAAAAAGGGTTTGGGGTTGTTTTTCTTTGACAAAATCCCCTTAGAGAAGATGGGTTAACTGGTTTGAAACTGAGAACTGAGTTTACAAGTTCTTAGTTTTGGGTTTCTTCTTTGATTTGGAGAGATGAAAATGAATGGGTATTTATGCAATTGGTTTGTTTTTTTGTCAGTACAATTACATATATTTTAAGCTAATGATGAATGTTGACATCTAGCTGTTGGCCTTCTTGTTTTGATGATGTTTAACAAATAATTTACTACTAATATTATTTATCTAGTGTTTGTGTTTTCCTATTTATTGTAGACAAACAATAAGTTGGAGGATGGATGAAATTGCGCCTATATGATCATATCCAATGGAGGTTGGAGGAATAGTGGTTGAAGCCTATGCAATTCAAAGTTGAAGATCTAAGTTCAAGCTTTATCCGTAAGTTTACCAAGTCGAACTTATTGAAGACCTATAGCTTGGGTAATCTAGTTTAGGAGTTTATATTATGTGTGTTAAGTACTTTAAGCAAGTTTATATAAATATGAAATTACATATTTCATATTTATTATTGTGTTTTGGTTTAATTTCATAAATATAAAACACATATAGATTCATATACATCCTCATATGTTTCATACTCTATTATGTTTGAATTTATATTGCATAGAATATATAATTTTGTGAAAATATTATTTTATTGGTTTTTGGACTTAACAATAATTATATACATTTTTTACTAAGTCTATATAATCATTTTGTAATGTTTCAAAACATGGTTAAGCTAAAATGTCAAAACTCATATGTTTACATTTTTATGTTTTGGACTATTTTGCAAAATGATAATATTTTTTATTTGGGAGGTCTTTTTTAAAAACCAGTTTTTACAGCATGTGTATTATCATGTCTACAATCATTTCCCAAAGTTTTATATTTTTCTGAATTTATTTGCTATTTTTAAAGGCAGTTTAAAAATTAGCATGTTATTTTCAAACTTGGATATTTGAAATATCAGTTCGCGGTCGACCGCCCTTGGCGCTGCGGTCGACCACCGATAGTCCAGAGACTGTGCTCTATTTTTCAACAGCTCACGGTTGACCGCCCTTGGCACTATGGTCGACTGATAATTTTTTCAGAGACTGCTTTTATTTTTTATCAGATCGCGATCGACCGTAGAAAATCCAGAGAGTCAGCTTTGTTTTTTAGCTGTTCACGATCGACCGAACTTGCCTCTACGGTCGATCGTGACTTTTCTAGTTTGTCATCCCAACGGCTAGTTTTTCCCGCAGTCGATCGCCAGTGGCTTTGCGGTCGACCGCCGAGTTTGTCATCCCAACGGCTAGTTTTTCCCGCAGTCGATCGCCAGTGGCTTTGCGGTCGACCGCCGATCAATAACGGCTATATTTCTGCACTTTCCAGATTTTGTGGGATTTGATTTTTTTGGTCATTTTTCTTGGGTTTTTGTTGATGTTTTGGGTTCCTATAAATACCCCCTTGCTCTCATCTTTCAGATCATCAACTAAGAAATTTTTTAATAAGGTTTAACAAGGGTTTGAAGTTTTGTTTAGTGCTTGTTTAAAAAGCTTTTAAGCTTTTGAGAGTTTGTTTTGTAAAAACAATTTCACAAGGGCTTGAGGAAGATCATCCATCGGTGTTTGAGCATCCAACTCTTCTCCCTCACTCTCTTGATCTATTGAGAAGTTTTCAAAACTCATATCTATCTTTACTCTTACATATTTGTTTGATTATCATTCATTAAAGCTAGTTTTTATATTGAGTTTAGATTTGATAAATCTCATTGTTACACACACCTACTTTGAGCTTATAGTATTCTCTTACATAGTATTATTGGGGTTGTGAGAGATTATAACTTTGAGTTATGCTTAACTTAGTTCTCATCTTGTTTAGAGAACAAATCAATTATTGTTATTGTGCTTAATTATGAGGATCACTTTGTATTACACTGGTACACCAAGAGGAGTGTGTGGTTAGAGATGGGGTCATCCCAAGAGGAGTGGGGTATGTGGTAATGCCTAGAGAGAGGTTATAATTCTTAACACTTGAGGGAGACATGGACTAAAGACCAACACTTGAGGTGGTAGTTAGCGTAGTTACATTGTGAGTGTGGATTGTAAAGTTTTCGGTTAGCTAGAAAACCGTATTGTGTGGTGTAAACGTTTTTCGGGTAAGCGTAGAAAACCCCGTGTGATAGTGGAGATCTCCTTGAGGTGAGGAGCGGGGACGTAGGTCATGAGGACCGAACCTCGTGAACATATCGTTTGTTTGTGATTGTATTGGCACATTTTCTTTTGTGTTTATCATTATATCGCCTTTGTCAATTACTCATTGTTTATATTGCCCACTATCTTATTTATCTTGTTTATCGATTGTTTACCATTGTGTTATTTATAAATCCTTGCATATATTTCACCATAAGGTGATTTAAGATTTATTAGAAAGCTGTTAAAGAGACCTACAACTTTGATGTTTTGAGTTATTCCAGATTCTAACTACAATAGTGTGTAAAATACCTAAACTCGTAACTAGTCACGTCCGTGATTTGTGCATTTGCACTCGTATATTCACGTATATACATTGAATTGATCTCAAATCAATTCCTAGCATATTTAAATGTCAAAATATGATATTTATTTTTATATAACATATTTATTATTATTTATCATAAAATATTTAATTTTTTGGGGTTTTACAATTATTTTTTATTTTGACCAAATAGCAATTATGTATATATAGTTAAAAACCCTTGACTTTCGTGGGATATAACCCACAATTTTTTAAAATTATGTTCATTTAGACCAAATGAAAATCAAGTATGCCTAGTTAAAAATTATTAATTTTCATGTGCTATAATCCATAATTTTTATAATTTGTGCTCATTTCACTCAAATGGATATTAAGTATATGTATATCAAAATTCATGATTTTCATTGGCTATAACCCAAGATTTTTGTCAAATTTCGTTTATATTCAATCAGATGGCAATCAAGTATCAAAATCAATGATTTTCACTGGTTACAACCCATGATTTTTTATAATTTTTTTCATGTCGGCCGAATGACAAATAAGTATATGTACATGAAATTTGTGATTTTTATGGACTATAATCTATAATCTTTGTCAAAATTTCCTTATTTCCATCAAAAGCAATTATTGTTTTACACATTATTTAAAATTCATGATTTTCATGGGCACTTATGATTTTCTCAATTTTTTGACCAAATGAAAATAAAGTATTTCTACGTCAAAATTTGCATTTTTATGGGCTATAATCCATAATTTTTTTTTCAAATTTTATTTATTTTGGCTAAATGGCAATTAAATATGCATAGTATAAGATTCATCATTTTCATGGGATATAATCCATAATATTTGTCAAACTTCAGTCATTTCTATCAAATGGAAATTAACTGCACTTTGATCAAAATTTATAATTTTTATTGGCTATATAGTGTGTTGTGAATATGTGTCAAGATTGCAAGTGCACAATCAAATTATAGTATAGTTATAATGTCGATCCCATGTGGAAGGTGTTGTAGGAGATAAACCAAATTTTATTATTAGGTTGTGTGTTGTGTGGACAACTAGAAGTGATGAATGTGGATGTGGATAGATAAAGAGAGTGGGTGTGATTGTTTTCAAATAAGAAAAAACTAGATTAAGAGTGAAGAAAGAAAGATGAGGAAATTAGAGGAAAACAAAATCAAGAAATAAATACAAGGAAATCAAGAACAAAGAGAAAAATCACAAAGTAAAAGATGGAGGAAATCAATTAAAGATATGAGGAATATAAATTTGAATCCACTAGTCAATTTTATTTATAATTTATGAACTATTCTCTTTTTGTCACTTTTTACTTCAGATTTATTAAGCATAGACTATCAAACCACTTAAGGAAAGTATAACCTATCAAATTATCATCCAAGTAAAATTAACATTCATGAAAAGAATAACAACTAGATATTAATTCTAGAATTAACAAGCATAGTCTATCGAACCAATCAAGATAGGCATAGATTATTAAATTTTTCTTCTACATATTAGTTCTCTAATTGATTATCCTAAACATAATCATTGTAAACACAAGAGAGCAGTTCATAAATTATAAAAAAAATTAAACTAGTTTCATACAATTCTAGATTTTTTACAAGATTTTAGTTACACATGTTGGGAAATAAAGAAATAAAATCTAAACTAGAGAGTATAAAAGAAATAGAATAAAATACAAAAAAAACTAAAAAAAATCAAGAATAAGAACAAATAAATAAAGATATATACTATGAAAATAAATCTAGACTATAAAATAGAAGTACAAGAAAATAAATCTATACTACTAAAAAATGTAAGAAAATAATAAAAAATAGAGAACATAAAGGAAGTTCTATTCTATAAAGCATCAACATAAATCTAATCTACCAAATAAAAATAAAATCCCTAAACATGAATATCTAAGCAAAAATAAAGAGAAAAGGGAAAACTTACATTGCAATAGGGTTCTAGCCTCTTGAAGTCAAATCTCCTATCTTCATCTTTATCTTCATCATCAAATAAAGAGAAGGAAAGAAAAATATGAAGTGTTAAAAAAAATCTTTTTATTAATTGTAACAAAGTTATAGTTTTGGAAGGACTTCTCAATTAAGAGTAACCCTCCTCTCAAAATAGAGTTTTTATAAAAAATTTCACACTCAAACCCCTCACCTCTACCCCTATTTATATCCTACAATAATGAATAAGAACCCTTGTATTTAGCTTGGAGATCAAAGATTATAATCTCAGCCAAAAAACTATTTCTATTACGAACCAATCGGTTGGCCAAGCGATTGGCCAATTGGTTGGCCAACTGATTGTTGGTTGGCCAACCGATTGGTTTACAACATATTTTTAATTTTATTGATTTCTTGACATAATTTCTTCATGAATCCTAGAGATTTCTTAGGCCCTCTTTTGTCTTCATATTTGGGCTTCAATAAATAGTAGAAAATCAGAGAATTCGATTTTTGGGGCTTTTATTCATTAATTCTTTATTAACTTACAAATTAAGATAAAACATGTTATGAATGACATATTTATTTAAATAAGATAGATAATAAGGGTAAAAATGTAATAAAAATATAATTATCACTATAACCCATGATTTTGTCAAATTTCATTCGTTTCAACCACACACAATTAAGTACATATAGTTCAAAGTTAATGATTTTCATGGGCTATAACTCGTAATTTATGCAAGTTTTATTCATTTTGACCAAATGCATATTGAATATGTGTAAATGCAGTTTTTTTGCTTTTTATGGGCTATACCATAACTTTTGCCAAAATTTGTTCATTTTGATCAAATAAATATTAATTTTTCATTCGTTTGAACCAAATGCGTACTAAATGCATGTGCATAATTTTTTATTTTTATGGGTTATACCATGATTTTTGTCAAAATTTGTTCATTTTGATCAAATGGAGCTTAAGTATGAATAATTTTAAATTCATAGGCTATAACCCATGATTTTTATAATTGGTGTTCATATCGATTA
>NC_033800.1:149524083-149534772 GCF_001876935.1 Asparagus officinalis | reverse complement strand
AGCAACTGTCAATAATACAAGGCAGTACGCGTTGTTTCTATCTTTATATTTAATAATAATTTTGAATTCTGATAGGTATCTATCTGTAACCACTTAGGGGCTGTTTGTTTGAGTAAAAAAAGTGGGAAATCAAAAAAATAGGAAATCTATTTCTAAGAAAAATTATTTTGAGATTGTTTGGTTGGCTAAAAAAAGAAGGAAATCAAAGAATAGGAAATGAGTTGTCACATTATTATTGGATGATAAAAAAATACTGTAGCGATTAAAAAATAGGATTACTGTGGTAATAAAAAATTGAAATCTCTTTTTTCACCTCTAATTTTCCCAGCATTCTATTTCGTTCTAATCTTTCTTGGCCAAAGAGCAATATTTGGAAATAGTAATATTTACAATCGAGTCTTTCTTTGAGTTTTATCATTTAGGAGAGTGTCAGTATCTCAAAAACTCCTTCATCTCCATTCATGATTTTTGGTAAGTGATGCTTCCCGTCCTTTGAGTTTTATCATTTAGAAAAGTGCTAGATAACTGGTTTCTTTTTTTTACCTATTTCGTGCAACAATTTTTTGTAGGAAGACGAAATGCGCTCAGTTATGTTTCAAAGCCACACAAATAACAAAAATAACTAACATGTACATTATCAATTTACTACATTTCAAAACTTCCGTCTGGAAAATATTGAGCTTAGCACATATATATGATGGAGAAATCGCAATTGCAAAACGTGAAATCATCCTAGGCAAAAGAAGAAGAAAGATCTTGTTACTCACCTATAGTCGCAGAAGTCAACGTCTTCCAGCCATCACTGACGCTCCTGTTTCCTATTATTATCGTAACGCTGCTTCCTTCCCCATACAATGCTATATTTGTTTTGTAGTTTGGAACCTCGATGTACTCCTCATATATCAATGCTCTTATTTGGATGATCATTCGGCCTTCGCTGTTGTCTGGCACGAAGGCTATTGCATCCCCTACCCCGGTGAAGTTATCGCTCCCATCTGGAGCAACGATCAAAGTCTGCAACAATTATGTACAGCATATTGAATCACACGCGCACACTTTTTCACTTTTAAGTTTTTCAACAATGCACAAGCATGTTAACTAGTATGTTCATATTATATGTATATACTAGCTAATGTCGGTTGATCATCGTGCACCCCTCCATATGCCGGTTGCATTATCACAGTTGTCGAGGTGGCAATGTCGATGAAGATTAAAGCCATTACCAATTTGAAATTTTGAACTGAGCTCGTCATTGTTTGCGTCAAAAGTTGGTTTTGTCATGGAATTCATTATATCTTCAGTCGATTACAATAAATTCAAAAGAAATAGCCTTTTTATAAGACTTCTTTTACACAACAAAATGAAAATTACAACTCTTGGGAAACAAACGCAGGATCGTTGTTTGGATCACTGCTTGCGTGGGATCTTTGCCTGTGCCGGGGGTGCGTTAGCCCGTGGACCACCAAATCACAGATTCTGATCGAATCGTGAGGGGTTTATGATTCTGACTTCGTTTATCGAAGTGAGAAATTAAAACGATATCTTATCGAAGTAAGATAGTCGTTCTTCTTGAAATCAAGTCAAAGCCTGAATATCAAGGAGTTGCCAGAAGCTCAAGAACTCTGCTCTCTCTCTGCTCTGGATTGCTCTGAAGTGCTCCAAATGATCAGCCCCTGTGAAAAATGGCCTTCGGGGGGTATTTATAGCCCCTATGAACAGTTGGCGGAAAACAGGCTCGCGAGACAGCATTTGCTGTCTCGGCCGATTAAAAAATAGGATTACTGTGGTAATAAAAAATTGAAATCTCTTTTTTCACCTTTGAGTTTCCCAGCATTCTATTTCGTTCTAATCTTTCTTGGCCAAAGAGCAATATTTGGAAATAGTAATTACAATCGAGTCTTTCTTTGAGTTTTATCATTTAGGAGAGTGTCAGTATCTCAAAAACTCCTTCATCTCCATTCATAATTTTTGGTAAGTGATGCTTCCCGTCCTTTGAGTTTTATCATTTAGAAAAGTGCTAGATAACTGGTTTCTTTTTTTACCTATTTCGTGCAACAATTTTTTGTAGGAAGACGAAATGCGCTCAGTTATGTTTCAAAGCCACACAAATAACAAAAATAACCAACATGTACATTATCAATTTACTACATTTCAAAACTTCCGTCTGGAAAATATTGAGCTTAGCACATATATATGATGGAGAAATCGCAATTGCAAAACGTGAAATCATCCTAGGCAAAAGAAGAAGAAAGATCTTGTTACTCACCTATAGTCGCAGAAGTCAACGTCTTCCAGCCATCACTGACGCTCCTGTTTCCTATTATTATCGTAACGCTGCTTCCTTCCCCATACAATGCTATATTTGTTTTGTAGTTTGGAACCTCGATGTACTCCTCATATATCCATGCTCTTATTTGGATGATCTTTCGGCCATCGCTGTTGTCTGGCACGAAGGCTATTGCATCCCCTACCCCGGTGAAGTTAACGCTCCCATCTGGAGCAACGATCAAAGTCTGCAACATATATGTACAACATATTGAATCACACGCGCACACTTTTTCACTTTTAAGTTTTTCAACAATGCACAAGCATGTTGACTAGTATGTTCATATTATATGTATATACTAGCTAATGTCGGTTGATCATCGTGCACCCCTCCATCCGCCGGTTGCATTATCACAGTTGTCGAGGTGGCAATGTCGATGAAGATTAAAGCCATTACCAATTTGAAATCTTGAACTGAGCTCGTCATCACCATGTATGGTCTTTTCTTTCTTTCCTTCTTCTTCTTCTTATTTTATTTTATTTTATTTTATTTTTATTTGTTTTTTATTTTTGTTTTTATTTTTTTTGCAGGAGGTAGGGAGTGTGTGTATTGTATGGTGTTTTATATATTGTGTTTTTTTATTGCACTGTGGAGTGTGGAGGGAAACTGCATGTGCCTAACCATTTAAGTATATCAATCTCCATATATGGAATGCAAAGTTAATTTTGAGCGCGACATTTTATTGGTTGAAATTGAATAAGGAACCCATGCGTATATTTAGACGTAGAGATTAGATGGACGGTTGGTTTCCAAAGTTATGGAGACAATACATAGTAAAGGATTGAGTCTATAAGAACTTAACAAAAGTGAACCCGAGAAGTTGATAGCAACTGTCAATAATACAAGGCAGTACGCGTTGTTTCTATCTTTATATTTAATAATAATTTTGAATTCCGATAGGTTTCTATCTGTAACCACTTAGGGGTTGTTTGTTTGCGTAAAAAAAGAGGGAAATCAAAAATAGGAAATCTATTTCTAAGAAAAATTATTTTGAGATTGTTTGGTTGGCTAAAAAAAGAAGGAAATCAAAGAATATGACATGAGTTGTCACATTATTATTAGATGATAAAAAATACTGTAGCGATTAAAAAATAGGATTACTGTGGTAATAAAAAATTGAAATCTCTTTTTTCACCTTTGAGTTTCCCAGCATTCTATTTCGTTCTAATCTTTCTTGGCCAAAGAGCAATATTTGGAAATAGTAATATTTACAATCGAGTCTTTCTTTGAGTTTTATCATTTAGGAGAGTGTCAGTATCTCAAAAACTCCTTCATCTCCATTCATAATTTTTGGTAAGTGATGCTTCCCGTCCTTTGAGTTTTATCATTTAGAAAAGTGCTAGATAACTTGTTTCTTTTTTTTTTACCTATTTCTTGCAACAATTTTTTTTAGGAAGACGAAATGCGCTCAGTTATGTTTCAAAGCCACACAAATAACAAAAATAACTAACATGTACATTATCAATTTACTACATTTCAAAACCTCCGTCTGGAAAATATTGAGCTTAGTACATATATATGAAGGAGAAATCGCAATTGCAAAACGTGAAATCATCCTAGGAAAAAGAAGAAGAAAGATCTTGTTCCTCACCTATAGTCGCTGAAGATCAAACAATAACATCATTCATCTTAACAAAAGAAAAATAATAATTAGCATAATTGTTTAGTGTCAAAGCTGGCCAAACAATTTTAATTTGACAGCATAAAAATCTACAAAACCGATTTTAGTGAGCAAAAGGCCCAAACGGGTCTGAAATCTGATATTGGATCATAACTGGAACAAACAGGTCTGTAATTTGAATTATGAATCCAAACAGGTTTGAAATATGATATTGGACCCAAACAGGTATAGAGAAGTACGTAGATGTGATGTGCACTTAACTTTGTCCAAATAACGGAAGGTCTTCTCAGTTTCACTCTCTTATCTCTTAAACTTTGCTAGGTGATTTTCAATAAAACTTTAAAAGGAATCACATCATTTTTTAAAAGCATGTACATATTTCGTAAATCAGTTTTCTATTTAGTTTGGTGTGGAGTGCCCATCAACGAAAAAACATGCATGATTTAAAAATCAACCAAGCGATTGGACTCACCTACCCACGGGCATGCGTGTACTGTGCCTCTCTCAGTCTCTTGGTCCTTTGCTTACAAAACTTCAAGTTATATTCCCAGAATATCCCCATTAGTTTTGATCGCCATACTCATTTTGGTTTCTTCTCTCATGGCCCTTTTTCTGGTATTGCTTTTACAATTTTCCGAGTCTTGTCAGCCCGTTTGGTTCATTAGGTGAAAGTTACTGTAGTCAGGAAACCAGGTTGAAAGCTGACTCTGGCAGCTACAGTAACTTTCGCCCAAAAACACCATATTTTGAGGAGATATGATCAGAAGCTGCCACATTGGATTTTTAACTGCCACGTCAGCATTTTTTTGCACAACCAAACAATGTAAACAAGTGAAAGTTACTGTAATCCGACAACTACCTGACAGCTACAATAACTTTCAAACAAAAACAACCCAACCAAACAGCCCCTAAGCTGTAGAGGCCTTTTTTCTGACTGTTTTTCCCTACTAGACAAGTAACATGTTACTTACTCTCTGTATTAGGAAAGGAAAGAAAAAAAAAACATCTTTTATGATAAACTTGAGAGGATTTACTCGCAAGATAATGATGTGACTTAATTTTAACTAAACATTGTTACGACTCTTTTGCCTCATATTACATGACATATTCATTAGACTCAAATTGTGATAATACTGTGTAGAAATGGTCTTACAACGAAGTATACAATCTTATTCAAACAGTTCAATTATTGAAAAAATATCATAATTTTTAATTCACATAAGCAACATGAAGATATTATAAAAATCTAATAGTTCAGAACTTTAAAAATTGCCATGATAACTTATTTATTATTACAGGATATTTTTTTATATCAGTCTCTTCAAGGTATTAAAATTACTATTACATCCCCAAATTCTTGTATGTTGCTTTAAAATTATTCAGTACAGCCATTAAAATTGCTATCAGATTCCCTCCATTTCATAGATTGCCTTGAATCAATCTATCTAGCCCAGAGCAACATTAGCAAGATTAAAAAAAAACCTTGAGGAGCCTCATAGTAACTTTAATGATTTATAAGACCCCCATCTAATATCTTCCCTGCAATTTTCAAAATCCATCCTTTTCAAACTTTATTTCTAAAACTTCACCCATTTATCATTAATTTAATATTTTCGATCTAGTTTCAGTTAAAAATGATAAATAAGCCGCAAAAACTTCAAGAAATTTAGAATCGCGTGAAGTTTAACACTTAAAAGTTGACCCATTGCCTCGAATCAATCTATCTAGTCAAGAGCAACATTAGCAAGATTAAAATTATAAAAAAAAATGGAAAAATCTCGAGGGGCCTCATAGCAAATTTAATGGTTTAATGGCCAAAGTTGGGAACATAAAACATTGGAGGGACTGATGCCTAAATTCAAAAGTTAAAAAAAAAGCAGCGAAGCGGGGGCCAACCCGCGAACTCCCACCTAATTTCCTCCCCCTGCCATTTCCCGCTAACTACGCCATCATCGTCCTAAAAATCCCCAAATAATTTCTAGGTCTTCGCTCGGATCGCCTCCTCTCATTAAAAAAATAAAACTTTAAAAATATTAATAAAAAAAAACCACGCTCTCCTATTTGTAGTTTTCTCAGGGTTTTTAATTCGCAGAACCAAAGCTTAAACCCTCGGCTCCACCGCCATCAGTCTCCTCATAATCCTCAACCTCCGATCTAAATCAAGCCAGCAAGAAGATGATTTCTTAGTCAAAGCTCCCTCCCGGCGGCCGAATGCGCCGTCCGCCGATCTCGGCCGATCCAAGGCGATGCGCTGCCCGGCTCGTCGGCCTCGAGCCCGCGCTCTGCCCTCGCGGAAGAGACGCAATTCCTTTGAAAGCCCCCTGCAACTGACTCACTTCAGGCTTCGGATCTCTGGGGGCGAGGTAAGCACGAAATTCCAGTTAGGGTTGGGGCTTACGAAGGGCCGATTCAACGCGGACCAGTCTTGCCCCGATCTCCGACGACGCGGGGCGGGCGAAGGTTCGGCGGCGGCGGCGCAGAAAGGTGAAGATAGGGGTTTACTTCGCGACGTGGTGGGCGTTGAACGTTGTGTTCAATATCTACAACAAGAAGGTGCTCAATGCTTTTCCTTACCCTTGGTTGACTTCGACGCTTTCGCTTGCTTGTGGATCGCTGATGATGTTGATCTCTTGGGCGCTTAGGATTGCCGAGGCGCCCAAGGTGGATTTTGACTTCTGGAAAGCTCTTGCTCCGGTGAGATTTTTCTTTCTTCCTTCTGACTTTTGTTGCTAAATTTGTTGATGGGGAGATATTTGTCTTCTTTTGATTACGTAAAAGTTTCATTTTTTTTGGGTGGTTTTGTTGTAAACTGTGGTCTTCCTCTTTGTGGGCTCAGGACTTGGAGTTTTCTGCTCATTTGATGTAGAGAGAATCAGCGGGTGATGGGGTTTTACGATTCTTTTCTCGCTTTTGTTAGGAATAACCGTATGATTACTCGAGCGATTAAGGATTTCGTAGTTTGAAGTTCCACCATTGTTTGATCAAGTGACTTTTCTGCCTGGATAAGCAGTAAAAACATTCTTATTTAATTCAGAATAATATAACTTGTTTTTAAACAACATTTTTTTGGAGAAATTTGTAAACATCATTTATTTGGGTTTATTTCTGGCGTCCTTCATGCGGTAATTTTATACTTGATTGGTTGTTTTATCTACAAACCTGATGCAATTGCATCGGTTTAATTAGTGCTGTTTGTCCTTTTAATCGTAATTTTAGATCCTCATTATCTAGGTATTGCTGAATTCAGCTGAGATTTTACTTCTTTTTTGTTTGTTTTAAACTTGGAAACCTTGTTCTTTTCTTGGCTAGGTGGCGGTGGCACACACAATTGGACATGTAGCAGCGACTGTGAGTATGTCGAAGGTGGCAGTATCATTTACCCATATTATTAAGAGTGGAGAGCCAGCATTTAGTGTTCTTGTTTCTAGGTTTTTGTTGGGAGAAACCTTCCCCCTGCCAGTTTATTTGTCCCTGGTGCCCATCATTGGAGGTTGCGCCCTAGCTGCAGTCACTGAACTCAACTTCAACATGACTGGTAAGGAGCACAGATGATTGAAATTTAGAAGAAGTTCCTTGCTTTATCTATTTATCTTACTGTTTTTAGGAAATTGAGAGCTTATGTCATCATAAGGCGTTGATATTCTTGTGAAAACTAACCAAGAGCCATGTTATCTTTATTGTTTCTTTATCTTTACTGCTTTGTGAAGTTTCAAACATGTTTTTTAAGATGAATTTTTTAGCTACTGTCTAATTAATGGGATAAATGGTTCTCGGTGATGCTCGTCTCCTAGCCTTTTTGCAATCTTGGAAACTATCTTTAATGCTTCTGTAAAAGTGGCTATTAGTTTTAATATGACAGTTAAGAAGAAAGGTTGATGGTAAAAGAGAAAAATCACATTTTATTGATGCTTTACTATGTTTTATTCCGTTTATTAAATTCTAAACTGAGAAAAGATAAATAAATTCCATCGTAGGTTGGAAAAATGAATCCTAGAGATAATTCTTTTTTTTTTGGCTATGTGGATCTTTGGTGAATCTGTTGAGAATCTTTAGGAACTTTCTGAGAGTTGCCTGTGATTTCTGGAGCACTAGTGTCACTCATGATGGATGGTTTGTAATTTTGTTTACAAAACAAATGTTGTTTTATTCGCTTCTACATATGGTGACGGAGGACTATTTGCTTTTTGGAGAATTCCTTTCAATATTGTCCCTATTCTTCGTTGATCATCTTTCGGAGTCCTTTTGCTTACCCTAGCTTTGTTTTGTAGCGCTCATTGCAATAATTTAAATGTGTGCTTTAAATTTTTTTTTTGTCCTTTAGTTGAATTCCCATTTGTAACATCCCGTGAAATCGCTTTGGTTTGTTGTCATTGTAGGTTTTATGGGTGCTATGATATCAAACATTGCATTCGTCTTTAGAAACATTTTCTCAAAAAGAGGGATGAAAGGGAAGTCAGTTAGCGGGATGAATTATTATGCTTGCCTCTCTATGTTGTCCTTACTAATTCTAACCCCATTTGCAATTGCTGTGGAGGGTCCCCAGATGTGGGCAGTTGGTTGGGAGAAGGCAATGTCACAGATTGGTCCCAACATCATTTGGTAAATTTCAGCATCTCCTGTTAGCTAAATAATTGTCTTGCCTTTTATTTTGATGAAGACACACTGCAAATCTGTTTTCATATCTCAGTAATTGAGATTAAATTTCCACATGCATGTTATGGAGTCTCTTTTTGTTTTGCTATTATTTTGGTAGAACATTCAGATGTCAGTAATTGATATTAATTTTTCACATGCATCTTATGTTTATGGTATCATTCTGAAATGTTATGAGTGTAGTAGATACTTATTTGTTAAATAGCTGAAGCTTTTGCCCTGTTTACCATTAGCTTGTTTTATTTCTTTATATAATATGTGCTCTATGAGTTAGTTAAGTCGGAGTGTTTGAATCAACTACCATGTCAAGTACAAGTTTTTCTTTACAGATGGTAGTTGCTGGTAATTTTTCTGTTCTGTCCTTAGGCATGCAAATACACACAATATATGTTACTTTCTTGACCGATCATCATATAAAAAAAAATCATACTTGGACTGGCCTTCATAAATTGTCTTTACATTTAACATTATTTTACTTAATCATGATTCATATCAATAACTTGTGGCTCTGAAACAATGTATTGATATCTGGTAGGTGGATAGCAGCCCAGAGCATTTTCTACCACTTGTACAATCAGGTCTCATACATGTCGCTGGATGAAATCTCTCCCTTGACGTTTAGTATTGGCAATACATTGAAGCGGATATCAGTCATTGTCTCGTCCATCATAATCTTCCACACGCCTGTCCAACCTGTAAACGCCCTTGGAGCAGCCATCGCCATCCTTGGCACCTTCCTTTATTCCCAGGTAATCTCATGCACACTCTTTTGAAATCTGAAACATAGTAGTGCAAATATACCTGAAATGACTAAAAACTCCCTGTACTTGTAATAAAATCTTATTGCTTATTGACGCCTCTCAAATATAATTAGCTGTGTGTTTTATTTACCAAGTTAAAGGTAAGTTATTCAATAGATATCCATTTTTATTTCTATACTATGTCATCTTCTGTGAATTCACATGTGTGAAGGATTTTTCTTCAATTCATGCCTCTCTTGCACATTGGTTAGCTTATAGTCGGAAAAATGTAACATTTTAGCTTCTTTACTACTGAGATAAAAGTAGATCACGACTAATTACAGGGTGACCAACTTCTTTGGAAGTTTTTATTTATGCAAAGCATATGCTTGAATTCCAATAGTAACAAATTTCATAATTTATGATATAACCATGCATTATATGCAGAGTGAAGAAATTACGGGATTGTATAAGGAAAATTGTTCTCATCCTTCTTCTCTTATTTTTGTTGGGAGAGACTTGGAGTTTCATATTGTTATTACTAATCCCTTCCAACCAAATAAGAACCACAAAAGGTATATCCTTCCTTGCACCTCATTAAACCTTACCTCGCCTTACCTTCCCTCATTGTACCTCCTACCAAACCAAGCCAAAGGAAACTTAGGAATATAATTTTAGAGTAGTACCATGGAAACTTAGGAGTATTTTCTTTCTAGCTCGAAATTAGGAATATAATTTTAGAGTAGTAATTACTAATTAGGAGAATAAGGATAACTCCTGATAATTTATAAAGCAACGTTGTAGACATTTTTCTCTAGAGATATGGACAAAGTAGATGTATTTCCTATGGAACAGAAATTCAGTGAAGTATTATGTTATTCTGGAAAATTTTCTCCTAACAAAAAAGTAGACAATAAATGCATATGTACTGCTTTGTCAGCTCTGAAGAAATACAAAAAACTTCGTAAACATTTCAATAGTTATCTGCTGCTGGCATGAATTTTGTGTGATTTGTAGCAATGAAACTTTCGGGCTTTATATAACTGCTGGTTTAACATGTGCAAATTGTTTAACATGGCAAATTGTTTTGCAGGCGAAGCAGTGAAAGCTGATCCGGAACAAGCGGAGAAGTCTATGTCCTCTTTAAGTCTTTGTAGTGCTGTGAAAATACCAACGGGCAAATTTGATTTCAAGAAGACTCAGTAGCAGCAACGACCACCTTCATATTGTTGTAGATATATATAAAATAACATCATGTGCCTTGGAAATGTTTAGAAAAAATATCCGGTTTTCCATTTTAGGAGAGAGTGTCTTGTGTGCTGGAAAAATGTATTCTAAGTTATTGTCCG
>NC_033800.1:149501353-149524073 GCF_001876935.1 Asparagus officinalis | reverse complement strand
TTTGAATAGAGGCAATAATGCATGGACGGCTTCAATTTGCACTGTCTTTGTAATGAGGTGGATCTGTGAACTATTGTCTTCAAGTGTCATCAAATTTTGGCACCATGCAGTGAACAGTGAAATTGCTTTTCCTACTAGTGCCATATTTTTTTTTATAATGCAACTATGTTTACGTTGAAGTAAGCAGAGAAGAATTGATCATACATATACAACAGGTGAAGCCTTTAGTAATATCTCAGTTTGAAACTAGTTTCTCTCTGATAACTGTCCTATGTGAGCTACAGTTGCTGTCATTAGCAAAATTCAGCTTCAATGTCCATTAACGCTCGCGATTGGGATGCGTGCACTTGAAATCAAGGAAAATTATAGAAGGCTTAGCTGAGAAGAAGGCAGCTCAATTTGGTGAAGTGCAAACAAACACAAAATTTTTTTGAAAGAAAGAAGCTTCTTTCAAGTCCATATTCTTTTGGAAACTAAACCAAAAAGTTTGTAAAATATGATGCTTTAAACATTTCTGGTTTATATTTAATTTAGTGCATGAAAACCAACAAACTCTAATTAGTTTATTTTACGCGTTACATGAACTGCCTGTATTGATAGATCCTCTAATTTCTTTAATTTTTTTCTATATGATTTTGGCATATGAGGTCTCTCCTTATCTCTATAATTTGTGCAAGAAAGAAGCTTCTTTCATGTATAGCATCATGTTTTTGCAAAGCCTGGGTTATTTTAGGAAATTAAATTCTCGTGGATGCTTCCTATGAGAGTCGAACCTGATATCTTGAAGTACTACTCATAGTAGCTTACCAACTTGGCTAGACCCTCTTGGGATCATCCATGCTCTTTTCTTTGATAAAAGGTATCGAATTTCTACGCTCTTGCATATTGCCAAACCCTCCTCGTTATAGAACCACCAAAAATATTAAGCAATAAAAACGCCAGAAAAACAGAAAGGACACTAAAAAAAATGCACCAGCATCAATAGTAAAAACCGAGATCAATCTCTCGCCACCATGTACAATCCTCTAGTCAGGCCAGAAGGGGAAAAAAAAGGCATTTAGTTGATTTTGAGAAAATGGAATTGTTCAAGAGGTAAATCAATTATATTTTTGTACTGAACATAAATTGTAATTTCTCAACACGGATATTCCGTTGCTTTATTATAAACTTGGATCAGAGACGCCACCACCCACCATAGCCAGCAACACTTGCAGCAAGCACGGACGAAAGCGAGTCGGATGACCCTAAATACCACCAAAAGCAAAGCATGTCTGCAAAGCAAAAACAATGAGGGAAAAAATAAAAAAAAAATAATCTAAAAAAAAGAGGAATGATAATAATATCCAAACACTTAATTTCACCACGCATACCAGAGATGCGTTTCGGCTGCCTTTTCGAGCCAACATTGTTCTTCTGTAGTTTCAGGAGCAGATTTTTCATTGTTGGAACCAGCTTTATCTACGTAGCCAAAACCAAGCTTAGCCAACAAGATGAAGAGAGTGTTTAGGGAGCTTATTATTATTTTTTCTTTCAGAGTAGCTTCTAAGCCTAGCTTATAGATATCTACATGTTTTGCGATAGGGTCGTGCTGTTTGGCTCGCGCTTTAACGCGCGAGCCAACTCGCACAGAGAGGAGGGGTGGGCCCCACTGGCACACTGGGTCCCACCCTCTTCTCTCTGTGCGAGTTGCCTCGCGCGTTAAAGCGCGAGCCAAACAACATTTTTGTTTGTGATATCGCAAATAACCTAGTTTCCCCATTTAAAGAAGTTGGGGTTTCCCAACTTTGAAAAACTAGCGAATAAACTGGTCTAAATAAACTAAAGTTTGTCCAAGCAAACGACTTCTATTCACACAAGTCTTATAAAACAAAAATTCACACAAATCAAAAGCCGCAAAAAGCTACCACAGCTTATAAGCTTAAGCCCTCCCAAAACCTTCTAAGGTCCTACATATGACTGTTCATGTTTGTTCTACGTACCGATTTCAGCTACAGGGACCAACTTCATTCCACCATGCAGACACATTCCGCCCATTTCATCGACCTTGCGCCGAATCTCTTCATTGAGGAGGCTGGAAATTATTTAGGAATAAAATCATAATTTGAAAAGCATCTCAGAGACCATTTTGGACCAGCGAGTGCACGATACAATTGAATTTTCACAGTGGACATAACACTTTGTCCAGCATTTTACCCAAGAGGGTAAAAAGAAATCAACTATAAGTGCAGACCAAGTTAGCTACTAGAAGTCAATTAAATGATTGCATCCGTATAGAAGGAGAAAGGGACTAAACTAGAACTCTTTCAACCAGTTCAGCTCCAAAAAGCCAACAACAGTAATTGCATCAGTCCCTTCCATGGAAGATGGGGTTAAAAAGATGAAAAATAATACCATAAACGGAGTCCCCATATCGTTGAAAAGAACATGTGATTAATTCAATGTTTTGTGCTGATGTAAATTAACAGACCTCAAACCTTACGTAATCTTTTGAAGTAGAGCTATTTGCCTATAAACCCCCAAAGCTCTCATATTTGAAAATTAAACACCCAAATCTAGATATTTCCACATACGCCATTATATCGTAAACAGCAAAAGGGTAAACTTCCAATTTTAACCTCTTTAGTTACAACTGCCAGAGTCGGGTCCTCAACGGGTTGTGTTCCTATACTTCCTCAAATATTCAATATATGCAAATTTATCCCCTGAAATCTAGATATTTGCTTACATTATGAAATGCTAAAAATAACGCACATGATATACATGACACGAAACAATGCAGGAAAACATACTTTTTTTTTCGGCTCCAACTGCAATGTTTATTTTTTCCCCCTCTAGAAAACATTGCAAGGATAGTTAGTCAATTTATCAATATAGTAGAAGGTACCAAGATTCCTAGCTGCATCAGTTTTTTAAACTACTACCAACCTATTACAACCGATAACAATTAAAATACATTGTGGTGATTCATATACGTACATTTTTCTAAGGTTGTTTTATGGTTCTTACCACTTGAGTTCTTCTTTATATGTAAACAATTGACATCAAGATAATATAGCCAGGAAATGCAGGAAACAGAGTAAGTGCAATCCTAAATGTTACCAGGAATAATTTTCTTCTGTAAACAGCTCAGTTCTTCAAAGCAGTCTACCTTGATGACAGAATTGCTTTGGGAACTATAGGGGCATATGCTGATTCCCTCTCAGTCGCAAGACGCGTCGCTTTCTGGAAGTCATTCAGGATTGTTCTAAAGTCTTCTGTAAGTTCTGCATCAGCAATCCTTTTGCCTGTCTGCAATTAAAGATCCAAATTATATGTTGAGAGAAGTTCTGATGTTTATAGAATTGAGGAACAGCTCAAGAGTATGTTCATTCGAATATACAAGTCACAAGAGTTGGCCAGTGATTGACGCATGTAAGAAATTGCATCTTTGAACCTTCATCAAAGATGCCGGCATGCCAGCAGCCACTCAAATGATCATTAAACCCAATTCATATCAAAAAAATCAAACTGGCAGATCCAGTTATATACTACTAACGATTTAATAGGCATGATAACACACGTCCCACTAATAACAAAAGTAATATTCCACTAATAACAAAAAAGTAATATTCAAATCCAGAACAGCCCATCGCACAGAAGTGTGTAAAAGTACAACATTAACCACTGGTTCATAGTGCTAACTTCCTCGCAATATTTCACTAAATAGTGCTCAACTACAGTATCTGCCAACTGAAAATACAACTCAGAAAAGACTTTTAAATTCTAGTAAAAGAGAAGACTTGAAAGAGTTGCTGAGCAACTACCAAGTGTCCCCAAAACTGTTATTTTTTCATCCCTTAATATGTCATCCATATCTCTGATATCTGCCTAACTACTATGATTGTATCCCATATGGTGTTTATTGTATTCCCAAATCCTACCAATAAGGTTTGTTGTTTCATGCTCATGTGCTTTATAGTATATACAAGGCCACATGGCCTTTGCCTCTCAACCAAACCTACAAAAAAACCAAAATGCCCAGATACTGCACATATACAAATTCAGCAACAGTTCCACTTTTATACCAGGAGTACCCTTATAACCAATATAGGTTTCAGACACAAGTTTCTAACCGTGGACTCTCACAAAGATACCAGTTCATGCAAGTTCATTTGCTGAAAAGAGAATCAGCTGGAGGCACAATTTTCTAACCGTGGGCTCTCAGTTCATTTGCTGAAGGGAGATATCAGTTCATGCAAGGCTAATATGAATTTGCCTCATTTGTTGAAGAGAGTTCTTCAAACACTATGAATGACGACAGCAAAATACATAAATGGAAACTAAAAAGAGCCTACTTCTACCTACTCGTCCAAACTTCAATCTGGTTTTGCCTCCCAACCGAAAGTACAAAATACCTGTTAGAAGTCATGCAGCAGTGACTTCTTCAAGAACCTAGAAGTTTCTCCATTTATCTAGCAAACTTTGGAAACTTGCCATGGAGTTTTGTGGAAATTACCATGGAGGATTTTGGAAATTTCTAGAAAAGAAGACAAAACCGACATTGATCCCTATAAAAGGGACTTCAGCCATTCGGTTTTGGATCAAGGGGAAGTGAGCAAGAGAAAAGAAAAAGGCTATAAAAGTAGGCTCTCTAGAGCTAAGAGTGTGTGTGATAGGCTGAAGCCTAGAGAGAGTAGAGTGGCTGTGAGAAGATTATTTAGAGAGAGAAAGAGTGAGGAAGTGACTTGTAGTTTTGTAATATTTTATATCAAAGAGAAATTTGAGTTGAAGTCCATCTTTTATCCAAAAGTGTTTGTTCAAGTCCTCATTTGTAGAGGGTTCATTCCATCAAATTGGTATCAGAGCGGAGTTCGATCTAGCCGGGCCAACCGAAGGTGCTCGTGTACGAGATGGCGAACATGATCCAGCCACAGATTCCGAAGCTGATGAAGACCAATTACGATAACTGGAGTATCCAGATGAAAGTCTTGCTCAGTTCGCAAGACTTATGGGAACTTGTAGAGAACGGTTATGCAGAGCCGGAGTCACCTACTGCTGAAGCCAATCTCAGTGCCACTCAGAAGAGTGAGTTGAAGGAGGTCAGAAAAAGAGACAAAAAAGCTTTATTCCTAATATTTCAAGGCGTAGATGAATCTGCGTTTGAGAAGATTTCCAATGCCCTGTCCTCTAAAGAAGCATGGGAGATTTTACAAAAATCCTATCAAGGTGCGGAAAGAGCCAAAAAGGTACGCCTCCAAGCATTAAGAGTTGAATTTGAAAATTTGAAGATGAAAGCTACAGAATCAATATCGGACTATTTTAGTAAAGTTCAGACAATAACTAATCAAATGAAGAGAAATGGAGAAGCAATTAGTGATGTAAAAATTATGGAGAAGATACTTAGGACTTTAGACTCTAAATTCAAATATATTATTCCGGCAATACAAGAGTCTAAAGATCTTTCCGAAGTATCTATTGATGAGCTGCAAGGTTCTCTGCAAGCTTATGAACAAGATATAAATATCAGTTCAAATCAAACGGAGAATCTAGAGCAAGCCTTGCAGAGTAAGATGACTATCAAAGAAGATAGTCGAAGAGGATGTGGAGGCTACAGAGGCAGAGGCTCCTTTCGAGGTGGCTCAAACTTCCAGCAAGGTCGTAGGAGACAGTACCAAGGAGGCCATGAAAATCAAGATCGAAATAGAGATCGTGATCAAGGACGAGGTCGTGGCACACGAGGACGAGGACAAGGAAGAAGTTACCATGAGGACAGATCTCAGCCACAGTGTTACAAATGCAAGAGATACGGTCATCTCAGCTACGAATGTTGGGAGAAATCAAATCAAGTGGCAGAAAGAAGCAACTTTGTAGAAAGGGAGCAGGCAGACACTTCAACAGTCCTGTTGACGTACCAGGAGAGCGAAAGCAAGAATAAAGATATCTGGTATCTAGATTCAGGTGCCAGTAATCATATGTGCGGCATCAAGGAGTTTTTTACCGAGCTGAACGAGACAGTACAAGGAGATGTCACCTTTGGAGATCAGTCAAAGATTCCAGTGAAAGGCAAGGGCAATATAATGATCCCCTTTGGAGATCAGTCAAAGATTCCAGTGAAAGGCAAGGGCAATATAATGATCCAGACAAAGACGGGCGAGAACAGGTACATCTCTGATGTCTACTATGTTCCAGCATTACGAAATAATATTTTGAGCCTAGGCCAGCTCCTTGAAAGAGGCTATGATATACATCTAAAAGACCTTGCCCTCACTATTAAAAATAAAAATAAAGTTATTGCAAAGGTGAACATGTCTAGAAATAGACTGTTTACCTTAAATATTCATGCTGACCCTGACAAGTGTCTGAAGTCAATCATAAAAAACGAGACTTGGCTCTGGCATCTACGATTCGGGCATCTCGCTTTCAGTGGCCTGAATCTTCTATGGAAGGAGAAAATGGTAAAAGGATTGCCGCAAATCAACCATCCGAACCAGCTATGTGAAGGCTGTATGAAGGGCAAACAACATAGAAGAAGTTTCGAAGTTGGAAAGTCAAGAAGAGCAACAGAGTTGCTACAATTGGTCCACACAGATATTGCAGGACCATTTGAAGTCATCTCTCTTGGAGGAAACAGGTATTTTCTCACATTTATTGATGATTATAGCAGAAAAACTTGGGTTTATTTCCTGAAGGAGAAATCCGAAGCTCTGGAGAAATTCAAAGAATTCAAGGAGATGGTAGAAAAGCAAAGTGGGTACCACATCAAAGTGCTCCGATCAGATCGAGGTGGAGAATACACTTCGAAGGCATTCAACAATTTCAACAAGCAGTACGGGATAATTCATCAACTCACTGCCGCCTACACACCACAGCAGAATGGCATAGCAGAGCGGAAGAATCGTACCATTCTTGATATGGTCAGAAGCATGTTGAAGAGCAAGTACCTGCCAAAGACTTACTGGGCTGAAGCCGTGGACTGTGCAGTTTACCTCCTCAACAGATGTCCGACAAAGAGCGTCAAGTTCAAGACACCATTGGAGATGTGGAGCAACATCAAGCCAAGTGTCAACCACCTGAAGGTGTTTGGGTGTATTGCATATGCACACATCCCGGAGCAGAAAAGAAAGAAGTTGGACGATCGAGGAGAAAAGTGCATATTCGTTGGGTACGAGAGGAGGACAAAAGCATACAAGCTCTACAATCCAGTTACAAAGAAGATGATCATTTCAAGAGACGTGGAGTTCGATGAAGAAGATTATTGGAAATGGACCGATGAAGATAAAAATATTAAAGGTATGTTCTTTGAAGATAATGATGATGACTTGCAGGAGGTTGGAAGACCAGAACAAAGTCCACCTAATAGTCCAGCTCCATCAACCCCAACATCAACGCCGACATCATCCAGCTCAAGTGAAGGAAGCTCTTTAGGGGGAGCAACAAGGAGGATGAGAAGCCTAAGAGATCTGTACGACGATACAGAGCCTGTCGAGATGATGGATGACTACACACTATTCTGCTTGTTTGCAGAATGTGATCCGGTCAGCTATGAAGAAGCTGCTCAAGAAGATAAGTGGAGAAAAGCCATGGATGACGAGATCGAGGCAATCAAGAGAAATGATACATGGGAGCTCACTATCTTACCTGAAGGCCATAAACCAATCGGAGTAAAGTGGGTGTACAAGACAAAGACAAATCAAGATGGCGGAATCGAGAAGTACAAGGCCAGGCTTGTTGCAAAAGGCTATAGTCAGCGAGAAGGAGTTGACTATGAAGAAGTGTTCGCACCAGTCGCGAGGATCGACACCATCCGACTCATTATCGCATTGGCAGCACAGAACCGGTGGAAGATCTACCAGATGGACGTGAAGTCTGCATTCCTGAACGGCTACTTAGAAGAAGAAGTCTACATCAAGCAACCACCAGGGTACGAGGTGAAGAATCAAGAAGACAAAGTCTACAAGCTGAAGAAGGCATTGTATGGACTGAAGCAAGCGCCCAGAGCATGGAATGCCAGAATCGATGCATACTTCCAGAAGAACGGATTCCATCGGAGCCCGTATGAGCACTCTCTCTATACCAAGAAGAAGGATGAAGACATCATGATCGTATGTCTCTACGTGGACGACATGATCTTCACCGGCAACAATCCGAAAATGTTCGAGGAGTTCAAAAAGAATATGATCAAGGAGTTCGAGATGACTGACATTGGAGAAATGTCATACTTTCTTGGAGTAGAAGTGTCGCAATCAGAGAAAGGAATCTTCATCTCTCAGAAGAAGTATGCAAAGGATATCCTTCAGAAGTTCAACATGAGCAACTGCAATCCAGTCGCAACTCCTGCAGAAGTCGGAGTGAAGCTGAGGCGAGACACACCAGGAAGCTATATTGATCCAACTCTATACAAGAGTTTAGTCGGGAGCTTGCGCTACCTAACCATCACCAGGCCCGACATAGTGTTCGCGGTAGGACTGGTGAGCAGATATATGGAGGAGCCAAGTATGGTGGAGATTTAGATGAAAGAAAGAGCACATCTGGCTACATGTTCAATATCGGATCAGCAGCATTCTCATGGTCATCAAAGAAGCAGTCTGTCGTCGCTCTATCAAGTTGCGAAGCAGAATACATAGCAGCATCGGCATGTGCGTGTCAAGCAATATGGCTAAGGAGTATTATGAAGGAACTGCAACACCAACAGGAAGCACCAACAGAGATCCTTATCGACAACAAGTCAGCTATTGCACTTGCCAAAAATCCAGTAGCACATGGACGGAGCAAACACATAGAGACAAGATATCATTTCATCCGTCATCAAGTTAAAACGAAGACTGTGATGCTGACATATTGCAGGACCGAAGATCAAATTGCTGACATCTTCACCAAGCCACTGAAGGCAGAAACATTTTTTAAACTTAAGAAACAACTCGGACTGGTAAACAATAAAGTCACTGCTGAGGGGGAGTGTTAGAAGTCATGCAGCAGTGACTTCTTCAAGAACCTAGAAGTTTCTCCATTTATCTAGCAAACTTTGGAAACTTGCCATGGAGTTTTGTGGAAATTACCATGGAGGATTTTGGAAATTTCTAGAAAAGAAGACAAAACCGACATTGATCCCTATAAAAGGGACTTCAGCCATTCGGTTTTGGATCAAGGGGAAGTGAGCAAGAGAAAAGAAAAAGGCTATAAAAGTAGGCTCTCTAGAGCTAAGAGTGTGTGTGATAGGCTGAAGCCTAGAGAGAGTAGAGTGGCTGTGAGAAGATTATTTAGAGAGAGAAAGAGTGAGGAAGTGACTTGTAGTTTTGTAATATTTTATATCAAAGAGAAATTTGAGTTGAAGTCCATCTTTTATCCAAAAGTGTTTGTTCAAGTCCTCATTTGTAGAGGGTTCATTCCATCAATACCAACGTGCTCAGATCGCACACAGTTCAAATTTTAAAAAAACTAATTCAAACCGCAAACCTGGAGTACACCAGCTAAGCACATAATCAAATAACTGTGAGAAAAATACATAAAAATGACAGGTAAAATATGATTGAAAACGAATATTGACACTAACTTCATCACGGTAATCGTCTTCACTAGCTCGGTGGATCTTGGCTGATGTAGCTTTTACTAGCCGCTCGATAAAAAATCTTTTCCTGTGCCTGCAAGTCATGGATCATATGAGAAAACTAAACCAGCGAATGGAACCCAAGGGAATGAACATATTCGCATCGTGGCACCAAAATGTGTAACACAGGAGCACACAAGTAATGGAATAAAAATGGAGAATCTAACTAAATTGCCGAGCTGAACATATATACAAAGTCCGCCAAGGATTAAATAACTTGGCCCAGGTGACAGCAGCACACATTCTCAGTCGCGGATCGTACGTTTGATTCTTTTTCCAGGTGTTATTCCGCTCGTGAGAACTTTCTTGCCGAAAGGCGAAAGCTAGGGGCTTGTTTTACGGGGCCTTTTCAACGTAAAACTAGTTCAATAGCACTACACAATGTAAGACAGCAGGTTCTCTCACCAGCAACCATGTTAGCCTCGCTAGAAATCGGGTGGCAAATGAAAGTAACAGCACAAACTAGATTATGAAGTACAGAAAGAATGAGAACAGAAGCTAAGTATCAAAAGTGCTGCACCTCATCCGGCACGCTCCTAGTTGTTCAACACTTGCTTCAGGATTGCATGGCTATTGGAATCCAGTGAAAAACACAAACATTGAAATATCCAACATAACTCGCTACGAGTTGTTACAACATTACATCCAAATTCAATTATGATGATGATTTCGGGGGTAGAGTTACGCATAGCAGAAGAGTTATTCGCAGCTTGGTACCGTAAAGTTTAGATCTTTTTAAATTTGAGACCCGAAGTTCATGCAACAAAAGAGCCATTTGCACTCTGGTACCCTAAAATTCATATCTTTTTAAAGCCGGCACCCAAAATTTACAATTTCTTCCACCCCACAACACTTTAATATACCCTAATTAATAAAGCGTACGACTTTTTCGGAAACCCTATTAAAGTCCAGAAGGGTTTAACAAGGTTTGGGTTATCACGGCGCAAATAACCGTAGGAAAACGAGAAAGCCGTCATAAAAAATAAAATAAAAATAAAATAAATAAAAAGCCGCTGGCTGCTTACAGCGTCTGTCTGAAATTGAGGGTGTCCTTGGGGGTCCCGAGTTCATCCACGAGCGCCTCGTACGTTAAGACGGCGGATTTAGTCCTCATCAAGTCGGCGGCAACCGGGTTCGGATCCCTCCGGCGACCCGCTAACGGCCCGCCCGTTTCCGGATCCCCGAGGCTCATCTGTCTTCGATCACCCTCGATCCCCCCCAAGAAATTTTCGAGCATCGAGGACGATGAAGGCCGAATATAGTATAGCGAGAGAGAGGGGTGGGCTTGTGTAGGAAAGCCGGCCGCTTCCACCGGCCGCAAGGACCCGACCCGCTTTGCTTCCATCTCCTGTTTCCGACTGAAATTTGGATTTAGATTTGAACTGGGGTTTTTTTCCCGTTTCCCCCTTGAATATTCAATAATTGCATAATAGTCCTTTACATCTTCATTAATCGCATCGGTCTCTTAGATCTTGGAAATTGCTTATTAGTTCCTCAAATTAACTATTCCTCGCTCGATTCTTTTGGCTCTTTCCCCCTTCCACTTCACTGGTCGTGAACACCGTGCAAAACACGGCATATCATTTTTTTCTGCTACAATAATCTGTACAATTAATTTTTTTTGAATTACTACAGTTCCATTTCTGCTATAGATTTATAAAAATACTACAGTATTCCCGTGTGGTACAATAATTTTTTTTAAAAATTCCTGGTCCCTACATTAATAATATTATTGTAACATTTACTGTATCATAAATAGTGAATCTTGGGTTCTCCATTTATATAGGGGAGTAGATGGACAAATTTTCAAAAGAGACCTTTTTGATTTTTTATTTGTAAAAAACAACCCATTTGTAAAAACCGACCTGGTTTCAGCCTCAGCGCTGAAACCAGGTCGGTTTTTGAGAAAAAGTTTCCGAAACTTCACGGGAGTTGAACTCCCGTGAAGTTTAGCAGCTTTTAATTAAGCTGTTAAACTTCACGGGAGTTCAACTCCCGTGAAGTTTAACAGCTTAATTAAAAGCTGCTAAACTTCACGGGAGTTCAACTTCACGTTCAACTCCCGTGAAGTTTCGGAAACTTTTTTTCAAAAACCGACCTGGTTTCAGCGCTGAGGCTGAAACCAGGTCGGTTTTTGCAAATATCTTAGAAATAGGTCGTTTTTTGCAAATAAAAGCTGAAATGGGACGGTTTTGAAAATTTGTCCGGGAGTAGATTGAATGGACTTTTAAGTGACTAATCAGTTGATTTTAATTTTAGTAGATAAGATTAACGGTTGGTCGTATCTGTTTTAAACAATATATTATCTTACCGGAACGTTCTACTAGGGGTTGTTAATTAAATAGGAACAAACTTTTTCAGAGTGGGATATTTCAAGGGGATGACTGGAATGATTTTTCAAAATGAGATACCTCGGTAGAATGATGTTGGGTAATTTTCCATAATCAATTAGTATATACTTTATGCATCTTACTAATATGGCTACTATTTAAATTTACCACTATTAATTGATAACTATTTACTATAATCTAAATTCATCTTCAATAAATATGTTATTTCTATTTTGGTGTCTTCCCCTTCTTTCTTTTTTAACGCTGCCACGGCTGCAATACATCATGTATGCTAAGGGGCTGTTTGGTTGCACACTTTTTGAAAAAACTTTTCTCAAAACATCTGATAATGGTAAATTTGTAATTAAAAGTTTTTCAGAGATTTCTGTAAATTGTGTTTGGTTCAACAAAAAATTTACAGAAATATTTTCTATAAAATATCAAAACCTACCAAATTTTACAAAAAACAATTTCCTCTCAAAATGAGAGGAAATCACCAGAAATCTGACACATACCATATTTAATTAAAAATCTACCAAATCTTGTTATTTTCTATAAAGTTATGAGCTATTTTCTAGTTTTGAACCAAACAAGCAAAGTACAAAAAACAAGAAAATTGGTATTTTTTGATTTCTCAAAACTTTTCTTATAATTTTTTTTAAGAAATACAAGGAAATCATATTTTAGGTGGAAAACATTTTCTATAATTTCTAGAAATTGAACCAAACACCCCCTTATTTTCAATGAATTATGATTCGTAATTTATTTTAATTCTAAATTGATTATACCTCTAATTCCGGCAGATAATGGATCTACCATATATATAGATAAAGGAAGAGCAAAAGGAGGGGTGATCCAATTGATAGCGTGGCCTCATGATGACAGTGACAAATCGAGGAAGAAGGGATGGAGAAAAGAAATTTAAGTATAATGATAAAAAAAAGAATAAAAAAAAGAAAAGGAAAATAGGAAATACCTTGCGTTGAAAATGCTCAGAATAATCTCATTGTTTGCCACTGTAGCAGATTGCCTTGTGTGCGGGAAAAAGGACACATTTTCAAAACCATCCCTTTTTAAAATTTATTTACAAAAAACGACATATTTCAACTTTAATTATAAAAACAGACCCAGTTGGATGAAACTGGGTCTGTTTTTGAAAAAAAAAAAATCAAACTTCACGGGAGTTGAACTCCCGTGAAGTTTTGTTACTGGGTCTGCTTTTTGTATTTAAAGTTGAAAATAGTCTTTTTTGGGAATAAATTTCAAAACTGGATGGTTTTGAAAATTTGTCCGCGGGAAAAATGTGTTTCTATGTTGTTATCAAGGCGTAATTTAGTGGTTAATTTTTTCAGTGACTCAAACCATAAACAATTATAATTTAGCAAATTACTAATCACCCTTATCAAAACAAGAAGTGAACAGAATCTTCATAGACCCAACTTTCCTGCTGTGTATATTCAGCAAAGGAAACAAACAAGAAGACCAAGGATACTGGAAGAAAATTTTCAGTAACAATCCCCACCATAGGAGGAGATTTGTGCCTACTTTATGAGGATGGTGAGGATTGTGCCACATAGGCGGCAATGAGGAAATCCCCTCCTATGACAAGGATTCCCATCTTCATGAACAGTTCCTGTAGGTTGAGCACCTTTTTCAAGGAAATAACGAATAGCGGGAACGTTTAAATAAGTTTGATTCTGTATCGGATCGTAAAAACCCACTTTTCGAAGATCTTTTCCTTCTCTTCGAGATCGAACATCAATAGCAACGATTCCAGATATATATATAAAGAAAAGAAAAAGAATGGACCTGAAATGAGGGTTCTTATTATTAATCTGTTTTACAACACAATGTTCAATCTGTATCTATTATTATTATTTTCATTTGTTGGATACCGAATCGAACTAGGGACCAGGGGATGTTATCAGTATTACCACTAATACTCTCCAGACAGCCTGCGCTGCCCGTGCCAGGGAACACAGTGTCCAATCTTAGGTTCACATTTTCAGGTGTTTGATAGCAGTTTGGACATCCTTGTCGCCCCTTCCGCTGCAGTTAAGAACAACCTTTGTGCCATTGGCAAGAGTCGGGCAGAGCTTTTCCAAGTAGGCTATCGCATGCGAAGTTTCCAGCGCAGGAATGATGCCCTCCAATCTTGACAGCAACTTGAACGCTGAGTACATTCACAAAGAATTGATCAGCAGGGGGCCAATGCTAGTGGAAAAGGTGCAGATGATGAACAAATGTGAGATATCAAACATTCAGAAACTAGACTCTTCACCAAGTACCAGCTATCGGCCTATCTTCGATAAACTACACATAAACATATCAAGGCACTGTTGGGGAAGAGGTAGACATTTCTGTTTAACCCCGGTTGAGAACATGGAAATAAGAAAGCTCGGTTTCCAGCCACTTATTATAACAAGTATAGTTGGTAGCTCAAAACTTCTCATACCTTACCTTCTGCAAAACAAGGCCTAAACTAGCAAAAGGTTTCTTGTGTCTGAAGAAGTCTATATCCAAGAATGTAATTAGATCTTAGAATTCAAACAAGTTAACTCAAGAAAACACTCCATTTACGTGAAAGAGGGACCACTGGATAGGAGATAAATATATGAACTCTATGAAGTTCACACGAACATTAATGGTATGTCATCACCTGTGATCGCTTCCTAGGTCTCTGTGAAATATTAAACATGAAAGGCACATATTAAAACAGCATGACTGATTTTGATAAAATAATTTCGGTGGTGGAAGAAGCGGCAGCAAATTAATTGTTGACAAGAGGTATCAAAAGGTCTCTGGGTCTCAGACTAATTGGTGTGATGAGAATAATCAGTGGGTGGATCTAGAGACAAATTGGAACCTGAGAGGGCAAGTTTGTAAATGTAATTTAAAAATTTATCACAGGCATCCAGATAATTCAAATAAAGTTTTGATGTTATATCTAACAACAAAAAGATGACACAGAATATCACAAGCAAAAAAAAAAAGATTTAAAATAGGATATTTTATCGGTTACCTTCCAAAGCTTCTTCATCAGTGACGCTATAATATTCAGCACGTCCAATATCCTTCAAAAAGCTATGCTCCGGTCCCACACCAGGGTAATCCAAACTGATAATTAAGGAGAGAGATATAAGTTCAACATCATATCAGTGAAAATAAAATTTAACTAGAACGTATGTCAAACTAACCCAGCACTTATAGAATGAGGTTCAATAATCTGCCCATCATCATCCTGCAACAAATAACTCATAGCTCCGTGAAGAACCCCAACCTCTCCTTTAGTCAAAGTTGCAGCATGTTTACCGCTATCTAAACCATGCCCTGCTGCTTCAACTCCAATTAATCTCACATCATTATCATCAACAAACTCATGGAAGAGCCCCATTGCATTTGAGCCTCCACCAACACAAGCAACTAAAATGTCTGGCTTTCCTCCCCATTTTTCCATTGCTTGCTTTCTTGTTTCTTTGCCGATCACCGCGTGGAATTCTCTTACCATCATTGGATAAGGATGGGGACCTGCAACTGAACCCAAAATGTAATGGGTTGTTTCTACATTGGTCACCCAGTCTCTTATGGCTTCTGATGTTGCATCCTTCAGGGTTGCAGTTCCAGAGTGAACTCCTCTCACCTATAAAATGTTAAAGCGACTGAATAACATAAATGCAAGGATTGGATGTAAGAAACTAAACACATTCTACAGAGTTTGTTTGTCCACGTTTCATCTTAAGAGAATAATGGAGCACTTTCCAAAACATGGTGATTACAGATATAGCAGAAAATGAGGCATCAGTCACCCCTTGTTAAAAAAGAAAACAACTAAGAAAAACTAAAATAACATCAGGTTTTCAATGCTTTAACCCCTTCAAATTATGGATCTTTTCAACTGAGACTGGCATGAAGAGTGCATTTGAGGCAAATAACATCAATTTTAACATTGAGAAGTCACAAACAAGAACTTGCCCAATTATTACATAACCTGTTGACTCAGAATCTATTATGAAACTTTTGAGTTTCCAAAGCTTGTAACATTAAAAAAAAAATGTTATTTCAAGTTCAATCCATCCATGAAGCTCATAGATGCTAAAGAGTCTAAAACAGAACATAGTTCTCTACCCTCAACTTTCATACAAAATTGCTCCGCCACGCCCAGCCGACACAAAAAACACAGAAAATTACCTCCACTTCTGAATACACTGCGCAATTAACCATGAAAATAAAACATCAGTAAAATACTATAAAGCAACAGCCTCCTGATGGAACAATATAACAGTCAAGTATAAAGTTGTAATTGAAGACAATCACAAGTCTGATGACTCGAGCAGAATCAAGTTCCACACAATCCATCACTTGCATGTTAAAGGAAATAATAAATACAAATTCTTAAAATCATGAATGACCTTTACTGGACAAGTTAATACAGATAAATGCATGTGATATCAAGAGATGGTGTTATTAGTAAGTTGATGACTTCTAACCTCTGCCCCAAGAAGCCGCATTCTGAAAACATTAAGAGCCTGTCTCTCCATATCTTGAGCACCCATATAAATAACACATTGTAAGCCAAACCTTGCACAAACAGTAGCGGTTGCAACTCCGTGCTGACCAGCTCCGGTTTCAGCTATTATCCGCTTCTTTCCAAGTCGCTTCGCCAACAAAGCTTGTGCTACTGCATTGTTTATCTTATGCGCTCCAGTGTGGTTTAGATCTTCCCTTTTAAGGTATATGAGAGGTCCCTCGCCATTAGATTGTTTGTAACGGTCGGTGAGCCTTTCCGCAAAGTAAAGAGGACTTTCGCGTCCAACGTAGTCCTTGAGAATACCATCCAGTTCTCTCTACAACGGGGGAAGAGAAGACAAAGCACAAATGAACAGCCCGGAGGCGGTAGAAAAACATGCAAGCTAAAGGATCTCATATTTATCTATGTTATCGTTTCAGAGACGACCAAATGCAGAGGAATAAAAACATTACCAGAGTCAGCTAAAGAAATTGACGAATCTTTAGGATGGGGTGCTCATGCCCCAGTAAGAACCGGGTAATTCCTCTTTTTTTGAATCGGCAATCTTATGACTATTTGGTAGGGATTAAGCCCTAACTCTACTTCTCCTCCTCTTACTGACCAAGATTCAACCCATCAAACTTTCCGAGTGAATTCTAAAGCAGATTTCAACAAAATTTCGACCAACGGTAAGTAACTCCAAAATTAACCAGGGTTGAATCAGGAGAGGTTAAAATAAGAGACATCAATCTAGCTAACTGATTTCAACGCCACATATCAATAGCTTTACACGTTAAAAAAAGAAGCCAACTTTTCCACTCAACAATTAACTCCAAGGAACAAAAATAAGTCATACACCAAATGTAATCTAGTGCCGGTTAGAATAAACGCTGCCTATGTATAAGCCATTAAAAATAAAAAGTTTCCCCATTTTCATCAAAATCCAGTTTTTTCAATCACAGCGCTCCAACAAAACCCTAAAACAGCTCAAAATCACCTGAAAGTCCTCATCTTTAGCGAGCGAACGAAACGCCTCCTCAAGCTCAGTAAGGGCGTGCATTAGGGTTTCGGGTACATACTTCCCGCCAAATTTACCGTACCTCCCGAAAGAGTCCGGCCGCAGCCCATTGGCAAGAGTCGGGCAGAGCTTTTCCAAGTAGGCTATCGCATGCGAAGTTTCCAGCGCAGGAATGATGCCCTCCAATCTTGACAGCAACTTGAACGCTGAGTACATTCACAAAGAATTGATCAGCAGGGGGCCAATGCTAGTGGAAAAGGTGCAGATGATGAACAAATGTGAGATATCAAACATTCAGAAACTAGACTCTTCACCAAGTACCAGCTATCGGCCTATCTTCGATAAACTACACATAAACATATCAAGGCACTGTTGGGGAAGAGGTAGACATTTCTGTTTAACCCCGGTTGAGAACATGGAAATAAGAAAGCTCGGTTTCCAGCCACTTATTATAACAAGTATAGTTGGTAGCTCAAAACTTCTCATACCTTACCTTCTGCAAAACAAGGCCTAAACTAGCAAAAGGTTTCTTGTGTCTGAAGAAGTCTATATCCAAGAATGTAATTAGATCTTAGAATTCAAACAAGTTAACTCAAGAAAACACTCCATTTACGTGAAAGAGGGACCACTGGATAGGAGATAAATATATGAACTCTATGAAGTTCACACGAACATTAATGGTATGTCATCACCTGTGATCGCTTCCTAGGTCTCTGTGAAATATTAAACATGAAAGGCACATATTAAAACAGCATGACTGATTTTGATAAAATAATTTCGGTGGTGGAAGAAGCGGCAGCAAATTAATTGTTGACAAGAGGTATCAAAAGGTCTCTGGGTCTCAGACTAATTGGTGTGATGAGAATAATCAGTGGGTGGATCTAGAGACAAATTGGAACCTGAGAGGGCAAGTTTGTAAATGTAATTTAAAAATTTATCACAGGCATCCAGATAATTCAAATAAAGTTTTGATGTTATATCTAACAACAAAAAGATGACACAGAATATCACAAGCAAAAAAAAAAAGATTTAAAATAGGATATTTTATCGGTTACCTTCCAAAGCTTCTTCATCAGTGACGCTATAATATTCAGCACGTCCAATATCCTTCAAAAAGCTATGCTCCGGTCCCACACCAGGGTAATCCAAACTGATAATTAAGGAGAGAGATATAAGTTCAACATCATATCAGTGAAAATAAAATTTAACTAGAACGTATGTCAAACTAACCCAGCACTTATAGAATGAGGTTCAATAATCTGCCCATCATCATCCTGCAACAAATAACTCATAGCTCCGTGAAGAACCCCAACCTCTCCTTTAGTCAAAGTTGCAGCATGTTTACCGCTATCTAAACCATGCCCTGCTGCTTCAACTCCAATTAATCTCACATCATTATCATCAACAAACTCATGGAAGAGCCCCATTGCATTTGAGCCTCCACCAACACAAGCAACTAAAATGTCTGGCTTTCCTCCCCATTTTTCCATTGCTTGCTTTCTTGTTTCTTTGCCGATCACCGCGTGGAATTCTCTTACCATCATTGGATAAGGATGGGGACCTGCAACTGAACCCAAAATGTAATGGGTTGTTTCTACATTGGTCACCCAGTCTCTTATGGCTTCTGATGTTGCATCCTTCAGGGTTGCAGTTCCAGAGTGAACTCCTCTCACCTATAAAATGTTAAAGCGACTGAATAACATAAATGCAAGGATTGGATGTAAGAAACTAAACACATTCTACAGAGTTTGTTTGTCCACGTTTCATCTTAAGAGAATAATGGAGCACTTTCCAAAACATGGTGATTACAGATATAGCAGAAAATGAGGCATCAGTCACCCCTTGTTAAAAAAGAAAACAACTAAGAAAAACTAAAATAACATCAGGTTTTCAATGCTTTAACCCCTTCAAATTATGGATCTTTTCAACTGAGACTGGCATGAAGAGTGCATTTGAGGCAAATAACATCAATTTTAACATTGAGAAGTCACAAACAAGAACTTGCCCAATTATTACATAACCTGTTGACTCAGAATCTATTATGAAACTTTTGAGTTTCCAAAGCTTGTAACATTAAAAAAAAAATGTTATTTCAAGTTCAATCCATCCATGAAGCTCATAGATGCTAAAGAGTCTAAAACAGAACATAGTTCTCTACCCTCAACTTTCATACAAAATTGCTCCGCCACGCCCAGCCGACACAAAAAACACAGAAAATTACCTCCACTTCTGAATACACTGCGCAATTAACCATGAAAATAAAACATCAGTAAAATACTATAAAGCAACAGCCTCCTGATGGAACAATATAACAGTCAAGTATAAAGTTGTAATTGAAGACAATCACAAGTCTGATGACTCGAGCAGAATCAAGTTCCACACAATCCATCACTTGCATGTTAAAGGAAATAATAAATACAAATTCTTAAAATCATGAATGACCTTTACTGGACAAGTTAATACAGATAAATGCATGTGATATCAAGAGATGGTGTTATTAGTAAGTTGATGACTTCTAACCTCTGCCCCAAGAAGCCGCATTCTGAAAACATTAAGAGCCTGTCTCTCCATATCTTGAGCACCCATATAAATAACACATTGTAAGCCAAACCTTGCACAAACAGTAGCGGTTGCAACTCCGTGCTGACCAGCTCCGGTTTCAGCTATTATCCGCTTCTTTCCAAGTCGCTTCGCCAACAAAGCTTGTGCTACTGCATTGTTTATCTTATGCGCTCCAGTGTGGTTTAGATCTTCCCTTTTAAGGTATATGAGAGGTCCCTCGCCATTAGATTGTTTGTAACGGTCGGTGAGCCTTTCCGCAAAGTAAAGAGGACTTTCGCGTCCAACGTAGTCCTTGAGAATACCATCCAGTTCTCTCTACAACGGGGGAAGAGAAGACAAAGCACAAATGAACAGCCCGGAGGCGGTAGAAAAACATGCAAGCTAAAGGATCTCATATTTATCTATGTTATCGTTTCAGAGACGACCAAATGCAGAGGAATAAAAACATTACCAGAGTCAGCTAAAGAAATTGACGAATCTTTAGGATGGGGTGCTCATGCCCCAGTAAGAACCGGGTAATTCCTCTTTTTTTGAATCGGCAATCTTATGACTATTTGGTAGGGATTAAGCCCTAACTCTACTTCTCCTCCTCTTACTGACCAAGATTCAACCCATCAAACTTTCCGAGTGAATTCTAAAGCAGATTTCAACAAAATTTCGACCAACGGTAAGTAACTCCAAAATTAACCAGGGTTGAATCAGGAGAGGTTAAAATAAGAGACATCAATCTAGCTAACTGATTTCAACGCCACATATCAATAGCTTTACACGTTAAAAAAAGAAGCCAACTTTTCCACTCAACAATTAACTCCAAGGAACAAAAATAAGTCATACACCAAATGTAATCTAGTGCCGGTTAGAATAAACGCTGCCTATGTATAAGCCATTAAAAATAAAAAGTTTCCCCATTTTCATCAAAATCCAGTTTTTTCAATCACAGCGCTCCAACAAAACCCTAAAACAGCTCAAAATCACCTGAAAGTCCTCATCTTTAGCGAGCGAACGAAACGCCTCCTCAAGCTCAGTAAGGGCGTGCATTAGGGTTTCGGGTACATACTTCCCGCCAAATTTACCGTACCTCCCGAAAGAGTCCGGCCGCAGCCAAACCCCTGCGACGGTCGCCGGCGACGGCCGCCGCCGCCTGCTTCGTCCTGGAGCAGGAGATCGAAGACGAAGGCGATTCCGAGGGACTCACCCGTAATTTCTCAAAACGTAAGGGCAATCGGCGGCCGAAAATGGATGAGTTGAGAGCGACGGTCGAGTCTTTAGCGACCGACGAGGGTGAAGAAACCGCGGCCATTTTTTTTTAATGGTGGAGTTGGGCGGTGACCGCACTCGAGGGGACTGGGATTTTGTGGAGGAGATGAGGTGTGCGGTCACCGGAGGTGGGAATAAGAGCAGAAGAGAGAGAGAGAGGGGGGATCTTTGTTGATAAATTAAATGGTTTTTGCCGATATTACTAATATCGGCAAAAACCATTTAATTTATCAACAAAGATCCCCTCTCTCTCTCTCTAGCCTCCTACATGCTTCATATTTTTATTTTAGTCCTTCACATTTTCATATTTTGCAATTAGTCCCCCAAAACCTTCAGTTTTTTTTAAGTTAATCCCATAAATGTGTTAATTGTTCTGAAATTAGCCCCTCTTGTTAGCACCGGATTGAAAGGTTCTGGGGACTAATTTCAAAGCACTTAACAAATTTACAGGAACAATCTCAAAATATGAAGATTTGAGGAACCAATAAAAAATATAAAGATTTTGGAGACTATTCTCGAAATATGAAAGAGTGGGAGACCAATATAAAAACTCAATAAATATGGTGCAATATCGAATGCTCAATAGTCTGTTCATTATCAGATCCTGGCCCGTAAAGTTTTTTGGAAGTAATAAACGGTGGGTTGGATTTTTAATTAAAGATTTTGATGCATGTATTTTTGCTTCTAAGATGAGTAAGTATAATAGTCATTATTAGATGAAAAATTCCTCAAGGACCCAAAATATGGGATCAATAGGGGGGACAAGTGAGGTGTCCCCCTGCTATTGGATAATGAGGTGGTCATCATTCCTCCCTATTAATCCCATATTTTGGGTCCCTGTAGCAAAGCTCTTATAATCTAACTTGGAGGAGCTGTGTTTCTTGCTTTTGCGGTTGGGGGATGTTTTTTGGCTTCTTTTCAATTATTTTTCTTCATTGAGATTTTTTTCCTTTCAATTATTCAACAATTTTGTTTTAAGAAAAGTTTGGTATAAGATTTCAGTGAAGATTAAATTGGAATTCTCCTTTGTCTGCGCTTAGTAGTTTCTTTCATTAATAAAGATAAAGATTACTCAAGTAAGCAAGAGCTATATATTTTCTCCTATGAAATTTTTAATGACTTTTTCCCATCTTGATCTCATAAAACAAAGAAAATATAACCCCTTCAAATATTTTAGTCAAACTATTATATGTAAATAATGAGATCACTTAACGGTTGATGTCTACGGTTTACCTAACTCTTTCGGATTATTAGTCCTTCAACCACATAACTGTTAAGGTCTGCTTGTGTACAATAATCTTTATTATAGGGTTTTTACATCAAAACTAACTTTACTTTTACCCAACTCGAAAAGGAAGCCAAAATGCAGGAATTTAAGTCAAGGCTCTGGTATATGCTCGTTGTAATTAGATTATTGTTTGATTTTTACCCACCCCCTTAAAAAAAAAAAAAAAAAAAAAACC
>NC_033800.1:149433956-149501343 GCF_001876935.1 Asparagus officinalis | reverse complement strand
CCCCCCCCCTTAAAAAAAAAAAAAAAAAAAAAATCCCTTGCAGATCGACGTGCTTGCTTGCTCTTGGTGATGATTCGTGGGGTTATCCGTCTCAATGGTATTCGTAGTGCTGCTTTCTGCTGGAGTGTCGCTGGTCATGCATTACGTTGGTTGGCCTGCATATCTCTGATCCAAGCTTAATTATAATTAATGTGGCGAGGGGGCATCCCTGTCAATAATTAATATGGTACTAATTAATTTTTGTGAATCATATTATACTAGCTACGTACGTATGAGCTATATATGTGCGTATATATCACGGCACCTGGCAGAGTGCTATAGTCGAACTACCAAGGGAACGTACAAAGAGTCTGTTAGATTTCTTTTTTCAATTTGGTTTCACTTTTGAAGTTTGAAACTATTTCTGTTGATCTTTCCCAAGTGAGGTGAGGGTATTTATTTATTTATTTATTTATTTATTTTCCCAAATATGATACCATTTTTGTTATTCTAAAAGTTTGAAACTACTTTCTTATGTATACCATTTTTTGTTAATTCTAAAAGTTTCGGAGTCAAAAGTGTCACAAGGCCCAAACTTACTGGAGTTTAATGAGATTTACCCATCATTCTAAATTTTTTAGGTTCAAACAACAATATAAACAAGAAGATCATTACGAACGACTAAAATCAAGGAGAGTGACATTTAACTATGATTATATTAGCTCAGCAACAGAATAATTAATTTTTGCTTGTCTACAATGTCTACATAAGAAAGTACCTTAATGAAATAATGAACAAGAAAAAAAATGATACAGTAGGTACAATGTTCTACCAACAAACAAGTTGACCTATTAATCCATTTTACTAATACATGACATGTTACAAAGATCAACAAGACATAAACCTGAAGGCAACCATAACTCCAAAAGTACGCGTAATAATACACGGAAAACATTTCAACTGTTCCTCAAGAAAATAAGGCTTCCAAAGATGCATTAAGATATAAAACTAATATTATAAGGAACATGGAGGTAATAAATGGCGCCGAATAAATGGCGCTTGATTGATCAAACCCTCTTCTTCTGAGCAGGAGGAGGTGCGTTGGAAGCAGAGATCGAACAATAACGAGGAGGAAAGAGCCCTCTGAGAGTCGCCAAGATTGCGAAAACCACAAAGGGGGAGTACATCTGAACCAGTTTCTTTGATTCTCTGCCCGAACCCAGTAGCTCTGACATAATACTAGCCTGAAATTATCAAACACCAAAGATATTGTAAATAATATGAAACAAAAAGTAAGGGTTCTACAACCCAAAAGCCAAAGTTTGGCGTATTAGAGTAATTTGTGATGTAAAATACAGGTTTGACTCTCATTAGTGATAGCCCAAAATTGATGTGTTAAGGGGTAAAGCATCTACTTCGTTCAAAGATTTTTTTTTAAAAGTATGTACTGTTCACAAAAAATCAAATAAATCATCACTGCTTAAACAACTAAATGACGAGATCATTAATCAAATTAATAACAAATTCAAAGGATTCTTGTTGAACCACATAAAGCTGGAGATATCCATGGCAAAAACTAGATCTTCTACTAAGCAGTGAAATCAACAATTAGGCGTTGAAATAAGAAATAAAATCAAAAATAGCAAATCAATCAAAATTCAGAAAAGATAAAAGGTTAGGTACCCCGCATTACTTTAAACTAGCATAGTCTACAGGAGTGTAACCGAAGCTGAAGCTAACTATGATAATAAACTATCTGTGGTCGGCCTAACTATGATAATAAGCTAGCAAATTGATATTTTCAGGAAAGATCATCATAAATAATAAAATTAACATTTTGCGCTGCTCAAGCTATCTATAAACTATAGAACTATGGATCTACATGATAACATTGATAAGGCAATAGGACAGCCAAACCCACATGTTGACTGCAATACACCAGGACCCGAATTCATTTTAATAAACTGATAACCAATAACAAACTTACACCCACACACATACAAATCAGTTCTTTCTGATCTGGGTACCAAGTATATATCTTTCAGGGTGGCATTACTATAAAACTAATCAAGTGTAGTTTACAATTAAAAGCAAAGATCAACAGTAGTAAGACGACCAATAAAGAAGAGAAACATTTGACATATTGCAAGTTTTGAGCATATTCAGCTGTCAATCTTAAAACAAATGAATCCATTACCAAGAACAGATTTTCTGACATGGGTCAGGAGCATTACAGTAAAACAGCGTCGTTTCTCAAGTAAAAACTCAAATCAGAACCAAAAGACGCCAAGATGTAATTTCTTACCATGGAAACGCCAGAACCAACACCAGCCATGATCAAAGTGGTCCTAACCCATTTCTTGCGACTAAGAATCCCGTAAGCGTTGAGAAGAGCTAGAGGCCAGAGGAACAAGGCCTCGACCCAAACAAGCCCAACAAAGAATGGTGGCATCTCCTTCATCAGATAGTCCCCATAGTCTCGCTCATATTGTTGCTTGAACTCAACAAGAAATGAAGGGTGGAGATAAGAAGGGGCAATGGTTTGGGAGTCCATTAAAGGGAAGGCAAGGGAGAGAAGTACAGAGAAAAGGAGAATAAAACCGTCAACAAGGATTGAGATGAGACCCATTGATTGATTTTGCTGCTGTTCTTTGAACCAGAGAAACACAAGAGTTGGAGAGAGAAAGAGAGGGGAAAAGTTTAGAGATTGGGAGAGTTCAAACGGGAATATAAATGGGTTGCTGGTGGGTGATGTTGGTAGATAATTATAGGCTAAGGTGCTCCTTTAAGTTTTCCCCTTTATATAAATATTTTCCCCCCATTTTAAAAGGGTTTTAGTCATGTTCATGAATAAAAAAGGCATTATTATGTAAGTAGCTTGAGATTCTTCAATACAAAAACTCAGACAACCTGTCACGCTTGTCATTTTTTGTATTATCTTGGAAGTAGGCTAAAAAGTCAATGTGGCCAGCACGGGCAACACAAATATTCTGCTCTTTAGGCTGAAATATTGTTCTTAACAAGTTTTTTTAGGAATTAAGACGTCAAACTAAGAAGTTCTATAGAAGTTAAAGAAATAATTAGATTGGAGATACTACATGTGACTAAATGATGATTAGGAGCTCGAATGATGAGAAACCTTACATTTAAGATCCGATAATCTGAAGTTCGTGGCCTTTTGCTCCTCCAGAGACTTGTGTATTCTGCAGGACAGAACAAAGCTTCATATTCATATTCTGTTAGACTAAAACAAGTAGCAATAAAGTTAACAGTCTAAAGAACTAAAAAAAAACTCAAATGAGTCGTGTCTATCTTGAAGAAATAATGCAGCTTGACTGGAAATGACTGGGGAAGTTTGGATCGCCAGCAGTCTAAATATGTACGTTACATTGTATTGAATAAATAAGAAAACACGAAACACATAATGAACTAAATTTTTCGATGGCTTGACCTAAATCGGTTTTCCTTGAGAAACAAACTAAATCTGAATGTATCCTACAAGTCAACTGGCATTCATGTCTGTTCATTGTTATTGTACTACCTTCCAAAACACAAGTTTCATATGCTTTTTCTTCTACACGTAACCAACTTTCCGAAAGAATACATAAAAAGCAACTAAGCAGCTTTCTAGAATACCGACAAAACTTTTTGATGGTAACTTTCCGAAAGAATACATAAAAAGCAACTAAGCAGCTTTCTAGAATACCGACAAAACTTTTTGATGGTATCTACTCTCAGCACAGAAGTTGAAGGAACTAAGCAGCTTTCTAGAATACCGACAAAACTTTTTGATGGTATCTACTCTCAGCACAGAAGTTGAAGGTACAAAAGATGGTATGAAACATACAAGGAAGAATATTCAATTGCAACAAACATAAACTATGCGTTCTTTATCTAATCTAATCTAATGCATGTAAAAGGTGAAGTCGATAAAATATCACAGATTGAAACAATAAAAAGATTTTCTTTATAGCTCAAGAAGTCAATCATTGATTAAAAAAACACTAACACTAAACGCGAACAGCTAAATAGGTTAAGGCATGAGATGAATTAAAAAGAAGATTAAGTATCAACAATAAAAATAATATGCATAGGGTATAGTATTCAAATAAGAATCTAAACAGAGCTATACTAAACAAAATTAGTGTCCAAGATGGGAAGGGCTATACTGAGGAAAACTTAGACATATTTTGTCAGTATCTTATATGGTGCCCAAGCGAATATGCTGTATAAGTATTTGACAAAATCCAATTCACATGATGAACATCTTACAACCTGAAGACAAACCACTAAAAGAAATGCCTACACAAACACTTGTACAATAAATAAGTAACTGCTACCTTTCAAGCCCAAAGGTTACCTTCCTTTTTTTTCTTCTCTTTTTTTAAGAGTGTTGAACACATTTCTCCCATCAGGAATTGCTTTTCATGTCAGGAGCTTTCGATATCTGCTGCTTCTAGTATACTTACCTGTATTAGCATTCCAACTAGAATCATGATGGTGGGTCCGTCTTTTGCTTCTTCTTGAGGATCCTCATTCTGAAAATTTTCATAAATGAGTGACACTAAACAACTTCGACGTAATAACATTATTGCAGTTCATATACTTGCTCATAAAGAGTTATGTTAATAGAATTTGCCTAAAAATTTTATATGCAATAGTAATAAAATGGAAAATGCCACAATTGAGCAGGAAAAATCTATGAACTATCAACATAAAGGGCATATTTGATGGTGTGCGTTCATTTCTCAGTTAATTAAATCAATACCCAAGAACTAATCAAGGGGCAGAAAAATTTTGTGCCTGAAACAGATGTAGAAACAGGATACCTTTCCAACGATAATACAAGATCATGATCCCGCAGGTTGCCACACGCTGTCACAGGACTTTGTCCAAGCTACAATAAGAAGTATGATCAATGCCATGAAATAAGATAAATGCATCAAGCATAAATGTCAGCTATACACATCATGTACTAAGCATTCTCTGAACAGAACACCCTTGTGCAGCAACACTAAATGACCAAAAAGCTAAATACAAGTGCTCAGTTGACCCAAGCCAATGCAGATAAGAAAAAGCAAGGATTCAAGTAAGATTTCCACTTATACTCATTTAATTTATTTTCCCTCCCACAGATGTTCAGCTTGTTCTTAAGAAAGGGCCCTGGAGCCAAACACCACATGAACACTCAAGATGACATGATTCTAAAACATGGCTCAAGAGCGAGATCGCGTGCATACAAAAGACCAGGAAAGTTGCATATAAATATGCAATCACTAAACGTCTTAAACAATACAATCATTATTACATCATCCACCGATTTCTCGGTCATTACAGTTTGCAAATGTCAGAAAAACAAGCAGACAGCAATTACTTGTTCGTTTGATCCAGAAAGGTTATTATGAACTTGTGCCGGTAATGAGATTTCAAGAAAATGCACCATATGAAGCAAGCGCAACATATTCACTGCCTCTCATACATCATACAAGAGACTGAACTTCATAGCAATTGGGATCAGCATGATCCCACCAGCTAAAACAGCTCCAAAAATACGATGGGAAATGGAATAGGTTGCACTAAGCTGTGGCTTCTTAAGAGCCAAATGAGGTGACAATGGGCGATTCAAGAAAGCTCCTTTGGAGGATTCGGCCAGAACCTGGCTCCCATGGAGAGCTCTGCTTCCGCAAAGTCCAGCACTCAGCTTGGTTGGGCCCACAATGGACGGACCACTCGAAAATCTTGAACTCTGAAGCCCACCCATCATTTGGTACTTTGAATTGGCTCCAGCAAGGTAGCCTAGATCACAGACAAATTTGTCCATCATGCATGACATAACGAATCGAAGAAATGCTTTCAATTATTTTCAAAGTTGTTATTTCAAAATAAGGAGTGTGAAGTTTCCAACCAATACCACGAAGTGCAAAAGGAGTATCCATGCTCATCTTGCACAAACCTGAAGTTAAAGAACATTTTAAAAGCAAACTAATCAAAATTGAGCTAATCTTAAACCAAAGCGATTGGCATCATGAGTCACAAACTAACGAAAGTTGGACCTTTTCAAAAGAAGACTGTAAAAAAAATGTAGAAAATTGCCGATGCAAACCCTAGATTACCTTCAAGGGCCACAGATTTCGATTCCGCCGCCATTGATGAGCCGATCGAAACAAATCCTGCAGAGATTGGGAAGATAAAACGGCCCTCGTCAGCAATAATCACGGACGAAACCCTAACCCGTCAACTGATCTAGAATCGCGATGCTCAATCAATACAAAAGAAGAAGAGAAGAAAAATTAGGAAAAATAATCCGAGAAAACCCTGCTTTAGTGGAAACCCTAGAGTTACCTCCTATCGACGATCGACGAAGCTCCCGAGTTCTCGTGAGATCATCAAGTGGGATTAATTTCGTCTTGTTCGGATTTATGCATCCATACCCTTGTCAAAACCATATTTAGTACGATACTTCTCTTCGTAATTGCATGGAGATTTCGCACTTACGTCCTGCATCTATTTATCTTTGCACGTGCATTTGCTTTATGTGGGCTCCAGCCCAGAATCAAAGCCCACTGACCAAGGCCCAACCCTTTCCCCCATCAGCAGCCTTAAACTAGGGGGGCAGGTCGATGCCCACACGCAACCCACGAGCTTCCGAAGGATTCCGAGAGGCAAGTGCGATTTTTTTTTTCTCGCTTTGATCAGGTACGTATGTGCAAATACTTTTAATTCTACAATATCATGATATTTCTTATAATTTTGGACGTGTTTTGTTAAAATTGATTTGGGTTCTTTCGGATATTAATTAGAAATCGTGGGCTTTGATCTAATAGAAGAAAACGATTTGTAAGAAGTTGATGAGGTTTTTCTTTGGTTGTTAGTTTAAAGTATTAGCTTTGTTGTTTGCTGATTAGGGTTTCACTTGATTTGCTATCCTGTTCTTGAAATTTTTAAAGGGAAATGGGAATTCTCGATTGGAACAATAAAATTCTGGAAATTCGAAAGCAATTTCATTCAATGATGAGTTTTTTCTCACGGCATTTTTATGTTAAAAGCTTGAGAATTTGAGATAGCTAGATACTTGATCAAGGTTATAATCATTTAATTAATGGACTTGATTCAGACTTTAGAGATTAGCATGGTTATGCACTGTCCAAAACGCATGTCATTGTATTTCTAAGGGATAATTTCAGAACCCCCAACAAAAAAAAAAACCAAAAAAAAAAACTTTGGGGGTGTTGCAGATAATCCCCTTAAACTACTTTTGACCCGAGAAAACTCCGCTGAACTTTGGGAGTGTTGTGGATAACCCCCTTGAACTTTTTTTTTATTCTACTAAACCTCCTGAACTTTAGGCTGTCTCACAAAACCCCTGTGAACTTTGAACTTCTCTCACTGGGTGATTTTTTTTGGTACTATAGTCTATTTGTCTTATGAACCCCGTGACATTGGTCTTGCTCTTCGGCTACTATAGATTGTGCTGCAGAATCCTAACTACCATAGTCACTCATATGCAAAGTTTTTTTCCCTCTAATTCGAAGCTAACTTTCAATTGAATTTGAATGCTAATACGCTTTTTTCATTTTAATATTTTTTTTTACTTGTCTATGTTATAAAATTCTCCAGTTTGCAGTGAGGATGGATTATATGAACGAAAACAATGTCGTTGATCAGTCAAATAATGGCACCGGAAACTATAATAATCTGGGTACGAACAAACTGAGTCAAACAGATTACGAGAACAAAAAGGCTTCTGTTCATGCCGAGATGGCGAGAGTGAACAAGCTCCCTTCCAATAGCAGCTATGCACTTCATCGGATCAAAGTGCTGAACAAGATTCTGCGTCTTCTTTCTATTCCAGTGAGTAGAATAGCTTATTCCAACATTGGATTTTATGTACTTATACTCGCTATGTACTTCTTTCATGTCATTACATATGCATAAGCATCGTGTGAGTTATGAATACCTTTATATCTATACACCTTATTGTCTGCAGTTCTAGGTGTTACCATATTAGGAAAAGGAAGTTGGTTAAGTTTTTCACCCAGTTTACCTCTTGGCCATGATTGTGTAAAATAATCTCACCATAGACTTAACATGGTATAGATGTGAAAAATCAAAATTTGACCAGATGCCATTTGCTTGGTGACAATAATTTAAAATGTTTTTGGATGGTCATCCGGTAGGTTTTCGTGTATTCTCGTGTTGTGGGTTTGTCATAATGTGGTGTCATACTAGATAATTTCTAGAGTAGAAAGGCGGAGAGAAGCTCTCGAATGTAAAGGATATAGTATTAATAGAACAAAAACAAAATATATACTATATAGGATTTAATTTTAGTAAAACAGTGAAAAAGAATTAGCATGTAAGACATATCGGTGGTCAAGAAATATCCAGGAGTAATCACTTTCATTATTTAACAAAAATCATTCATCAAAATGGTGAGGTTTGAGGACGTGGTTCATCGATTCAAATCAAAAGGGTATAGTATTAGTTGGACAAAAACAAAATATATATACAACAACAACAACCAAGCCTTTTTCCCAAATATTTGGGGTCAGCTACATGGGTCCTATTTTTACATTTCATTCTGTTGCGAGTCATTTCCTCCATTACGTTAGTCTTAATCATATCCTTATTAATTGCTTCTGACCAAGTCATTCTAAGTCGACCTCTATATCTCCTAGCCCTATTAACTCTAATATTATCACTTTTTCTAATCGGTGCGCTAAGTGGTCTCCTTTTTATATGATCAAACCATCTTAATCTATTCTCTCTCATTTTATCCTCAATAGGTGCAACCTCTAATTTACTACAGATGCACTCATTTCTTATCCTATCTTTTAATATATACTCATAAGATAATCGCAACATTCTTATTTCTGCTGCACTTATTTTTTGAACATGTTTTTTAATTGCCTAACATTCTGACCCATAAAGCATAGTTGGTTTTATAACCGTCCTATAAAAATTTTCCTTTAGTTTCATTGGTATTCTACGATCACATAAGACTCCCGAAGCACTCTTCGATTTCAATCATCCCGGTTTGATTCGATGCATAAGATCATCATCTATCTCACCGTTATGCCTAATGATAGATCCTAGATAGCGAAAATGATTAGTTTTAGGTATTTTTTGGTCAATAATATGTACCATAGGCTTTCTTTCTTTCCTACTTTTACTAAAAATGCATTCCATATATTTTGTTTTTGTTCTACTAATTCTAAAATCTTTAAACTCAAGAGTTTGTCGCCATATTTCAACTTTAGAAATAATGTCTCTTCTAATTTCATCAACTAATACTATATCATCAGCAAATAACATACACCATGGGATTTCATCCTGAATGTGCTTAGTAAGTTGGTCCATAACTAATGCAAAAAGATAAGGACTTAAAGTTGTTCCTTGGTGTAACCTATGGTGATAGAAAATGGTTTAGTCTCTCCTTCATTAGTTCTTACTCTAGTTGTTACTCTATCATACATATCTTTAATCACATCAATATATATACTAGATACATGTTTTTTTCTAATACCCACCACATTACCTCTCTAGGTACTCTATCATAAGCTTTTTCTAGATTGATAAAAATCATATGTAGATCCTTCTTTTTTCTCTATGTCTCTCCATCAACCGTCTCAAAATATGTATAGGTTCCATACTTGACCTCCCGGGCATAAAACCAAATTGATTTTCAGATATACGTCTTTTTTCTTAGCATTTGCTCAATTACCCTCTCCCAAAGTTTCATAGTATGACTCATGAGTTTTATACCTCGATAATTTGAACAACTTTGTATATCCCCTTTATTCTTATATATCGGTATCAAAATACTAATCCTCCACTCATCCGGCATTCTTTTCGTCTCGATGATCTTATTAAATAGTTTAGTTAATCATCCTAAGTCTATATCTCCAAGGCATTTTCAAACTTGGATAGAGATATCGTCCGGTCCTACGGCTCGTGCACTTTTCATTTTCTTTAGAGCATCTTTAACCTGACTAATCCTAATTTTACGATAATATCTATAGTTTCTATCATTCATTATATGGTCAAAATCTCTATTTTGCTCATTTGTTTGGTTATCATTAAATAATATACAATATACAATATACAATATAAATTGTAGTAAAACAGTGAAAACAAATGAACGCACAAGACATATAGGTGGTGGTTGAGAAATACCTAGGAGTAGTCACTTTCTGTATTTGAGGTTAATCATTTGTCAATATGGTGAAGTTGAGGGCATGGTTCATCTTATTTAATATATCATATAAGGTGGTAATGTGGAGTGCTATTTAGATGTTAGTCCCCTTAACAGTTGTTTGGCAATAGTGTTGTAAATATAAATATTATTACCTTTGGGCTAAATTCATCTAATTTTTTTCTAAGTATTTGCTGAGTAAATGTACTCGTCATCTCTTCTTCCATACGGATCTTGGCTTCTATTGTGCACTATCATGTCATTGCCTGGTCGCCATTATAAGCAGTTTCGTAGTAGTCTAATTCATTTCAGAACGCGACCTGTTATGCCTTTAACTTCCGAAAGCTGTACATGCTTGTTTTTCATGCGAGTTTGTATGTCAGAGGACTATCTCGCAAGAAGAGGAACTGGAACTGCTCTTTGCGGGGCTTTCTTTGTAAGAATGAGGGAAGACTACTCTCCAGGTGAATGATAATTCTGGTGGCTTTAAAGATCATTAGACCAGCTCCTGAAGATCGAGATTTTCTCCATGTTGTGTGAGTGTGGGGATAAGAGGGAGTGTTTTCTGCTAGAGCTTGGTGGTTGTAGTGTTGTTCATGCTTTCACAATTTTGTATAGTTTTTGTAGATGTAATTAGTTCAGGCTCACCTTTTGTTCTCCCGTGATGTGTTAATGAGATCTATATTGCTCTTGTTTTCTCCTTTTGTTTTCTTTGCTTTGATGTTTGTTTTGCTTCTGTGGTTGTTGGAGGAGGACACTAAGCAAGAATAAGATGCAAGGGAAATCTTCAGTCATGTATGCTTTGAAAGCGATGAATACTGAGAATTGTAATATTATACTCTAAGTATGTTAAACTTTACACATTAGTATGGTTCTCGATGAATTACTTGATCAACGTAAACACTCAAAACACCTGTTCTCTTAGGATAATCCCGTGGTATATATTCCAAAAAATCAGGTACGCCACATTCAAACTCTAAAGGATTGCTGGCTTTGAGATAAACTTAAATGTGTTTTTTCGCGAGGAAGACTTTGAAGAGCGCGGTTTACAACAGAATCAACTCCCTCTTTGCCTTTGCTTCAAGAGGCTTTGCACGCAACGCAACCACATCTACGGTTGGGAAAAGAACATGAAGAAACTGAGCTGATCGTATAGGCGGGAATAATAGTTGTGGTTGTGCTACTGTTGCCGATAGACCCCCTATATTGTAGCCCAATTGCGGGTAGACCGTGTGAGTGACTTTTTTTTTTTTACTTTTCCCCCTATACTGTAGCCCGATTACGGTTGGGAAATAATTTTCTCTTTCTTTGTTTGAGGAGGGTAAAAGAATCAAAAAATTTACTCGGGAGGATGTTAGGAGGAGTTTCCTAACATCCTCCCTAGTTATTATGGGAGGAAAAGAAAAAATAACAGTGAAAAATCTACCGTGGCTTATTTCGCTAAATAAGAACTAAACAGGTGGTAATTTTACCCCGGGAGGATTACCATATTGATTCTCCAAATGTTCAGCTACTCATTCTCTCCTCGGAAGTTTATCGTTCTCAAAGCCTCTTGGAAATGAGAAAGGACGCTCGGAATCAAGATTCAAGAGCAAAATCATGAAAATTTTCTTCCCAGAAATGGCAATAAGTAATCCTTCTATATAGAGTTCGATACAGAGGAGTCACGGGGCCTTGGGAAAAACCCGTTCCGCTCATATGATTTGTAATTCACATTCGTTTCGAGGTGCATATGTAGCATATATATCTGTGCTGAAAATGGCCTAGATATTCCAAGCCATATTTATTCATAACGAACCAGCACTAGTTTTTCTGACCCTCCGACAGGAAAAACTCAAAAACAATACCTTTCAGCAAGGTATACCTCACCGTTTATCGATAGCGGATAACGTCGTTTATCGATAGCGGATAACGTCGCGTAGCGGTGACTCAGAGTTTTAACCGCAGAACCACAAGTCTACACGTCGCGACCATCGTTGCCATTGCCGGTGTAAGATTTCTTCATTTTCCAAAATACAGTTTGAATCATTATTCGGTCAAGAAGCACAACTTTTTTTTCCAGATGATAAACGGATGCAAATAAAAGCGGTAAATTTGTGTCCGATAATAAGTTAGACATTACGTGTAATACAACATCAAGGATGCGAAAAAGAAAAAACATCTTTTTTTCCCACAATTTAAGGATGAATTTAGTTACAAAATGAATAAAACATTTCATAAGAACCCTCGCCTTTTAAAAGTTTAACCAACTTAAAAATCAGCATCTGTTTTCACGATGATAATTGCCCAACTTTCATCAGTTTCAAACATCCCGTCATAAAATAAAAACAGGAAGCACAAAAGAGTATTTGCCGTCCATCACCTACTTGAACTGCATACAACAAAGAGCGATAATACAGATCAAATGCCAACCGCAAAATACATTTGGTTACCTCAACAGAGGTACATTAAAGATATATGATGTCCTCAGTTATATCATCATAAAATCCAAGTCCAAACATCCCCCTTCACTACAACCCTAAAACCTCATCTCACTAGCCGAAAATAGTCAGGCTCTCTCTGGGCTTCATCGGCTCAGAGAGCGAGACCTCTCCCTCTGCTCTTCATTCTCATAAGGGCTCCTGCTCCTCAACCTGTTGTCTACAGGAGGAGAACGTGAATCCGATCGCTCCCTGTGCGCCCTTTCATCAGGTGAAACCGACCTGCAGCCAAGAACCAAAGGAAATGTATGAGATTGATCCTTGGACCAAGAATGTTGTGCAAAATAACTAAGCTAAAATTTCACAAAACCAGCTCTCAAGTTTGTGCGCTCCTTTTAAAGTGTCACAAAAACTCCCTTAAGCTTTGAGGTTCTCAGAAAATACCCTTCCAACTTTCAACAGTTTCCCAAAAAAGGGGAAAAAAGAGAACCTAACTGCATTAGCCACAATTTCCACTAAGGGAAAATTATCCCCCTGCGTAATTTTGCCCACCCATGTGAAAATTGTGGTAAATGCAAATAGGGGTTTTTTAAAAATATTGAAAGTTAAAATGGGCTTTTCCAAGAACCCAAAACTGAAGGAGGGTTTCGTGACATTTTAAAAATGAGGGGGATTATATGAGAAATGCCCATTGTGAAAGGAGGGTTTTCCAAAATTTACCCAATAACTAACAACAAAAATATACCTCGAGTACTCCCGCTGCTGCCTCGGAGAAGGAGAGTAGCTTTGCTTCCTCGGAGGAGGAGAGCAGCTTTGCTTCTTCGGTGAAGGAGAATAGTAACTGCGACTACGAGAGCGAGATCTACCGCGTCGCGGGGATCGAGAATATCTTGGGGAACGGGAGCGAGAATATCGATGGGAACGAGAACGGCGGGGAGATCTCCGATCATATCGTGTACTGAAAAAACAAATGATAAATATTTGAAAGAATAAAAAACCACATAAGAACAGACGGTCACAAGTGCAAAATCAAAATTCTTGCATGCACATACTAGAATCACGATAATGAAGACCTGTGTTGTCCATTTACTTTTAAACCATCCACTTCCAAATCACTCTTAGATCCAAAATATTCCCCTGAAATAATTTTTTTTCTAAGTGGTTACATATTGGGCGTATTTTTAGATCAAATATTCAAACCATTATTTTTTGGCTTCTTCACGCTAATGCCATGGCTTCGCGCCGGTCAATTTTGCTCCTTATGTTATATAGGTTATTTAAGACATGAAAAGACTACAATGAAATACACAGTAAATCAGATCCCACACTATTAAAAACCCAATGCTGTGAGAAGTTATTATAAGGCTACCTGACTCTCTCCCTTGCCCTCATGTCAGCTGGCTTCTTTCTGTTTTCCTCTGCAAACACAACAGTTAATTCACGACCTAGAAGAATTTGCCCATCCATTTGGTACTTGGCTTCAGCTGCATCAGCTGGGTCCACATATTGAATAAAGCCAAATCCACGAGGCTCCCTGCAGTGGACAAAATTGATCTTGTGAGAAAGAGAGTCAATAATTAGTAATGGCTAAATTGTAATAAGAAGCTTACCACAATGTTTCACCGATTTACAAACCAATACCGATACTTTAGTAGCTACACACGGTAATATTAAGCCGACTTTCTAGCATGTGACCTTTTTAATATTTTCACCCTCTATCTGTTACCTATAGACTCATTGATCCTTTCCTGATTCTTCATCTCATTTACTAAATCATAACCCCAAAAAATCAATTAATCATAAAAATAGAGTCAATTGCACATAGACCCCTGTGGTATCGTTTGCTTTACCATGCAGTTTCATTTTAACAGATAGACCCCCTGGGTGTTCTTCTTCTTCTTCCTCTTTTTTTTAATCTCTCTTACCCTCAGATCTTACCCTCAGATAGACTCACTAATTTTACCCAGGGGTACTATCCGCCAAAATGTCACCCAGGTAATAGAGTCAAAAAATTGTACCTAGGGTGTCTATCTGAATGAGATGAAACCACAGGAGCATGTAAGTTTAAAACAATGATACTGCAGGGGTCTATCTGCAATTAAGTAATTAACCCTAAAAAAATAAATGATGAAAAAAAATAAATGAAAGAATAAAAAGAATAACCCACCAAAAACCATATCTAGAAGAGAAATGGACAAACCTTTAAACTATTCCTCTTCTTATATTTTCTATGACCAAAATGTATCACATGTTATGTTCCAAGCAACACCCACCTCTCAACTCCAATATCCACTTGGAGCCTAAAAATTCTCACCTATTATAATCTAAGGGGTTGTTTGGTTCAAATAAAATTTTGGCATTTGGTCTGGATTACAAATTTTGGGATCAAAAAGTGATGTTTTTTTGGGTTTTGGGATTCCATAGGTGATGTTTGTTTCAATAAATTTTTTTCAGAATGTTGAATCCCAAAAGTGCAAAAAGCACACGATTAGAATTTGCTAAATCCTCTCAATTGGAGAGAAGATTTGGCAAATCCCATAAATGGGTATGGTTACCCCTCTTTCTATACCCTTATTTTTTTTGTGGGAGGTAATCTCACCAAGGTAAATATACTCGCTTTTCCTTCTTTTTTACAATTTGTTATCCTGTAATTTGGGTACGAATCAAACAAGATATCACAAATTGTAGGATTTGTTTTCCTATAATAATTTTGAATCAAACAAAATATTAGAAATCCCAAAGCATGTATAAAACCTTATGGATTTGAAATTTTCTATGAGATTACAAATCCTAAAATTTTGGCATTTGAACCAAACAGCCCCTAAATGTCCTAGAGAACTAAAAAATTTTGTATTACAAAAATCTCAATCTCCTAATTTTTCCTAAGAAATCTTCTTTGAAGTGTGCAACCAGACAATTAAAATCAAAATCTACTCCAAAATTCCCAGTACAAGCAATACTTGCAAATAGTTCAATTTCTGATTCTCAAGTTTGATATCTCCCAAACTTTCACATCCTTGGAAAAAGAAACAGGATAAAAAAACTATGCAACAAAGGCATGCGTAGTTGTACCTTAAAGAAAAGGAAATATATTTAAGTGTAAACAGATCGGTACAAGGTATTAATTTGTAGATATGGTGAAACATTATGATAATTCTACAATATAGCCATTAATTAATCCTGCAACAAAATAAGCAGTCAATGAGAGAGATCCAGGTGATTTACAAAAACAATATTTAGGACTTAAAAGAAAGTGTTTCAATAGGTGCACTTGATATAATACAAGCAAGCACTTGGCTGCTAACCTTGCCTCTTCAGAGTTTAAAGATGACTTCAAATTCTTCACTTGAAAATCTTCAAACTAAACTTCAAACTCATTTTCTTCCCACTTCAGCCAATATCCTCACAACTACTAACATCCTCTTCACCATACCTCTTAAAACCTGAATTGTGTCTTCAAAACTCTATTTTCACTGTTAAATCTCAACAGCCTTAATAAATAAACCCATATGCAATTTGCGGAAAGTAAGGGAGAGAAGTACCACTAAAAATAATTAATTAATTAATCTGGACATGCAAAAGTTTCACGGCAGTTCAAATAATCTATAATATGCAGTAGTGAAGTTTAAAGTAACAACAGTAACAAAACTCTTCTCCCAAACTTTTGGGGTCGGCTCATAGTTTCAGGACAAGCTATATATGGAGGGGTTACTCATGTCCACAGTTTCCTTCACAGACAGCATGCCATATTTCGAACATATGAGAAATGTTTTCAATACTTACAGGGAATTCTTGTATGCTATATTAATATTAAGAATTTTGTTCAACACTTTTCTAATAATTATTTAATTCATATAAAAATAGAAGGCATTGTTTTTATTATTTTGAAAAAATAAAACATATTCGATGAATTGTTTATGTATAAGAAAGTTATTGAAATATTACTTACAATGACTTCAAATTTATAAATTGTTGAATGATAACAGCAAATTAATTGTATGTACATTAGTAAGAATTATATTAAGATAAGAGTTCTATTAACTTTTTTTTTTAATTCTCAAGCTCCACACTTCCTTGCTGTATAAACCTATTTCTTACATTGTATAAAAATCAATAAATTTGCTTGAACAATTTATTGCAACCTTAAATTCAAAATATATGAAATTTGAGCATGCTGTAATACAAATGCAGACACATACATATGAATATGCACCTATATGTTTTGTCAGAAAATATTCCTATATGTGTGCCTCGCATTCTTTAAGACCGCATATCCCGTGTTTGCGTCATATATCCCATTTTATTTTCATGTACCATGTTGGTAATAATGGGATGGCTAACAATGCAGCCAAAAAAATAACTTCTAGATAGGAATTCAATTATGAAAAATGTCCGCATGCACAGTTAAGACATCAAACCTAATCAAACAATAGAAACTGAAATACTTTGCTTACCCACTGTAATAGTCACGAGGCAAATATATGTCCTTTAGTGGTCCAAACTGTCCGAATGGCTTACGAAGGTCCTCCGGTCTGCATTTGAAGAAATAAATAGTCAAATACATCATAGCTAATTTATCCACAATTCCGCGTAAGATATTTTTTTCAGAATATATACCCTACCACATTATAGACACCTCACTGCAGTAGCAAATCAATTAAATAATTATTTGACTATTGTAAAATCTAGAAGTCTGCTAAAGCGCGCACTCTTTCACTATCTCTTTTTTTATATAGGATCGCTTATTAGACACAAGGCAACAGAGCAGTCACAAAGCTGGTGTGACATTGAGGAATATAAAATTACAAGGAGTCACAACGCTTTATTCAGACATGGGATATTGGGATGTAAATCAATAATTAAACTAGCCATTTCATGAATCAAGCAATAAAAAGAATATAAAAACTGTTCTTGTTTGGTGAATAGCATCCATAAAGGCACGTATTTTCCAGTTTAAGAAATGGTACAGCTGATATTATCAATACAAGATAAACTTTCTCAAACAAGATTTGCTAGCCCACAAAGATCTTCTAGGCGTTCTAGTATTGCAACATTCATAAACCATTAAAAGAAACTACAGTCAAATCCTAAAACTATTCAGACATGCAGAACTTACTTGCATCCATGACGAAGGTTCCGAACAAGGAGGCTTGTTGGCATATCCCTACTACGTCCTCCATAACGACCTCTAGGACTTGGGCTCCGGCCTCTTCTGCGATAACTCCTTGGAGGTGAAGGACTGTAACTGTAACTTCTTCCCCTCATTCTACTGATAAATAAATCAACCTCTACATGAGATGTAGTAATAACTCAATAAGAAGATAGTAAAGGTCGCTGAATCTTGAGAGAGATTTGCATAAGAAACACGAAGAATTAAGTGAAATCAAGACTATTAAAAATAGCCCAACAAATATAACTCAAGTTCAAATTTTTTACAGCTCTACTCCTGTTCAAATCAAATGATTCGGCCATACGTCAAATTATTTTCATTAAAATAAAAAAATATTTTTCCCTTCCACACAAAATAACAGCTTTTGCTGTTTTGCATTGCAATAGTAATTCAGGGATAGGAGAAACCAAGAGTCAAAAAGATTTCTTCAACTAGATTTTCTTACACGAACAATAACGAGATCGATCGAATCAGTTGGCCGAGAATAGGTGATACAGAAACCCTAATTTCAATTAGCAATCAAAGATTGTAGACGCAACAAACAAATTACAGACGATTCAACTGAAATAATTGGACTAGGAACCCTAATCTCGTTGGAGAAATTTACCTCAAAAGGAAACCCTAAAATTTACCCCCGTTCGCGCTCTCGCTCTTTCGTTTCCCTTTCGCTTGCGGCCTTATATTTTTTTCCTGATTTTCTAAAGCAGCCCTGATTTTATATTATCTTCGTGAAGCTTCTCTCATGTTGAATCTGGACTGGAGGTAAATTTTCCAACAGAAGCGAATCCGGATAGCGTTGGGGTGACCTGATCTGTTGGTTTAAATGGTTCGGGCTCAGATTTTGGCCCATTTCGTTGAACTACTGTGCAAATGGGCCTATATCGGCAAATGAAACCCTGCCCCTCCCGGTCCAAAAGAAAACTGGTTTAGAGGTTATAAGTTGGGCAATGAAAACAGGCCCTCTTGTTTGCCAAATAAAAAAACTTTCAAAACGAGGTCAGTTTTGAACCTGGCCCGGTTTTGAAGGATTGTTAAACACACCCTTAAACTTTGGTCAGAATTGAACTAAGCTTTGGGTTAGTTTGTTTTTCTTTCTTTTTCCTTTTATTGACAACAATTAGGCTAGGTTTCAAAACTAGGGTCTGATCAAAAGAGGTCTATTTTGCTAAATATTTAGCAAAACAGTCTGTTTCGCTAAATATTTAGCAAAATAGGTCTATTTTGAAAATTTTTCCTTTCGAGGAAATAACACAAAAGGAGAATATTTTTCGTGGACCCAACTTTAGTGAGGGGCACCATGCTGTGCCTCTTTCCAGCAGGAGACTTTGTCTCTCTCTCTCTCTGTCATCTTTTTTTCCCTTGAAAACCTGCCTTCATCACTCATATTGGGACCATAAATAAAAAACTAGTCCAAAGTTTGAACCAGGATAAAGTTTATATCGTTTCAGCTTTCAATACACGTAGCCCACGAGTCCACTTGAACAAGCTACTTTTTTTTTGTTCGCTTTTCCGAACTTTATCATCTTTTCTTTTCTTAAACAACTTTTAATAGCGTTTTATTAGAAAGGGGGGAGAGAAAACTTTATCCTAGTTCAAAGGTTACCTTGTTCACAGACATTGCTACATCATAATTTATGTTTTATACTTTTAGCGTAATAATAATAATAATAATTTCCTGATATGATGAAGGTTATCTGCGAATTATCCTATAAAAAATAGATTAATATACGACACTATATCTCATAAGACACAATCCAGTCTCATGGATAATATGATCATGAAATATATTATATATATATATATATTATATATATATATATATATATATATATATATATATATATATATATATATATATATATATATATATATATAATATATATATATATATATATAATATATAATTATATATGGAAAAAGTGAATCTAAGGTGACACCCTAGGCCCCACCTAAGGATGCGCGCCTAAAATCACATCATTCCCTAAATATTTTTTTACGATCCGCTGCCGTTGAACTTGATCTGCACGTTCTTAAACCTAAAACACACCAATTTTAGGGTGAACCCGTCGTGTTTTGACCCTTCATCCACTCGCCGCAATTTTATATGGTTTCGAATGAATAGAACTTTTTGGAGACTCAACGACTTGGTCAAAACATGACGGGTTCACCCCAAAATTGTGTGTTTGGGTTTAGAATGTGCAGATCAAGTTCAACGGAGCGCATCGCAAAAAAAAAAGGGAATGATGTGATTTTAGACCGGCGTCCTTAGGTGGGAGCCTAGGGTGTCACCTTTAGATCACTTTTCCATATATATATATATATATATATATATAATATATATATATATATATATATATATATATATATATATATGGTTCCGCTATTTGGCTCGCGTTTTAATGCGCGAGTTGGCTCGCGCGTTAAAGCGCGAGCCAAAGAGCTTTTTCCATATATATATAATATATATAGTATATTTATATATATATAATATATATATATTTCTTAAACCTCATGATGCAGACAATGATTACCAGCAGGATTTGAGAGCTTGCTTTTGATGAGCTCATCATCGATCTCATAGGATTTTCAGTGAGATTAAAAAATACAGTAACGGCCCAATTTTAATGGGAATGGCTGTGTGCGGACTAAAGCCCAATGGGGTCCACTCCAGCTGTCTGCATGAGTCAGCAGTCGCGCATTTGTGGGGCCCATGCGGTCCATGAAACGTAGCAATTCGCTTTCTTTCTCCTCCGATAAATACACACCTTTTTTTAAGGAAAATTATGCCAAGACCTCAAAAACAACATCTTCATGTGTTGCAACCCCTTCGCTTTTCCCTCATATGATTCAACCTCAAGAAGTGTGATATCTTGTATTGCAGTCCTCTTTTAGCAATTATTATCTGCCAACAAGCATAGAGAGAGGATAAAAAGCACAAAATGTCATTGTCTACTCTATTCTTTCATGTTAGGTCTATTTAGAGTCCGTGTTAGGTCTATTTAGAGTTCTTGTTAGGCCTAATTTCAGCTCAATTTAATTCATACTAAGTCCATATTAATGTTAAGTCTAATTTCATGTTAAGTCCAATTTAAGTCTAATTTCATATTAAGTCTAATTTAATTCAACTTGTTTTAAGTCTAATTTAATTGGGCTTAATATGAAATTAGACTTAAAAAATTAAATTAAACTTAACATGATTTAAATTAGACTTAAAAAAGAATTTAACATGATTGAAATTAGACTTAAAAATTCGTGTTAGGTCTAATAAATGTTCGTGTTAAGTCTAATTCGTGTTAGGTCTAATAATTCGTGTTAAGTCTAATTTCATGTTAGGTCTAATAAAAAGCTTGTGTTAGTTCTAATAAAAGTTTGTGTTAGTTCTATTTCGTGTTGGTGTTAGTCCTAACTCATGTTAGGTCTAACTGGTGTTCATATTAGTTTTATTTTGTGTTCGTGTTAGTTCATGATTTAGAACTATACGAACTGAGTTAGAACTAACACAGATCGTGTTAGTTCTAATTCATGAGTTAGAACTAACACGATTTGAGTTAACATGAACTGAGTCAGAACTAACGCGAACTAAGTTAGAACCAACACGAACATGAAAATAGAATTAACATGAACACCAATTAGACCTAACATGAGTTAGAACTAACACGAACACGAAATAGAACTAATTCGAACTTTTATTAGACCTAACATGAAATTAGACTTAACACGAATTTTTATTGGACCTAACATGAATTAGACTTAACACGAACTTTTATTAGACCTAACACGAATTTTTAAGTCTAATTTCAATCATGTTAAATTCTTTTTTAATTCTAATTTAAATCATGTTAAATTTTAAGTCTAATTTCATATTAAATCCAATTAAATTAGACTTAAAACAAGTTGAATTAGACATAACACGATTTAAATTAGACTTAAAAGAAATTAAATTAGACTTAACATGAAATTAGACTTAAATTGGACTTAACATGAAATTAGGCTTAACATTAAATTGGACTCAATATGAATTACATTGAGCTGAAATTAGACCTAACAAGAGCTCTAAATAGACCTAACACGAACTCTAAACAGACCTAACATAAAAAAATAGAGTAGATAAGGATATTTTGAGGTTTTTTACTTTTTATCCTCTCTATATGCTTAGTTGGCAGGTAATAATTGCTAAAAGAGAACTTCAGCACAATACATCACACTTTTTTGGGCTGAACCACATGGAGATGAAGTGAAGGGGCTGCAACACATGAAAATGTTGCTTTTGGAGCATTGACACAATTTTCCCAAATATTTTAAAATATATTTAATTATTCATTTCATGCAAGTGATTATCATTAACACTCGATTACGGATAAACTTGTCACGGGGAGTAAATTTAATATGTTTACGTTCAAATGAAAGTAGTAAAAAACTGTTCTATATGTCTATTGTATTTGCACAACTTTAATTAGTAAAATAAGAGAAAATTCTAGAGAAAATGAGCATAAATTTTAATGTATCACATGTTTAAATTTGATCCAAATCTAAACCTCATCCGACCCATTTACAAATAGAAATCGCCCATGGTTACTGCTTGAACCCAACCAAAAAAAGGGTGTACTTAATGTGTAATTATTTTACAATTATAAATTGAACAGTTCCGAACACCGAAGAGATCCTCATAATTAATATCAGATAAACAAACAGACAAAATTAAATAATGAATCTCATTTTTTTTTTACTTTATTTTTCAAAATTTTGTTTTCTCACCTGTCCTTTTTTTTTACTAGCAACAAAGTTACAAAGATACAGGGCCAGCTAAGAACACTCAAATATGTAGAGAAAACTCTTGGGATTCTATATTTTTATTAGCACTCCAGTACAGTCCTTTGTTCTTTCTCCGGAGTTCTCAGAGACCCAGGAGAGATTCCCACTTACTTGCTTCATCTTCTGAGCTCCTAAAGTTTTGATCTTGGAGGGTTTTTGGGCTCTCCTCTTGCAAGAGAGAGTCTTGAATCAGGTGGGTTTTTTTTCTTCTTCTAATATTTTTGCTATTTTTTTTCCAGCATTTGTGATGTGGGTTGTTGATGTTTTAGGTGATTACTTTCTGGGTTTTGCTCCATTTTGTTTGTTGTTTGTGAAAGAGGGTAGATTTGGGGAAACTTCAACTTCGCCTTTTTTTAATTTAATTTATTTTACTCATTTTAAGTTTGTTTTATAGCTTGCCTTGACACTGTATTTAGATTTAAGCTTCAAAGATGTCATCTTTAGATCAAAATCTGTTGTGTATCTTGTATTTGGGGGTTATGCATGTTCTTTGAACCCATAGGTTTAAGGCATTCCTTGGCTTTTTGTTGATGTATCAATTTTAGCTTTAAATGGTCTATAAGTTACAATATGTTAATGGATTCTGCTGGTGTTTGAGATGAACTACACCCCATATACAAAGTTTGTAACTTTAGGTTCTCTCAAGATAGAAGTTGTAGCTTGGGCAAAGTTAATAAGTATACTAGATTTGTAAGTTTAGGCAAACAACAGAGAAACCACAACATATATTAAATGGTTTTATATACGTTAGAGATTGTAATATTGCTGGGTTTTCCTTCTAAATGATCTTTCTTTTTGAGAAAACCCAGGTTAATAGTTTTATTTAGTGGTAAAGAGTGTCGAATGTTGGGTGTTAGGGTATCTATTCTCTCAAAGCATATATATTTTTTATAAACAGAAGTTCTTAGTTCTTACATTACCCGATTCTTGTTTCCTCAAGTCAAAATTTCTTGAGTTTCTGATCTTCTATTTTGCTAAGGTCTTCATTACTACTTTCAGCAGTGTTTATATTAAGTACATTAGCTTAACTCGCATGGCTGAGGCCAACTTTACCTACACGCTTATTCTCGCAATTTTCCAAACATTGATTCAATTTGAAGGCTGTCCAGGTTCCAACTTTACCTACACGCTTATTCTCGCAATTTTCCAAACATTGATTCAATTTGAAGGCTGTCCAGGTTTCTGTAGTTCGTTTGTCATGTAATATGTAACTTAATCTAAAATACATATCTCCCTTTTTCAATTTGTTGTATCAGATAAATAAAATACCTGACCATTGTCTTACTTTGTTCAACATGTCAACTGATTTTTTGTACTACCTTCGTGCTGTCAGTTTCAAAAGGTTTACACACTTCAGAGAAGGTACTTGGTGAGCCTCCATTGTCGCGATTCTGAAGGTTGTTGAGTCCAATGTTGCATGAAAGATGGAAAAGGGTTGTGTTATTACTTCTGTTCTTCATCTCAGATGTGTCAGGTATGCAACTTCACTTCTAACTGTGGGGATAGGTTGTCTTGTTGTCTCCTCCATTAAGTTAATTTTCATCATAATGTCTATCTCGTCCTTTAAGTGAATTTATTTCAATGCTTTATCCCAAGTTTTTTGTGGTCGGTTACATGAATCTATTCTTCAAATTCAGTTATATTACATGCCATCTCCTCCGTTAAGTTAATTTTCATCATAGTGTCTATCTCCTCCTTTAAGTGGATTTATTTCAATGCTTTATACCAAATTTTTGTGGTCGGTTACATGAATCTATTCTTCAAATTCAATTATATTACATGCCATCTCCTCCATTAAGTTAACATTTATCATTATCTTCTTAATTGCTCACAACCAAGCTCTTTTAGGTCTACCTATATTCCTCTTTGTCCCGATGAACTATAATCTTATCACCAAACCTTCTCAGTCGTCCTCAATAGAAGCAACATCTAACCTCTTATGAATGCACTCATTTCTTGTCTTATCTCAGGACATATTCACATATTCATGATTTTAATATTTCAATGCTTTGCGTCTATGTACATTTTAAAGCTTGACTTGTTCACAGAATGCGTACTTCCAGTCTAACGTCTAAGAATACCAATTTCACTCATTTTCTTGTGTAGGCGCATTCGTGGGAGTAAACATCGGCTTGGATATCTCCAACATACCACCAGCATCAGATATAATATCAATCCTTAAAGACCAAAAAATACAACATGTACGATTACATGATGCTGACCATCAATTACTAACTGCTCTCGCAAACACCGGGATTGAGGTCATGGTTGGTGTACCAAACGATCAGCTTCTAAAAATAGGAGAATCAAGAACAGAAGCAGCCGATTGGATCAACAAAAATATAGTCCCATATCTCCCATCAACTAACATCACATATATTGCTGTTGGCAATGAAGTCCTCACATCAATCCCAAATGCTGCTCTTGTTTTTGTTCCAGCAATGCAATTCCTTCAGTCTGCTCTTGTAGCTGCCGACCTCAATCACCAAGTGAAAATCTCGAGTCCTCAATCCATGGACATGATCCCCAAATCTTTCCCTCCATCTACTGCCACCTTCAATTCTTCATGGGACTCTATAATGTTTAAGTTCCTCCAATTCTTGAAGAATACGGGATCTACTTACATGCTAAATGCACAACCATATCACGGTTACATAAAAGGAAACGGTATCTTTCCTATAGAGTATGCTCTTTTTAGGTCTCTAACTCCAAATAATCAAATTGTGGACCCAAACACATATCTTTCCTATAGAGTATGCTCTTTTTAGGTCTCTAACTCCAAATAATCAAATTGTGGACCCAAACACACTATTTCAATATACCAACATGTTTGATGCAATGGTCGATGCTTCATACTTTTCTATGCAAGCGATGAATTTTTCAAATATCCCGGTTCTTGTGACAGCATCAGGGTGGCCATCGTTCGGTGGTGCGAATGAACCCGATGCTACTGTTGACAATGCTCTAGTATACAATAGCAACCTTATAAAGCATGTATTAAATGGTTCGGGTACACCGAGTCAACCGAATAAATCATTGAATACATATATCTATGAATTGTTCAATGAAGATCTACAGCCTGGGCCTATATCGGAGAAAAACTGGGGCATATATTCTCCTAATGGGACCGAGATTTATACTCTAAATTTTGATGATGGTGATAATGGTGAAGATACTTCTACAAATTCGTCAGGGTTAGCTGGTGTTTTTTGTGTGGCGAAATCTAGTGCAGATAAAGGTGCATTGAAGGCAGGATTGGATTGGGCATGTGGTTCTGGTTCAGCAAATTGCAGTGCGATTCAGCCAGGGCAGCCGTGTTATGAATCTGATAATCTCGTTGCAATTGCTTCGTATGCATTTAACAATTATTATCACAGGACGCAAGCAAGTGGTGGCACCTGTAATTTTGGTAATACAGCTGTGATTACCAATGTTGATCCAAGTAAGCTTTTTCTTCCAAATGAAATATTGTTTCTCATGTTTATGTGTGGGCAATTGAAAAGCTTTTTGTGCTCATGTCATTGCTTTACACTAGTCCTTACCCGGTGGCCCATGTAACCTTTCTATAAGTGCAACAGTACTTTCACCCAATATCGTTCTTGGCTGCGTTGATTTCTCCCAAACGTAGCTTTAAGTGGGTTGATATGTTACAATGTACTGATGTTACCATCTCTGTTTTTTTTTACTTTATAACTTGAGCATCTTCGATTAAAGGAACAGCTTGAGCTGAAAATTGTAACTTCTTGGTGGCTTATCAAGGCCTTGGCATTATACCCAATCTTCAAAATCTGAAACACAAAAATTGTGATGAGGATAAAGGGATGTGTTCTTTTTTAATAGCATGTCCTGCAGATTGAGCACCCAGTGGGATTTCAACCGAGATGGTAGTATTTCATCTGAAAATTTCTGCCACTATAACAAACTCGGAATATGTAAAGAGAGTGAGAGATGCATTTTATATTCTGATAATTGTGGATTAGTGTGGGATTGATAATGACATTTCTAGAAATGGAGTAACGGGCTGGTGCTGGTAGCATCCCTAGTTTGTTCTTTCGAAGATGTTGAACCAGCTGATGGGGCCGTACTGTGGCTCCATTATGTCACAATATTTACTATTTTACAAGCAAATAGTGGTCAAAATCTAACTGTTTTTACAAGGAAATCTTTGTGCAGTGATCCTGTATAATCTTATTTTTGTCACTCTTGCTTGCAGGTCATGGAGCATGCATCTTTGCAGGAAGGTAAGTGATCAAAAAAGAATATATGCTCTCATTTCAAGTTGAGGTTTCCTTTAAACATCATAGCTCTTGCTTTTTCTACAAATAACACGCTGCCCTATATTTTTATGAGCAGCACAGGGAATGGCACAGGAGATGCTGCTTTTGGACCCGTAGCTCCTATCAACAGTGTTTCAAGTCTGCATGCTCTAAACTGGAGTTACTTGCAAATAACGCTAGTGATTCTTCTTCTCTGGTTTAGTATGTAGAATTATATGTCAAAAGTTCGCATAGAAACTACAAACTACAAATGGATTGATTTTAGGCTGAACATATAGAGGCCAGATGCATTTGTATTCAAAAATTTAGTGGCTTTGGTCTGATTGAAGTCAAATTTTGCAAAGAGTCAAATAGTAGGTTGTATGTCAGTAGATTGTTTTCTCTTTAGATTTGCTTAGAAGAGGGAAATTGACCTGTATGTTACTGCCTCCTCCCTGTTCAATTAATGTGGGAGTTGATGTTATTTGTGCACTCAGTTTTTGTTCTTCTTCCTTTGGACTCATGAATGTGGTAGGATACATGAGTTCTTATTGTGTTGGTGTCTGAAAGCTCTCTGCATTATGTTTTTAGCTCATTCTTGCCTCACTGGTTAACAATATGGTTTGAGATGTAAAATTATTATTTCGATTAGTTAAGTAAAGTGCGAGAGCAAAGGGAGCAAGGTGAAACCATATGAGAGTATAAGGCGTATGGTATGTGGAATTTTGCAAGATGATGATATTTAGCCATGACTTGTCTTTGTTACAATATAAATTATGCATCCGTTCATGTTCTTGGTTCAGCATATTAGGTTGTGGGTATTGTCACGATCTGCAGCCTGAGTACTTTTGTGAAAATTATTGTGTTGCTGGTCAGAGTAAAATGTTGAAATAATGACAGGTATCGATTTTTTCCTACTGTCAGTAAACTACTATGTTGATGAGCATGCCGAGTCTTTTTGCAAGAATGTATTGAGCTTGTGCAGGGTGTGAAACTTACAGATTTCGCTTGGAGTTCTGACAGTGAGATAATTGATAATGAAATGCTTGGAAATTTGACAATGAAGTGAATTGATCATGAAATGCTTGCAACTGTTGGTACTTAATGATGCTTTGTAGGCTACTTGTCCAAAGGCTGTTGATTGGGTTCACTGAGCTCAATTTCTGTCCAAGCCTCGTGTCTATGTTTGGTCCATGTATGCGCATATCCCAGTTTTTGTAACCAGTATCAAAAATTGAAGAATATGCCCCTTCTTTTTCAAGTCCAGACTGTGAAAGAATGAAGTTTAGTGATGCTAAAATTTTGCCTCTTACCAATAAGTTGCAATTAAGTGCTGGCAATTGCGTACACACTTTGCACTCTTTGTCTCCTCAAATGCAAAAAAACACAGTGATGTCAGAAGCCCATGATGCACTTTTGGGGATCCCATAAGATAAATCAGTCAAAAAATCACATTCATACAAATTAAACCTATCAGCACCCATGTCAGTTTTAGTCAGGCCTTCACAAACTTGTTAACAAAAAGCCTATAGATGGATACAAAATGGATTCATTGCAATCCGGTACCTTAAAAGTACAGTATAATCCTGGAGTTTGTGTATCTACGTGGATAATTCTGAGGCTACGGATTGTAATTACACGGATAACATCAAGAGTTGCTTTTCCTATGGGTTCTTGGGTCACCCATATATTACAACTAGTAATCTCAAAATTACTCGTGCAGATTCATAAACTTTAGGGTCACCCAGTAGCAGGACCACGTCTTGGGGGTACCGGAATGCAATTACTGCATAAAAAATTGATTATCACTGTCACTTTCAGAAGTTACATGTACCCACCTAACTCTATACAACCCTGGAAGTTGGAGATCTCAGAGAGAGCAAGAGGCAGAGAGCACCGTCCATGGCTGCTGCCGCCAAATCAAGCATATGGGAAATTACAGCAGAGGACATAACAGCAGCAGGACTGAGCTCAGCGGATGCCGCAGGATTCTACAAGGAGCTGCGACGGGTGGCTGAAGCTCACATGGGAGAAGGATCAGAGGCTGAATTATGGAGAGATTTGGTGGAGAGAAGACTGTTGAAGCCAAGTCATCCTCATGAACTTCATCAGTTGGTTTACTACTCTGTGTATGCTGAATGGGATGTCTCAGTTAGAGGACCACCTCCTTATTGGTTCCCTTCCAAGTAAAATCATCTCCCTTTTATTTTAATTTTTTTTCCAGTTTTGGGTTATTATTCTATTCTGCATAAAAAAATGGGTTTTGTTCAGGCTTTGATTGCTGTATGGATAGTTTTGGGCTACACTGATAATGGAAAAGAATGAAATGCATTTCTGATAACCCCATATGTCGATTGATGCCGATATGCTGATAGGAAATTTCATTGTTAGACACTTCAATAGATTGGATTATATTAAACATTGGAGCCAAATAAAATCAAGTGTTTTTTAAGGGAAAAACCAAATCAAGTAATTGTGTAGTTCTGATTTCAGTTTCGTATATGACTTAGTCATATTTATTTGAAAATGGTTTTTCTTAATGCCTACAGTTTTTAAGTAACATGTACTACTACTTTATTGCCAGAATACATTCAAAAGATACCAAACTCGGGAGGGTGATGGAAATTCATGGTCCTAAGCTGTTAGGATCATTATATCATGATCCAGTTACAAGCTTTTCTCTCTTCCAGAAGCTCACGATTGAACATCCAGAGGTGACTTATGATCTATTTGATAATATTTATACTTCGTTTTATCAACAGCAATATTTGACTTGAGAGGGGAAAGTTTATCGGTTTCAGGTCTATTGGTCAATTGTCATAAAAGAGCTCTCTCTTATATTTCATGAGCCACCAAAAACTATTCTAGATACTTCAGACAAATCCAACAATGGGGGAACTTGGTTTCCAGGAGCAATTATGAATATTGCAGAATGTTGTCTGCTGCCAGGGAATTTGCCAAATAAAACAGATGACAGCATGGCGATTATTTGGAGAAACGAAGGTTTTGACGATGATCCTGTTAATTATTTGACATACAGAGAGCTTCGCGATCAAGTGATGTATGTGGCTTTTGCATTGTTAGGTTTCATTTCTTTGTTGTTCTTCGTTCTTACTAAAGCATTACAATATATCATAGAAAGCTGTAATATTTGCGATTTGTTCCATATGGCAGATAAATTTTCCTACTACTGTAAAAACAGGTTGGTAGCTAATGCACTGGATATGACATTTACAAAGGGAGATATGATCGCCATCGATATGCCAATGACATCGACAGCAGTTATCATATATTTAGCAATCATTCTCGCTGGATATGTTGCTGTGACAATTGCTGATAGTTTTGCTGCAAATGAGATTGCCACTCGTATGAGAATAACAAAATCAAAAGGAATATTTACTCAGGTGAGTGTCTTCAAGCACCAAGCCGTTTCTCTTGGAATTATACAAAGTGCTAGTAAAGGATGACAGAGGTTATGATAATAATATCTTTTTGTATTGGATGCAAAAAATGCCTTCCATATATAATGTTCTAACATGAAAAGGAATCTATTTCAATCTAAAGTTAATGCATATAACTTAAGGCTTTTGAGCAAAGTCTTCATTTAATCTCAGCACCAGGCTGATTGAAGTTGCGGAAATTGAGTTAATGATGATTGTTCGGGCAAATGCCTTCGAATAAGTATTTTTGATTCAGTAGTCCTAAACTACATGGTGTATAATCTATAATTCTATGCTATTCTATAAAGTAATTAATCCTCTAGGTAATCTGGATAGCTGGAACAAATGTACTGTGGAGTAATAATTTGATTTATCCTAAAATTAGAACGTAAGGCCTTTATCCAAATCCATATCCATATCCTAAAACAAGTAAATAAACATAATAAGAAATGTCAATAATTTGATTATCAAATAGCGATGTACCTGAGAATACTCGACCAAATACACATATAAGGTTTATAAACAATAATTACTTTTCTATTTTCTCACAAATAATTACTTTTGTATCTACTAAGACAACATTAGACATGCGATGAAATTCAAGCATAGCTTTCAGTGACCGGAAAAGGACAATCATCCTATTCTATATGATAGAAATCATATTGTTTCCAAAATATGTGTGTGTGTGTGTGTAAACTTTACTACCTTATTAAAGAATTGCGATATTCAGTCTTAATGATACAGTAACAAAAGACATTGCTGGTACCAGAATGGTTATGTTTCTGTTTTTTCCATTTCTCATGTGCCAGCAATGTGCTAACAATGACGGCTCCTTTATATGTTACAGGATTTCATTATTAGAGGAGGAAAAAAGTTTCCTCTCTACAGGTATAAATTTTCAGTATATTGTACATTCTAGTTGTTGTTTATAGCAAAAGTTCACCGCATGTCAATAAATATCTGAAACATTTTGTTGTCTTTAGACTCTGATTCTCAGCGAATGATATACTTATAAACTTCCCTTGATTTTTGTCGTCTTTTATTTTCCAAATATGACAGAGAAATTAACTGTGGACATGAATGTTTTTTTATATTTACATAGGAATCAACTATAGAAAACCATTTTGTTGGTTATGACGAGTTCATTATTTTTATTTATTGCAGTCGTGTTGTGGAGGGATGTCAATCTAAAGCTATTGTTGTTCCTGTGCGCGGAGACAATGTGGGCGTTTCACTTAGGAGCCATGATTTATCATGGAATGACTTCATATCGAGCACTGCTGCTCTACCAAAGTATGTTGGCATACCACTCTCCAATTTCGGTCCTTATTATGTGAACTGTCATAGTGTAATGAAACACTGAAATATAAGACACTTAAATGGGCATCAATCAGTGGGAATTGCTGTCTTTACTTTAAATTCCTTAAAACATTAGAGTTTTGAATGCTGTAGCTTTTCAATATTGCATGATTTAAGATAATTGCAAATTTAGAAGTTATGGCACGCGTATATATTAAATAACAAGAAAGTATGCTTCTTGCCACGCTCATGCATACTAGTTGCTGTCTAGTGCTCCTACTACTAGATATCTCACTTGACTGCAGCTCTTTCTGTATTCCTTTTCTTTCCAATACGATGGAGATATCAGCAGTTCTTAATAAAAACTCTTATACATCTAATGACAACGTCAAATACATTACTCCATCAAAGTTCTATTTTCTTATTTTACAAAACTGTGGTATACATGTAGAACAAGTGCAGGATCATAACTTGATGGCAATAGGAAAATCATACACCAAAGTTTGTGTTTACTGACAGAGGAACTGAAAGGTCTACAGGAATAGATGTTGAGTTATATCAAAAATTGTCTTAACTATCTGAAACAAACACCTGGCTGCATCTGTATATTATTTCTTTCACGTAGTAAATGTTGTTTTTATTTCAATTAGTTAATCAAAAGGCTTATGTTGACAGCCCAGTCAACTACCCTCCCGTTTATCAGCCGATGGAGGCTATGACTAACATACTCTTCTCTTCTGGTACTACTGGTAAGCAACATTTTCACCTCCACTCTGTTAGCTTCATATATCAATACACCCCCAGCGTATTGATATTTGTTTGTTCCTTTACAGGAGACCCAAAAGCTATTCCATGGACACAACTTTCTCCAATCAGAAATGCATCTGAAGCATGGGCGCATTGCAATATGCGAGCAGGAGATGTGTACTGCTGGCCTACAAATTTGGGGTGGGTTATGGGTCCTTCCACATTGTATTCCTCCTTCTTAAATGGTGCCGCGTTGGCTCTATATCATGGTTCTCCTCTTGGTCGAAGCTTTGGCAAATTTGTTCAGGTGTTTACCAATTAATTCATACTTCATACTTTTAGATTTCACCGTCCTTTTTTGCTTTATTGTAAATAACAAGTTTGGTTGTTTAGGATGCATCTGTGACAGTGTTAGGTACAGTACCAAGCATTGTAAAAACCTGGAAGAGTAGCAAGTGCATGGAAGGACTTGATTGGACAAAGATAAGGTATATCAATATTTGGTGTTCTTTCTTGCGTTAATTGCAGATAGACCCCATGTATTATATTGCGGATAGACCCCCTGTAGTTCTATTGCTGCAGATAGACCCCTAAGTGAACTATTTTTTACTCTTTTACCCTCAGAAAGAGAGAAATTTGGTTTTGACAAATAGACCTCCCTAGAGTAAGCGAGACAAAAAAAATTCACAGAGGGTCTATCCACAATTGGGTGATAGTACAGGGGTCTATCTGCAATGGGGCAATAGTACATTGAGTCTAATCTGCAATTAATCCATATATTTTAATAAATGGGTAAAAGGAGAAAGAAAGAAAAATTGCAGGGGATTTGGCACCACAGGTGAAAACTCTGATATTGATGATGATCTCTGGCTTTCTTCACGAGCATATTATCAACCTGTTATCGAACTTTGTGGAGGGACAGAACTCGCATCATCCTACTTAGCAGGAAGCTTGTTGCAACCTCAAGCTTTTGGAGCATTCAGCACTCCATCAATGTCAGCAGGGTTTGCAATTTTAGATGACCAAGGAATTCCTTATGTGAGTTTAAAAATTCGAACTAGTTTCTAGTTTAAGTTGTGCCTGTAATAATTTTAATCTAATGATGGCAGCCAGATGATCAACCTTGTGTTGGAGAAGTGGGTTTATTTCCTCTGCACATGGGTGCAAGTCAAAAACTACTCAATGCTGATCACAACAAGGTTTACTTTGATGGAATGCCAGTTTATCGAGGAATGGTATGAGCACGACATATATCCTTCGTATGAATCTTTTAGTTGGTAATTATCTCATATGATATTTTCTTGACAGAAACTGAGAAGACACGGGGATATAGTTCAAAGAACAGTAGGTGGATATTATATCATCCAGGGGAGGGCAGATGATACCATGAATCTGGGAGGGATCAAGGTAACAACTATACGCATTTGTTCTCTTCCGAGCAAACATCCATCTAACGCAAATCATAACATGTTTGATTCATAGACAAGCTCGGTGGAGATTGAACCGTTATGGCATCGGGCAGATGAAAGAGTGTTGGAAACAGCTGCTGCTTACGCATTCGTCCAAGTAATGGAGGGCCTGAGCAGTTAGTCGTGTTGGTGGTGCTGAAACCTGGATCTTTAGATTGTGAACCGGATTTCTTGAAGAATAAATTCCAGAAATCCATTCAGAAAAACCTAAACCCTTTGTTCAAGGTACGCGCACAGTTGCATTTGTGAGACATGTCCATCCTAATATGTTAACGAATTTAATTTTCTTGTCGTGATAACAGGTGAGCCATGTCAAAGTTGTTCCTGAGTTTCCTCGAACAGCTTCTAATAAGTTACTGAGACGCGTTCTGAGGGATCGAGTGAAGCAGGAGTTTTCATCTCGCAGCAAGCTATGATTGCGTTGAAGAATTCCTATTTGTTGATTGCGAGCTTGATGTTTTTGGGTGATGGTTTAATTCTGCTTGCTGTAATGCACTGTTGCTTGTTTTATTGACGGATGAATTGACTCCATAGAAGCTGTCATAAGTTCGAATAAGGTTGGGAAACATTTGGAAAATAATCAGATCATTTCAGTACTTTTAAATTGGAGATATCAGTGTGGTCTTTCAAAGTATAATAAAAAGAGACACTTCATTATCATCTGTTTGTTTATCATGTGACCCTTTTATTTTGTTCATTGTGTTTCTAGGAAATAACCCAAACAATCATTTCCATTTTATTATATATTCCACATTCCTCTCAAGGATCTGATTGTCTTTTTGATGTTGTGAGCACGACTATTCAAAGGGAATGATGGTTAACTCTAAACAAAAATATGTAAACCAAGCATTACACCACGTTTTATCAAAACTATATTGTTGAAAGTAGATGTCAACAACTTGAGATGGTTCAAATGTGATCAAATAGTCACTTTTTCTAGTTGTCCCCAGGATCAAGAAAGCTCTCTTTGGGACAGTGAGCTGAACGCATCATGAAACTGCAACTGTGCGTACTTACATATACTGTGTGTTTGAGCCGTAAATTACCTGTTTGAGGATCGTTTGTCGGGTTCATCCCATCCCACCTTTCGCTGCAAAACTCATGTATACTTCTTGATCGACATGTATGTGAAAACGGCGAAGGAATTATGAAAAATGTGAAGAATAACCCAAAACAGACTCCACCACTTGTGAAAACGGCGAAGGAATTATGAAAAATGTGAAGAATAACCCAAAACAGACTCCACCACACCTTGGTGTGGTGTCTGCCATGAGTGTAGTAGAATCTGTCCTGCACCACACTGTTTGCGGTGAAAGTTGCTGTCTTCATTGCTATCGAATCTATTACAACTTTAGTCATTACAATAAACTCGAATAAAATAAAAAGTTAATCTTTTTATAAGATCTCCTTACACAATGAAAATAAAACAAGTTTACAACTTTGTCAAACAAACGCAGGGAGATCGTTTATCGATCTTCTGCTTGCGTGGGTGTCTTTGCCTGTGCCGGGGTTTATCCGTGGACCACCGTCGATCAGATCTGATGGCTTAAAAATTGGGCAGAGCTTCGTCTATCCGCGAAGGGATCGAGAAAACCGTAGCTCTTATCTCGGCGAAGCAGATAATCACTCTTCTTAAGATTACCACAACGGGATAATCCTAAGGAACGGATCCGGGAAACTGTAGATCTGACGAATCTCTCTCTCTTGCGTTGAAGAACTCGATCCGATCTCTCCTCCTCCTCTCTGAAATCCGTGCACCTTCAGTCTTCAATCCGGCAGGGCTTCGCCTAATCTTCCAAAATTCCAGATCTGAAAAAAGTGAGGATCTGGGGCTGTATTTATAAGCTCCAGGAGGTTTCGGGCGGTTAAAACCGCATAACGGGCCTTTTCTATGTTGGAGACACCCCAGGGTGTCTCAACCTGAGCCGAGACACCCTAGGGTGTCTCGGCCTCAGCCGAGACACCTTAGGGTGTCTCGTTGGTCCGAGACACACCGTTGTGCCTATTTGTTTGCTTCCGCTGTAAATTCTTTGTCCGAACTCGGATTTGAGTGATTCCAAGTGCGTTGGAAAGCTGACGAAGAGTTCTATAAGCTCCAATGATTAGATCATCTGTGGAATCAACTGGGACACGAGGGGCGTAGCGCCTTTTGTAGGCGACGCAGGGCTCTCGATCGATTCGTATCCTCGTTATTCTGGAACTCTAATGCTTCACGTAGTTCGTCGATTCACTTCAAGCGTTTGTCGACGTCAATCAAGCTTCTGTAAACTGGATAGTGATGTTCATCGTCTTTTCTTAACACTGAGCCGTTCGTGGAGACCTATAGGCAATTTTCGATGCCTACAGATACCCTTTCCAAAGCGTTCCAGACTCGTTTCTTTTGTAGAAGAGGCTGGAATACTTTGGATGTGATTGATCCAGCCTTCAGTCGGCGTAAAGGACCTGTAGTTAGCTTCAATTCTTGACTCCTTCGATTTTCAGCATACTCGATGCTTTGATGAATAGCTGAAATCCTTCCGGCGCTGCGTTTATCGTCTGGCTGTCGTCGAAGTCTCAAATCTAAAACTGATGAGTTGAGTTTGGCTCGTGTTATTGAGTTGACTTTTTGATCGCAACGCGTTGACTGGCCTTGACCTAGGGTTATGCGTTGACCGGCGTTGACCATAGGGTTTCGAACGTCGTACGTTGACTTTTTGATCGTAACGCGTTGACTGGCATTGACCTAGGGTTACGCGTTGACCGGCGTTAACCTTAGGGTTTAAATTGTCATACGTTGACACAGTTTATACTCGTATATTTACTGGAGTATACACACTTTAAGCTCTTAAGGTATTGGAGCATGGTGGTCCCAAGTGTCGAGGCTGCAGGACCAACTGTTAAAGCTGATTCATCTGTATTTGTGGATCTTATCTTAATGTTGTTGGATAATCGAGTCACGAGACCAACTAACGGAGCTGATGCATCAATGACTCGCACTTTATAGAATTTTTGGCAAATTCTCAGCCATCAACGGGTTTGACGAGCCTTTACCGACTACCTGTAGGCTGTCTAAAAATTACAATAGATAGCTGATCCAAATAAGCTCCGACAATGGAGGTCACACGACTTCCCAATCACTGCATACGCAACTCCACAATCGCCACAAACACGACCTCACTTCTGAGATGATTGATCTTGATAGCTGCAACAATAGCATGAATAGTATTATTAGCAACTATTAGAGATGCTGATGAGCAGTGTAATGATTTTAGAAAGAAAAGGTTGGACTTAGGTGGTGAGTTGCTTGGTAGAGAGCTGTGGGCAAATATTCGTCTTCAAGACACTATGGATGTTGATTCCCGTCAAGCTCTCACAACGAAAGCTACAATCAAATAGCTTTCGCGCCGACAATCGAAACATACAATCAAAGAGTTGCTTGGTAGAGAGTTGTGGGCAAATATTCGTCTTCAAGACACTATGGATGTTGATTCCCGTCAAGCTCTCACAACGAAAGCTACAATCAAATAGCTTTCGGATTGACAATCGAAAGCGGGAAATAGAGGACTTTTCACATAGATCGAGAAGAGTTACAATTCAATGACACTTCCGACAACTGATGAAAACTCTATTCAGCAGTCTTCACATTCTACAGTGAAAGTTACAATCTGACAACTTTCATACCCTATAACAGTTAAAGCCAGGATTACTGAACAACGGTCCTCACAACGCTTCACAGAAGAAGCTACAAGTCAAAAAGCTCCTTCTGAAACGCGGATGTCATCCCCGCGTTACAAATATGGAAAGGCAGGCGACCCCCGCGTCTCCAAAGCACAAGCCAAACGTGAGCGACCCTCGCGTTCATAGGGGTTCAACCAACACTGACCCCCGTGTTTCCAAGCAGGCAACAAGATAAACGCGAGTGACCCTCGCGTTCAATGGTGTTCAGCTAACACCCAACCTCGCGTCTCAATCCTAAGACACGAAGTTGGGTTCTGAACGCCAGAATGGGCGTTTGACTCATTCAAACATGAGTCGAACGGTTCCAAAACCGTTTATCCCACGTTCTGAGGGATGTTCGCCCACGTAGGAGCAGATATAGGGGTCAGTTATAACCTCCTACCCCCCTATAAAAGCTCAACAAACCCAACGGAGCAAGGGTTGGATTTTGGGCATCTGAACCGCACAGGTTGGATTCTAAAGATCAAAACCGTACAGGTTGGAGATTTTCAGTTCTAAAAAACAGAAGAGTTAGCAAAGATCGGAGGGGGAAGATCTCAACCACTCAGGTTTTGGCGATTCAACGGCAGCAGCGAAATCCTTGGAGATATGATTTCAGAGTTCTAACTCGTTCAGAGTTCTAACTCGTTCAGAGTTCTTAAACTCGTTGAAGAGTTACTTATAAAACTTTCCACAGAAGTTCATCGTTCCCACGAGATAGAAGACGGTCAGATCGTCAACGGAGAGCAATTTCGACGCGAGCAATCGAAGGAGGCATTCCATCGCTACCGAGAAGAACCCAGTTTTAAACAAAGGAGAGAATCAAATTCGTTCTCTCCTCTTTTGTAATCAAGTTGTAATCGAGATCAAAGGAATCCAAGTCAATTTTCTTTATTCTCTTCTTTGTAATTTTTCTAACAAACAAAAGATGGCGACTCTGCTGGGGACTAGCTTTTCCGATGAGGAAGTGGTGGCGCAGTCCGACGTCCACCTCATGGGGACGACTATAGAAACTCTTGTCATAGAGTTTGATCAAGCTAAGTACGAGGAAGTCTTATCCTCAGGATCGCTTAGCCCCAAGGCTAAGCACAATGTCCACGAGACCTCCAAGAAGGTCAATTCTGTTGTCGAAGTGCCGAAGAAAGCCCTCTCCTTCGGCCAAGAACTCAAACTGGCTCTGCTGGCGGAAGATCCCACATCCGCGTCAACAAGATGTTCTTCGGGCCACAAACGGCCCTTGGAGGAAACGGGCCCTGTGAACGTCGGCGACGTTGCTGCTAAGGCTTTGAAACAAGCCAAAAAGAACGCCGCTCGTCGACGGAGAAGATCCATACGACGAGCACACTTACGTGAGAGCCGAATGCTGACCCAACGCGAGGACCGCGTTTCTGAAAATCCAACCGAGCCTAGCGTTCCCAAAGGAGAACGTTCACTTCGTGGCAACGAGCCCGATTATGAGCCTCGGCTTATACAGCTGAAACGCGACCCTGAATGGCGCGTTGTTACTTCAAAACGCAGCCCTCAGAGTGGAGCTGCCAAAACCAAACGCGACCCCCAGGGGCGCGTTCCAATAGAACATGACTCTCAAGAGTCTGTTTCACCACTTAAACGCGACCCTCAGGGGAGCGTTCAACTCAAACGCGACCCTCAGGGGAGCGTTCAACTCAAACGCGACCCTCAGGAGAGCGTTCAACTTAGACGCGACCCCCAGGGGCGCGTTCAACCAAAACATGACCCTCAGGGGTCAGTTTCATCATTCAAACGTAGGCCTCGGCCTAACGTCTCCAAAGCTAAACGCGACCCTCGCGTTATCCTTCAAGAACGCGATCTTCAAGAGGTCCGTCAGGTTCAGAAGAGTCAGCGTGGCTTCAAAATCCACGTTCAACGAGAACCAATTTTACCTACCCAAGGGCAGGGGGTTCCATCTCCACCTCCAAGTCCGGGAAAAGTTTCCTCCCAAGTTCCTGATCTGCGGGAATTGTTGTCGAGAGGAAAATCAACAGCACAAGCAACTCACTCATGTCAGTGTGAGAGGCTTATCTCGGCAGTTCTGTCAGAATGCCCTTGTTGTGCATCCGCACCCCGGCAGTCCGTATTCGACAGATTGACGAACGTCGTTAGGCCTGCCAAACGACAACGCCGCTACAGGAAGAAGACAGCTGAAGCGGAGTACCCTCAGGTCACTATCAATATGAGCTTCGCATACTGACTCCGATGAGTCGCAAGAGAGTCATCCCCCGACTGTCCGAGAAATTTGTGACCAGTTCGAAGGAGTATATCAGAATACTCGGACTCGGACAGGAGCTATTCGCCCGGTTGACTATCAAAAGTTAGCCAAAGGCATTACAACAAGTGAAGAACATTCGACAATAGCCGAATCTCAATCTTCAAGCTCTGTCGGAGCACGGGAGGTCTCCGCTTACACGACAGGGAACCATGAAGACATAGCCAAAAGAGTGGACGAACATCATGTCATGCTCCAGGCGCAACAGGAGACACTTCTCCAATTGAAGGATATGCTGGCTCAGCTTCTTGCTGAAAAAGGCCACAAACCTGAGTCTTCCCGGAGAACAACTTCGAAGGGAAAACAAAAAGTGCATGAACATTCAGATCATGAGACTCACAACCTGGGATCCTCTTCTGAAGGTGAGAAGGAGGTGGAAAAAGAACTGCATCCTCAGTCCACCAAGATGGATGAACTGGAGGCTCGCCTCAATGCAATCGCCAATAGAAGCGAACTCCGCGAAGAGGGAGTAGTACGGCCTTACCCTGCTGAGTGGGATACAGCTCCCTACCCACCAAAATTTAAGGCCCCTACCTTACAACCGTTCGATGGTACAGGATCGCCGAATCAGCACATTTACTACTTCAAATCCCAAACTGGAGATGTAGTAGCAAATGACGCCATCCTGACCAGACTATTCATCGGTACCCTTAAAGGTATCGCTTTCGAATGGTTCATGAAACTGCCTGCTGGATCTATCCAGAAATGGGTAGACCTGGAAAGGCTATTCTTAGCCAGGTTCTTTGAGGACGATACGGAAGTCTCAGTCCTAACTCTTCTCGCCACTAAGCAAAGGAAAGGAGAGTCCATCAAAGCCTATGTGGAGAGATTTCGCAGCATGGTATTACGATGCCCCTCAGGTATGACCCAGTCAACTCTGGTTGAAACTTGCAGGCACAACCTGCAGACCCAGCTCCTTGCTCAAATGGGGGTGGCAGAATGTCGCTCCTGGAGACAACTAGTTTCACAAGGAGAACAAGCTGAAGAGATAGTGGCGCGAGTCAAAGCTGAAGAAGTGCCACAACCCAAGCCGCAACAGCAACGCAATCAGCAAAATGCCCAGCGGTCTAAGGGAAAGGAGACTTTGGCAGCCGATTACACGCGAGTACCACCGCCAAATAAGCAAGGCAAGGCGCCAAATCAGCAAAGAGCGCCCAAGCAGTATTCGTTCAAAGAGGAGCATGTGGATACCTTATTCCAATTGCTTCGAAAGAACAACAAGCTGCAATTGCCTGAGATCAGGAAGCCGGATGAAGCAGGGAAAGTGGATGACCCCAACTATTGTCGTTATCACAGATTCCTTGGACATCCTACCAAAAAGTGCTATGTCTTCAAAGACATCTTGCAGAATTTGGTGAATGCTAACGTACTCACCTTGAAGCCCGAGCAGAAGACCGTATCAACTAATATGATAGCGGTCCAATTCGGTGACTTTCCCCCGGTGGTAACGCCGAACCGCGTCGTCCCCATTCACAAGGGAGAAATGCGTCTGAAGAATGCTAACCCGCATAGTCAGAAGGACAGGGGATTGGTACCCCTCACTACCCCAAAAGGGGAAATCATGTGGGTCCACCCTGACCTGCTAGGAGATCAACAGTGGACGAGCACCTCGTCTGGAAAGAGGGGAGGCAAGGCTAAGTCTTCTAACATGATTAGCCCCTCCATTACTGAAAATGATGACCACCTCAAACCTCTTACCGATTCAGAAGAGGAGAGGATTGTCCTAGCAGCATACCCAGAAGGCAATCCTGGCACTCGGTCAGGAAAAGCTTACTTGAGGGATTACGGCCAGAACGCTCCAGAAGCTGAAGAACAGCCCCAAGACGCTGGGGGTTCTGCCCCGAAAAAGCCAGTGGACAAAGGAAAACAGAAGGAGCTCCGATTCCACAGAAATCTCCACCAGGAAACTGGAGAGTCGAGCGCTCCCTTCCAATTCAACGTCATGGCGCAGCTGGCCAACATACCGGCCAGGATTACTTTATATGAGCTCCTAAGGTTATCCAAAACTACCAAGGAAGCTCTGATTGAAGCCCTGAAGAATACAGAGAGCTTCATCACCCAAGTCACCCCGGCTCCCGAAGCCTCTGATGATCAAACTTGTCTGCAATGTCTGCAAGTGGCGAGAAGTCTACCCTGCATATCGTTCACGCAAGAAGACATGCAGGTCAAACATGAACATGACCGACCACTGTACTACACAGGATATATCGGATCCTCCGAAATCAGCCGTGTTCAAGTTGACCCGGGCTCAGCGCTTAGCATCATGCCTTACAGGGTCATGCAGGTCTTAGGGATTCCTATGCATCGACTGCACACCACCCAGACTACTATCTTCGGGTTCAATGCAAACAGTACCCGACCCCTGGGAAAGATTAAACTCAGATGCCAGATCGGAGATCTCAAGTCTGAGGTAGCATGCTACATCATAGATGCGGACACGTCCTACAATCTTTTGCTGGGACGACCATGGATACATGCAAACCGCATTGTCCCATCTACTTTGCATCAGGTTATGAAGTACGCCAATGACAAGGGCGAAGTCAGAACATTGATTGCAGAAAAATACCCCTTCCGAGGGGTGGAAAACTTCCATACCGACTCTGTCTTTTACTTGGAATCCCAAGAGAAAGAAGATGTAGACAGCGGTAATGAAGTTGACATCGAACCAGATCCCGATGAAGATTGTCCTGGGGAGTTGAACTTTGATGTAATGGGTCAGGGTGAGAGTAATAATGATGTACCGAGCGAGGGCGAGTGGTTCATTAATGAAGATTCCATTTTAGCGTACTTGTCTGAGGTCTCTCTTAAAAATAAACAAATAGAGAATGATTCTAGTGCAGGTACCAACCCATGGCACGTACTGTGCACAGAGGCGTCGCTCACCTTGCCAGTCCAGTCATCCTTCGCTTCGGATGAAGAAGTGGAGGACGCACAGAAGGCTTTCTTCAAAGTCCCATCCAAAAGGAGAGGGCAGAAGCCGATCTGTTTTGGTAAAGTCAAACCCGAACAACTCAAACGAGCAAGTTCGGAGGAAGACGATGGAGTTCCCCAATTCCATTACCATGAACCCAATTCTAAATACTTAATGAAACGAATGGGGTATAATTTTAATGAGAAACAGGGCCTGAACTTCGGGAAGGGAAGACGAACACCGATCCGGATGTCTCTCACTCCCGAAGGAAAACCTCCGGATTATTACCAAAAAACCGGAAGGGGCGTGGGTTACGTCACGCCTCCCCCCGCCTCGAAAAACGAAAGCAGTAATTACTTACGTCATGACCAATCATCCGGAATATCGTCATACGAGTCCGAAGTTAGCGTTGGATCCTTCTTTAAAAACTTGACTGTGAACATGGTTTCAACTAGTCATCCAGATGAAGATGCAGGGGGTGACCAGGAATTATTGGAATCGACCGATGATCCTTGGATCAAGCGTCTCAATATCCTGTGGGATATGCGTTTCGAACAACGCGAACCGCCCACTGAAGATAAAGTAATCCAGGTCAACATGGGAGATGAACATGATCCTAAGCCCATATTCATAGCTGAAGACTTGTCATCATCCGAAAAAGAAGACCTTATATCTCTCATCCGAGAATATATAGATGTCTTCGCTTGGAACTACGAAGATATGCCCGGCCTTGACCCGAAGGTTGCCATGCACCGTCTCAACATTGATCCGGACGTAAAACCCGTTAAACAACAACAACGCAGGTTTCGTCCAGAGATCATGGAATCAATTGAGTCAGAAGTTAAAAAGCTTATAGACTCAGGTTTTGTTAGGGAAGAACAACACTCTGACTGGGTGGCCAACATTGTTCCAGTTCCCAAGAAGAACGGTAAAGTCCGGATATGCATCGATTTCCGCGATCTTAATGCCGCCTGTCCGAAAGACGAATTCCCACTCCCCATCACGGATGTTATGATTGACAACACCTGCGGGTATGAAAGGATGTCTTTCAAGGACGGATTCTCTGGGTACAATCAGATCAAGATGCACCCGGATGATGAAAAACATACTGCTTTTAGAACACCACTGGGGGTGTATTGCTACACAGTGATGCCCTTCGGCCTGAAAAATGCAGGTGCGACTTATCAACGTGCAATGAACACAATCTTTCACGAACACCTACGAAAGAAGATCGAGTGCTACGTTGATGACATAGCAGTAAAAAGCCAATGCAAAGACGATCATCTTGTAGATCTGAAGACAATGTTCGAAATCATACGAGCACATCAGCTGAAGATGAATCCGACAAAATCATTTCTCGGAGTTTCAAGCGGAAAATTCCTAGGATTTATCGTTACTTCCAAGGGAATCTCCCTTGATCCAGAAAAAGTGCGTGCCATCCAAGACATGCCACCTCCTAAGAATCTCAATGAGCTCAGAGGTTTGCAAGGCAGACTGGCCTACATTCGAAGATTCATATCTAATCTTTCAGGGCGCTGCCAACCTTTCTCTAAGCTCATGAAGAAAGGAGTATCCTTTGTTTGGGATAGAGAATGTCAAAAAGCATTTGAGGAGATTAAGAGATATCTTACTCAACCATCAGTTCTCGTGGCCCCTATATCAGGAAAGCCATTCCTGTTATATGTGAGAGCTATGAACCATTCCCTTGGAGCTTTGTTGGCCCAGAACAACGATCAGGGTCAAGAACAAGCCATCTACTACCTGAGCAGGACTATGATGGGAGCCGAACACCGGTACAATCCGATCGAAAAGGAATGTCTTGCCTTGGTATTCGCAATTCAAAAGATGCGACATTACCTAGTTGGACAGACAATTCACGTCATCTCCAAAGTGAATCTGCTGATGACGAAACCATCATCTCTGAATTGCCGACTTGCAAAATGGGCCATTCTCTTGTCACAGTATGACATGCAGTTCATGCCCCAAAAGGCGGTCAAGGGTCAAGCACTGGCCGACTTCTTAGCCGATCATCCAGTATCGGGAGCATCTAAGTTGTATGAAGAATTACCTGACGAAGTCGCCGAAGCTTGCGCTACTCAAGGAGCTACGCAAGTGTGGAAGTTATTCTTCGACGGTGCATCCAGAGCAAATCCTCATGGAGCAATCACCGCAGGAGTAGGAGTAGTTCTCTCCGAACGGCCACATAGTCCCAAGGGGATTCTCCTTAATCGAACCTTGCACCAACAACGTAGCCGAGTATAATGCTCTGCTATTAGGAATGCAATTTGCTGAAGAACTTAATGTTCAACACCTCGAGGCTTACGGTGATTCTCAACTCATCGTTAATCAAGTCCGAGGAGAATACGAAGTACGGCATGAAGATCTGATCCCGTATTACTTCGCGGTGCTAAAGCAAGCTCAAAAGTTCGAAGGTTTCTTTATTAGCCGAGTATAATGCTCTGCTATTAGGAATGCAATTTGCTGAAGAACTTAATGTTCAACACCTCGAGGCTTACGGTGATTCTCAACTCATCGTTAATCAAGTCCGAGGAGAATACGAAGTACGGCATGAAGATTTGATCCCGTATTACTTCGCAGTGCTAGAGCAAGCTCAAAAGTTCGAAGGTTTCTTCATCGAATATATACCACGAGCTCAGAATGCTTATGCAGATGCTCTAGCCTCCTTGGCAACCTCATTAGCGTTGCCACCGAAGACTGAAACAACGATTCCAGTCGCGGGACGGAAACTATACTTTTCTAAAATTCCTACAGAAGAAAACTCAGACGAGACACCGACAGGAGAAGTCTGTACAACCTCTATGGAATTTGAATCCAGGGATTGGTGATTTCCATACATCGACTATGCCGTATATGGAATTCTGCTAGAAGATCCTAAGGAAGCGGCCTCTATCAAACGAAAGGCCCTCCGATTCTATTACGACGCAGTCTCTCAAGTCCTGTGTCACGCCCCGCTTCCCAAAATACCAGGGAATCGGGACGCGAGCAAGCCCGCGACGTATTAGACTGAGAAGAGATAAGTGCTAGACCCCGTCTTCTCAATCTAATACGCTAAGCGTCTGGAAATAAATACAATACGAAGTCACAGGTCCCCGATCACACATAGCAAGAATATAAAGACAACCCAGAATAAAAATAGACATATCATCAATGGTAAATCATCCCAGACATAAAATACGGGTCAAACGTGCCCTTATACAAATATGAACAAGAAAATGCTGGAAAGATACAAAATTCATCGTTCAAGCAGGAATAGAGCTACGCCATTCTCTTTGGTATATGGCTGCGAGGCGGTACTACCATTGGAAATTCAGATTCCTTCTCTGAGAGTCGCTATCACAACGGGACTAACAGAAGAAGAAAAGCATCAACGACGTCTGCAAGAACTTGAAGCCTTAGACGACAAGCGACTTCAAGCTCAACAACAAATAGAGTTGTATCAAGCCCGTATTTCCAAAGCCTACAACAAAAAGGTTAAGGAACGGATCTTCAAGAAAGGCGATCTAGTGTTGGCCAACAGACGACCCATGGTGATGACACACAAAACCAAAGGGAAGTTCAATCCTAAATGGGAAGGGCCCTTCGTAATAGAATCAGTCTATTCGAACGGAGCATACCGCCTCATCAATCAAGAAGGAGACAGGCTCATGATGCCAATTAATGGGAAGTTTCTCAAGAGATACTTCCCGTAAATCATGTAGCCCCCTAAACCCCAACCAAATCAGGCTGGGGGTTGCCTATTCATAGTGTAATTCTATCTTGTATTTCGTCATGTTAACACTACACCTCTGACGATTGTAATTTGATGGAATTATTCTGAATAAATGATAAAGGGAATTTCGATAACATTTGCATTATTTTCTATTGTCTTGAACCAGATTTCAATAAAAAGAGACGATAAAGAGCAAAAGTGATATCATTTTCATTCGATGTGGTTAATCCAAACACAAAATGAAAAAGATACAAAATTCCTTAATCAAAAACAGGTCAAGAGCTAAACATCAGGCTTCATTAACTTGAGGGTTTTTAGCCTAGACTTGAAAGCAGAGAGTTTCTCCCGGTGAGCTGCTCGAACTTGTTCCTCGATCTCCTTTCTGAGTTCTGCTTCAATAGGAAGAGTAGCAACAATGTCTTTACGAGTCTGCTCAGCTGCGTGGAGTGTACGGCAAAATTTCGTATAAATTTGGCCACTTTTATGCTCAAGCTCTTTTCTGACATCCTCGTAGTGGGCCAATTGAGCTTTCTTCTGGTCCAACTCGGCCTCTAATCGAGCGATAGTCTCTTCAATATCACGGATATCAGAAGCAACACGTTTGATTTTAGCATATGCTTTAGAGTGTCGCTTCCTTAAAGTTGATATACGGGCTATTTTATCAGATAGTTCCTTGCGAAGATTCCCTGGGTGATGCGCTCTCGAGATTATCGCCAAGGAAAGAGCCGGCTCCACTTCAGAATCTAAATTGGCGCGCTGTAACTCCCTGAAAGCTGTCAATTCTGCCATCAAAAGAGTGATCCCACCCTGGCAGTGCTCAGTCCAGGATGCATCCCCTTTGGCCTTGATGTCGTCCAAACATTGGCTCAAGATGGATTTACAGTCTTCAAGAGAAGCCCCCTCAACACTGATCATACCAATAATTGTTTGCATCCAACGTTCCAGTTCATCAATTGATTTCTTCAGAGCTCCTGAGCGTGGAGGAGGAAGAGTTGGATAGATTGGATCCGTATGATCATCCTGAACAGGTGTTGGAGCAACTTCAGAAGAAGGACCCTCTCCAGCCCTATCGTCTTCAGGAACTGAGGGGATCGATTGGAACATTTCGCCCTCTCCGTCAGTAAAACGCTCAACGAGCGCAGACTTCATCGCATCCCCCATTAATTTGGCCCTCTTGGAATTCTTGGCCATGGCAGGTATCCGCTTACGAATTCTCCTGTCATACTCACCTTGCTCAGCAGCAGAAAGAGCCTTCTTACCCGACCTTAAAGAACGAGGTTTAGGAGCAGGCTCTTCTGCAGGAATCTCCTCAGTTGTCTTATCTGTCTTTTCTTCAGGAGAATCATCAATTGGCTTTCCCTCTTCAATTCCCGTAGGAACCTCTTCTTCAGAAGGTTCTACGGTAGACAAGTCCTTAGGAGCTTCAACGGCTCCGATCGCTTCCTGTTCACAAGATAGGTACTCTTCCATCCCTGGCAGACGAGTACTCGCAGAACCACTCCGTGAACGGTACAATTCCCGAATCTCGTTTATACATGAAGTATAAACGTCATATTCCGGAATCCGAGAAGCTTCAACAAACCACTGGCGGAAATCCATAACAACAGAGCAGCCAGGTGGTGAATGGGGTAAAGTGAATTGCGCATGGGTTCCCCCGGCGGAGAAGAAGTACCATGCGCGAGCTCCTTCGTACAAATTCCCAATCTGAGCTAACGCCGGGTTAGGATTGCTAACATAGAGTTGGTCGTATCCAAACTGTCTGGCGAACCGAGAAGGCATGTAAGGCTCAATTACGCACTTCTCCCGCGAGCGATAGACCAGGTAGCCCAACCTGATCATGAGAAACCAGCTGAATGTACCCTCTTCCAAAGAAGATGAGCCCTCAAAAAGCAAGTCCATGAAACGGGCATCCTTCACATCAGCTCCGTCAAAGTTAGGAACGCAGCAGAAAACCCGGTAATTATCTTCCCGGGATAGAAGCTGTCGAGCCCTGACTATATAGGAACTAGTCCACGTGGCCGACTCCAGTCTCTGTACGAAGGGAGTATAAGCATCAACCCCCTCAGGCGCCCCTATCATCAAAGAAGGGCAATGCAACACGAACCAGGCCACTAAATATGTATATGGCATTGGTACACGTGGTTGAGGAGCATTCCCAGCTTTCTTCTTAGTAGCTTTGACTCCCGCAGCACTGAGAAGCTCTGAAGTCAATACCCTCAGGCCATTCTGGATACAGCCAACCATAGCAGTAAGGAGACTCACAGGCCTCCCATGCGCTAGCAAAACAGCTGGATACACAACCTCAGCTAATATTGATTCTATTGGTCTTGACGGTACCACACACCGCTTCAACCAAATCATGAAGAAGCCTGCAAGTAGAGCCGTGTTAGAAATAGGAACTGTGGCTTGGTAGTGGAAACTTTCAAATTCGACGCCAGCTTCAAAATCATCCTCGGCATGCTCGGTCTTATAAGTAACACCAGGAGCCTTAATCCGAGCCTTGGCGTCCTTAAGTGAGACAACTGCGACACGGGATACGGCCACATCTTTCCGATTTAAGTTTTGGAAGAGGTAGTCTACCCAGGTAGTATGCATAATGCCCCCTCCACGCATCCCAAAGACTTGGGCGCATATGTGGAAGTGGCACATCAATTCCCAGAAAGTAGCGTAAATTTCCGGGTACACCACCTTCAGTAAGGAAAGCTCCTCCGTGGTGGGGATAAACTCCTCGTAGGGCGTTTTTCCAAGCGACAGCCCCGACACTGCCTGCATTTCATGAAGAGCAAAACCTAACTCTCCAGCAGGCGTGAAGAATGTGCAGCTGTCAGGGTTATATTTCTCCAACATAGGGAAGAAATTGTGAAGACTCTGCATGACTCCCCATCGTGTAGCTAACACAGGAACTGTAAGACCCGATTGAGCGAGAGAGTCCTTAAGCTCCTCAAGAACAAAGTCGACCATGCGGGTCCACCAACCTCCTTCGCCAGAACAGACCCATCCAGGGGACCTAAACGTCTGGGTAGAGAATTCACCCTGAGTTGCAAGGAATTGACGAATAAAGATGTTCGCTGGACGTGGCATCTCCTGAACCAGCTCCTTCTTCTCAAACAAACCAGGTCTTAACCCCTTGAGTTGTCCTCCGATTTGTGTACGAGCTCGCCGACCAAATCCAAGTGACACATTCTCTTTCTCTTTGACAATGTCGAAGGTCAAACCCCGACGGCAACTCACATTCAAGAAATAGGAGAGCGGGTACATCATCTTCATGCTTGGGAGGAATAAAAGGCGACTATCAACTCTTCGCAACAGCTTTGAATCTTCCACATATGTAAGATGATCATCGCCTGGTATGTGATCTCCAAATATGAATGTTGGTTTAGGAAACTGGGCATGACCGACAGGGGTCTCCAAGTCTAAGTCAGTTATCAGAATCTTGAGGGTAGAGCATTAGGGGAATTTAATCATTTCCGCTCTTTCCGAATCAAGATAAGTACACAATGGAATTTGGTTCTGAAGACTAAATATTTCATTCGCGTCAGGTCCCCCGATGTACCCAAAATGATGCTCTTGTGAAAGTGGCACGTTTGGGAGAAGTACTGCACAATCAAAAGCAGAAGTTAGCGGCGAGCTATCAACATAAAGGCATAGCCTGAAACATAAAGGGTTAAAGGCTCATATCGAAATCTCCAACGCGAAGGTCGAACCTCGCGTCAGAAATCTCCAACGCGAAGGTCGAACCTCGCGTCAGAAATCTCCAACGCGAAGGTCGAACCTCGCGTCAGAAATCTCCAACGCGAAGGTCGAACCTCGCGTCAGAAGCCTCAAACGCGAAGGTCAACCTCGCGTTGAAAAACTTGAACGCGAGGGTCGAGACCCACATGGGGTCCCAACCCCGCGTTTTCATTGAGTTAAAACGAGTCATCTTCCTCGTTATCAAGAATCCATCTAGGGTTTTCAGAGAACTTGCCAAGGCAAGTTATTTCGGGTGGCACTCACCACGACAGGGAAGCCCCCGCAGCAGCGGTGACGACGACGATGTCCCCACATGAACAAGAGCGCCGTCGGCGTCCTCAGCCGACGGCACTTCGGAAGTCGCTCCGGCGACTTTCTTGGAGTTCGAACCTCTTCTCCGAGGCGCCATTGATGCAGTCGGTCGGAGGAAATTACTTTGAATGAGGAGACGAAGCTCGTCGGAGATCTCACCAAAATCAAACGAGAATTCTCGTTCTTGGAAATAGCCGAAAGTTTTGAAAGTCAAATGACTTTTGACGTGACCACTCAGGTCTATTTATAACAGCCGCCAAGCTGTTAAGATGGCACAGGATTCTAGGAATGAATCCCAACCATCTTTCAAAACGCGAAGCTCACATCCGCGTTCAAATTTCCCAAATGCAAAGCCCAAGCCAACGTCACAAGGCCTGAGCCTCGCGTTTCAAATATTAAACGCGAGGGTCACCTCAGCGTTGCAATTCTTTTAAATGAAGAATATGCACTGGTAAGCCTACTTAACAGAGTGGTAATCAAAACCTCTGTATCTCTTCAGCAGAATTCAAATTCTCATTGGGTTAATACTACACCCCAAAATCCACTTATCAATTCTCAAAAAATAGAATGATAAGTCTCCAACTCATTGTCGATTTATTGGCTCTCCTCAGCAGAGCAATAAATAACTCGTTTTCAGTGGGGTAATAAACTCCCCCAAAATCTTGATCAAATCACAAGTCTTATAACTCATCACTCCGATGATAAAACATATAGCAGTTCTCCCCTGTGAGACGCTATAATATTCTTTCCCCACAAATGTCACGTTAAAATTACACCTCTGACAAAATCAACTTATCGATTCTCGTCAATAGAACGATAAGTCCTCAAAATTGCCCTGATCGCAATATTTCTTCTGTCACGTTAAAATCACACCTCTGACAAAATCAACTTATCGATTCTCGTCAATAGAACGATAAGTCCTCAAAATTGCCCTGATCGCAATATTTCTTCTGTCACGTTAAAATCACACCTCTGACAAAATCAACTTATCGATTCTCGTCAATAGAACGATAAGTCCTCAAAATTGCCCTGATCGCAATATTTCTTCTGTCACGTTAAAATCACACCTCTGACAAAAATCAACTTATCGCTTCTCGTCAATAGAACGATAAGTCTTCAAAATTGCTCCGATCGCAATATCTCTCTTGCTAAGTTAAAACTACACCTCTAGCATTTATAGACTTCTTTCAGTGTTTAAAGCAAAACATAACACAGGAAGAATTCTATTAGTCAACCCTATTATGGGAGTATTCGTCCTCAGCAGTTTGAAACTTTCTAGAGTTGTCTTAAATGATAATAAAGAGAGTTCTCTGCAACAGAACCATTGTGGAGGTATATTCTAAGTCAGGAATACATCTCAGGCATTTCTCGTGACTTGTATTTAAAATCAAAAAATGATAAATGCAAGAAACAATGAGAAGTCAATATCACTTTTTATTCAAGAACCAAAAGAAAGTGATACAAAACAAACTTTGTTCTTGTCAAAAGAACATTACAGAAGCCAAGCTCACTCATGCATTAAATCAAAAGAGATGAGTTGAGCCTTGAGTTCAGCTAGCTCCGCCTCGTGGTTAGCTCGCACCATAGCTTCAGCCTTTGCTCGGAGTTCATCCTCGCTGGGTATGATGATGGCCGCCATTTCCTTTCTGACGTCTTCCAGAGCCTGAGCTTGTGCATGATACTCCAAAGTACTAGCTGCATTCTGGGTACTAAGGATGTTGACAATGCCTTCTTCGCGGGAGAGTTCAGCTTTCAATCGCAGGACTTCGGCTTCAGCTTCAACCAGTCTGTCCCGAAGCGAATTCATAGAAGCAGTTGAGCGTTCTAGTTCTTCTCGCTTCCGAGTGTTACGCTCACGAAGCTCTGCAATCTGACGCTCTTTTTCAGCTAAGTCCCGTTCTAGCGCCTCTCGGTGTATCACTTCAGCGACCTGAAGACTAGCCAAAGTGGACATAATTTGCGGCTGAAGGTCACTATGGCCCATGGTCTCGAAGCGTTGTAATTTCTCCTCCAAACGAAGGATAATCTCTGAGCAGCGTTCGAACCATTGAGTTTCGCCCACACTCCTGACCCCGTTTAAGCCTGCTTCCAGCAGAGGTCGAAAGGAGTTCAAAGTTCCTTGGCCATTCATCAGGGACTCAACTACCGTCTTCGCAAGACTGTTTAGATACACCAAGGAGATTTGAAGGAATTTAGGTGCATTAGCGAGACTGACAATTGCACCCGAAGATACCCCTTCAGCAGCTGAGATTGAGGCATTAAGATGATGACTAGCAGGCGATCCAGGTGCTGAAGCTGCAGAGGCGATTGAAATGTTCAATTGCGAAGGGCTTGAGGTCAAAGCCATCAATGCTTTCGCTTGAGAAGAGCTAGGCCCAGCCTCCGTTGGGGTGAGTGAGATCTTCATCACCGCTTTTGGTGAAGCAGCTACTACAGAAGAGTCAGGCAGGGGTTGCTCTTGCATAGGGGCTGATACCTGCACGAGCTGTTGTTCCGGAGGAGGAGTAGCGGCAGTGGTTTCAGGCAACGCTACAGGCGGAACAGTCGCCGTAGGAGAACCAGGTAAATGTTGCTCTTCTAAAGGAGCCGACACTTGCGCAGGTTCTTGCTCTAAAGGAGCAGCGGAAGTAGTCCCGAGAGTGGGTGAACCTGCACGAAAAAACGGTCGGAACGCAGAAAAAGCATGTGGAAGAAGTCGAAACAAACCAAGCTTACCGGTAAGATAAAAAGGAGTATAACCTGATGCTTTATCAGACGGGACCTTGGGAGCATCATCATCAAAAGTGGTGACGTCATCGAGGGAATCATGCTCATCGTCATCTTCACCTTCACCTGACATGTTACCAACATCGGCGTCCTCATCACCTCTATCTTCATCAGCTGCATCACCAGTTGGGGAGTCGTCATAATCAACTCGCTCCTCATCACCCGGAACAGCTGAAGACTCCGGAAGACTTGCACCAGCGGCTGGTCTTTTCATAAGTCCCGTTGTAGGACTAGGCATTAAATCATCAGCTTGTGACATTAATGCTGAAGGAGAAGGAGGTGGATTATCTTCGAGACCCCCTGGCTCCAACGCAGGAGACCTAGGAAGATCCATCACCGGAGCAGATTCTGCATCTGCAACCATTAATTCATCTTCTTCGTCCTCAGGAGGATGATAAGAAGAACCTTCGCCCGACAGAGCTGGACCATGAGAACGAAGTCCCGCTCTATGCGGCAGGCCAGCCACAGATGATTCCTGTGGTTCGTCATCTTTAGCAGCTTTAATGGCCTCAGCCATCAACTTGGATTTTTGTTGGCCTCTGGGGGGAGAATCCACCAGCAACTTTCGACGGATCTGCTTATCATACTGGCCAGCTTCATCAGCAGAAAGTTTTCTTTTCCCCGCTGCTCTTGTCATAGGAGGATCAGCCGCTCGTTGTTCTTCCACTGGAACGGGCTCAGCTCCTTGTTCCTCTTCCTGTTCGGCAGGCTGACTCTCGATGGATAGAAACTCATCGATCCCCCTCAAGCGAGACGTCTTAGACCCCTTTCTTGAATTATACATATGCCTAATGTCCTTCAGGCAAGATGTATTCAAGTTGAAGTTGGGAGTCTGAGAAGCAGCGTAATACCAATTGCAGAAGCTGATGGAGGTATAGGAATTAGCGGTTTTGTGGGGAAGCTTGAAGACGGCTTTGGTACAACCCGCTACAGAATAATACCAGGCCCTGGTTTGGGGCTTGCCGGCGGCGAAGCGGGGCGTCGGGCGGCGGTCAGAGCTCGGGTGCGGGGTGAGGGCGGTCGGGTTCAGTGCTTGAGGAAGAAGAAGAAGGAGAGAGGGTGGTGATGTTGGCCGGCGGGGTTGGGGAAGAAGAAGGAGGAGGTTTAGATCTGGGAGTGGTTTCTTTGGAGAGGAGAGAGAAAAAGAAATTGAGAGAGAGAGAAAAGTACGATGGAGAGAGAGAGAGAAACGGTTGAATTATTAAAGAGGGAGAGAAAATCACGTGACTAAGAAAGGTAAGAATTTAAACGTGATTTTGGGGATTAATTGGGGAGATTATGGATAGAATTCAAATGGAAGAGAAGATTATGGGAAATCAAATTAAAATAATTATTAACAACAACAACAATAATAATATCAATAATAAAAACCAAATATTAATTTTAAAAATTTTTATCGTAACAATTAAATTTATAATTAGCAAAACCATTAAAATAAATATAAAACTAGATTTTTAAATCATAGTATATTCTAGAAAATCAAAAAAAAAATAATATAAATACTCTTTTTAAAATAATAATTTAATATTTAAAAATACCGAAAAATTATTTTAACTAGTATCAAAATTCACGGTCCTTACATTCTACCCCCCTTAAAACAAATTCCGCCCTCGGAATTAAACCCAAGGACAGAGATATGGAACGAGAGTTGGTACTCGCAAATCAACGAGACAAGAAACAAGAATTAAGAATCAAGTGGAAGTTACGAGACAAGAAATAGTAGAAAGATCCGGAGTCAAAAAGTGATAAGGTAGGGATGAAAGGAAATCTATCAAGAAAATAGGATAAGGCTCAAGGATAGTCTCACGGATGAAAAATGATATGTATTTGAATCGTCCAATACATTCTTACTAGTGGGAAGTCGGGACCGTGATCGAGACCGTGACCTGCATGGGCCACCACTAAAACTTGTCACGCCCCGCTTCCCAAAATACCAGGGAATCGGGACGCGAGCAAGCCCGCGACGTATTAGACTGAGAAGAGATAAGTGCTAGACCCCGTCTTCTCAATCTAATACGCTAAGCGTCTGAAAATAAATACAATGCGAAGTCGCAGGTCCCCGATCACAATCAGCAAGAATATAATAGACAACTCAGAATAAAGAAATATCATATCACAAATGGGATAACATCCGAGACATAAAATTCGGGTCAACATGCCCTTATACAAAACTGAACAAAAGAATACTGGAGAGATACAAAAATACATCGATCAATAGAAAAAGAATGAACTACAAAAGTAAAGTGGAACCATCAAGAATAGGCTTCGACTCCTTTTTCTGCTCCGTCTACAAGGCACTCCTGCTGAGGATCTTCCGGCTCCTGGCGATCTCCTAGCTGAACCTGTTTTTCTCCTAATTCTGACGTACACCAGAGAAAACAGGTGTACGTCAGGTGCATAGCGCATGGCAAGACCCGACCCCCACAAAGAAAAATAGGAACGGTCGAATGACCAATGCAATAACAATAATAATAAATAGAAACATGCAACTGGAATACTAACAAGCTAGATGCAATCCATCACTAGAGTATAACGATCATAAGAATCCATAATCATCCGTGTAACAAGGACATACCCCTAGATAGAATTAATACTTAAAAATCTACAACTCGAGACGTAGTACGTCGAGCGAAATAATCCAAACAAGGAAACCCTCATGTATATACCATATGTCTCAAATTGCAGATAATTAAATATTAATCCCGATCTATGTATGAAAAGAACAACACTGATCTACATCTCAACAAAACTAACAAAGTCCACCATAAAGCACACAAGCAGATTATTCTTGTTTTACATGTTATTTGAATTGGGGAAGAATATTTTGATGTATATAATCGGGTCCCCGTAAAGTCGTCCAGGGGCCGCCTTCAAGTCAAGTATTGGCCCTCTGGCCCATGTACAATCACAATATCACATCACCTCAGACCCACCCCAGCGCGAAACGATTCACTGGTGCGAGCCTGGAAATAAACAATAACATATCTGTTAACATGAACCAAGACTTTCCCATCCCAAGTCCAAGTTAACAACTCATATCTCACGGGTCACTACGGTCAAGCCATACTCGCGATTCTCAACTATAACATGGAGCAATCACCGCGGGAGTAGGAGTAGTGCTAATCTCTCCAAACGGCCATGTAATCCCAAGGGGATTTTCCTTAATCGAACCTTGCACCAACAACGTAGCCGAGTATAACGCTCTGCTATTAGGCATGCAATTTGCTGAAGAACTTGGTATTCAGCATCTTGAAGCTTACGGTGACTCTCAACTCATCGTTAATCAAGTTCGAGGAGAATATGAAGCACGTCATGAGGATTTGATCCCGTATTACTTTGCAGTGCTAGAGCAGGCTCAAAAGTTCGAGGGCTTCTTTATCGAATACGTGCCACGAGCTCAGAATGCTTACGCAGATGCTCTAGCCTCCTTGGCAACCTCATTAGCGTTGCCACCGAAGACTGAAACAACGATTCCAGTCGCGGGACGGAAATTATACTTTTCTAAAATTCCTACAGAAGAAAACCTAGACGAGACACCGTCAGAAGAAGTCTGTACAACTTCTATGGAGTTTGAATCCAGGGATTGGCGATTCCCGTACATCGACTATGCCGTATATGGAATTCTACCCGATGATCCTAAGGAAGCGGCCTCTATCAAACGAAAGGCCCTCCGATTCTATTACGACGCAGTCTCTCAAGTCCTGTATCGTAAATCGCATGATGGAGTTTTGCTTCGATGTCTCTCCCGGAAAGAAGCAAAAGAGGCCCTCAAGGAAGCTCACGGCGGAATGTGCGGAGCTCATCAGCCTGGAGCTAAGTTAGGAGATCGCCTCCGACGCATCGGCTATTATTGGCCGAAGATGTTTTCAGACGCGGTTGACTATGCTAAACGTTGTCACGCGTGCCAAATTCATGGGGATTTCATCCACCAAGCACCAGGAAACTTACACCCCACATCAGCGACTTGGCCATTCGAAATGTGGGGTATGGATATCGTCGGACCGATTTCCCCTCTGACATCCAAGGGACACCGGTTCATTCTAGCCGTGACCGATTATTTCTCCAAATGGGCGGAGGCAATCCCGTTGAAAGAAGTCAAGACTTCAAATGTAATCAAGTTCATCAAGCATCACGTTGTCTACCGTTTTGGAGTCCCGAGGCGAATAGTTCACGACAACGGGACACAATTCGTCAGTTTTGGGTTCCAGAGATTTTGTGATAAATTCAGAATCCAAAGTGTTGCATCTACGGCTTATTATCCGCCAGCAAATGGTCTTGCAGAAGCCTTCAATAAAACCATAGTGAAGCTTCTCAAAAAGTTTGTTTCTAAAAGCCGGCGCGATTGGGATGAAAGACTGGGTGAATGTCTTTGGGCTTACCGTACTACAGTAAGGACCTCCACAAGAGCTACGCCATTCTCTTTGGTATATGGCTGCGAGGCGGTACTACCATTGGAAATTCAGATTCCTTCTCTGAGAGTCGCTATCACAACTGGACTAACAGAAGAAGAAAAGCATCAACGACGTCTACAAGAACTTGAAGCCTTAGACGACAAGCGACTTCAAGCTCAACAACAGATCGAGTTGTATCAAGCCCGTATTTCCAAAGCCTACAACAAAAAGGTTAAGGAACGGATTTTCAAAAAAGGCAATTTAGTGTTAGCCAACAGGCGACCCATGGTGATGACACACAAAACCAAAGGGAAATTCAATCCTAAATGGGAAGGGCCCTTCGTAATAGAATCAGTCTATTCGAATGGAGCATATCGCCTCATCAATCAAGAAGGAGACAGGCTCATGATGCCAATTAATGGGAAGTTTCTTAAGAGATACTTCCCGTAAATCATGTGGCCCCCTAAACCCCAACCAAATCAGGCAGGGGGTTGCCCATTCATAGTGTAATTCTATCTTGTATTTTGTCATGTTAACACTACACCTCTGACGATTGTAATTTGATGGAATTATTCTAAATAAATAATAAAGGGAATTTCGATAGCATTTGCATTATTTTCTATTGTCTTGAACCAGATTGCAGCAAAAAAAAAGATGATAAAGAGCAAAAGTGATATTGTTTTCATTCAATGTTGTTAATCTAAACACAAAATGAAAACAATACAAAATTCCTTAATCAAGAACAAGTCAAGAGCTAAACATCAGGCTTCATTAACTTGAGGGTTTTTAGCCTAGACTTGAAGGCAGAGAGTTTCTCCCGGTGAGCCGCTCGGACTTGTCCCTCGATCTCCTTCCTGAGTTCTGCTTCAATAGGAAGGGTAGCAACAATGTCCTTACGAGTCTGCTCAGCTACGTGGAGTGTACGACAAAATTTCGTATAAATTTGGCCACTTTTATGCTCAAGCTCTTTCCTGACATCCTCATAGTGGGCCAATTGGGCTTTCTTCTGGTCCAACTCGGCTTCTAATCGAGCGATAGTCTCTTCGATACCGCGGATATCAGAAGCAACACGTTTGATTTTAGCATATGCTTTAGAGTGTCGCTTCCTTAAAGCTGATATGCGGGCTTTTTTATCAGACAGGTCCTTGCGAAGAGCCCCTGGGTGATTCGCCCTCGAGATTATCGCCAAGGAAAGAGCCGGCTCCACTTCAGAATCTAAATTGGTGCGCTGTAGCTCCCTGAAAGCTGCTAATTCTATCATCAAAAGAGTGATTCTCCCTTGGCAGTGTTCAGTCCAGGATGCATCCCCTTTAGCTTTGATGTCGTCCAAACATTGATTCAAGACGGATTCACAGTCTTCAAGAGAAGCCCCCTCAACACTGACCATATTAATAATTGTTTGCATCCAACGTTCCAGTTTATCAATTGATTTCTTCAGAGCCCTTGAGCGTGGAGGAGGAAGAGTTGGATAGATTGGATCCGTATGATCATCCGGAACAGGTGTTAGAGCAACTTCAGAAGAAGGACCCTCTTCAGCCCCATCGTCTTCAGGAACTGAGGGGATCGATTGAGGCATTTCGTCCTCTCCATCAGTGAAACGCCCAACGAGCGCAGACTTCATCGCATCCCCCATTATTTTGGTTACGAATTCTCCTGTCATACTCACCTTGCTCAGCAGCAGAAAGAGCCTTCTTACCCGATCTTAAAGAATGAGGTTTAGGAGCAGACTCTTCTGCAGGAATCTCCTCAGTTGTCTTATCTTCGGGAGAATCGGCAATTGGTTTTCCCTCTTCGATCCCCATAGGAACCTCTTCCTCAGAAGGTTCTATGGTGGACAAGTCCTGAGGAGCTTCAACGGCTCCGATCGCTTCCTGTTCACAAGATAGGTACTCTTCCATCCCTGGCAGACGAGTACTCGCAGAACCACTCCGTGAATGGTACAATTCCCGAATCTCGTTTATACATGAAGTATAAACGTCATATTCCGGAATCCGAGAAGCTTCAACAAACCACTGGCGGAAATCCATAACAGTAGAGCAGCCGGGTGGTGAATGGGGTAAAGTGAATTGCGCATGGGTTCCCCCGGCAGAGAAAAAGTACCATGCGCGAGCTCCTTCGCATAAATTCCCAATCTGAGCTAACGCCGGGTTAGGATTGCCAACATAGAGTTGGTCATATCCAAACTGTCTGGCGAACCGAGAAGGCATGTAAGGCTCGATTACGCACTTCTCCCGTGAGCGATAGACCAGGTAGCCCAACCTGATCATAAGAAGCCAGCTGAATGCACCCTCTTCCAAAGAGAAGGGCAATGCAACACGAACCAGGCCACTAAATATGTATATGGCATTGGTACACGTGGTTGAGGAGCCTTCCCAGCTTTCTTCTTAGTAGCTTTGACTCCTGAAGCACTGAGAAGTTCTGAAGTCAATACCCTCAGGCCGTTCTGAATACAGCCAACCATAGCAGTAAGGAGGCTCACAGGTCTCCCATGCGCTAGCAAAATAGCTGGGTACACAACCTCAGCTAATATTGATTCTATTGGTCTTGACGGTATCACACACCGCTTCAACTAAATCATGAAGAAGCCTGCAAGTAGAGCCGTGTCAGAGATAGGAACTGTGGCTTGGTAGTGGAAACTTTCAAATTCGACACCAGCTTCAAAATCATCCTCGGCATGCTCTGTCTTATAAGTAGCACCAGGAGCCTTAATCCGAGCCTTGGCGTCCTTAAGTGAGACAACTGCGACACGGGATACGGCCACATCTTTCCGATTTAAGTTTGGGAAGAGGTAGTCTGCCCAGGTGGTATGCATAATGCCCCCTCCACGCATCCCAAAGACTTGGGCACATATGTGGAAGTGGCACATCAATTCCCAGAAAGTAGCATAAATTTCCGGGTGTGCCACCTTCAGTAGAGAAAGCTCCTCGGTGGTGAGGATGAACTCCTCATAGGGTGTTTTTCCGAGCGACAGCCCCGATACTGCCTGCATCTCATGAAGAGCAAAACCTAACTCTCCAGCAGGCGTAAAGAATGTGCAGCTGTCAGGGTTATATTTCTCCAACATAGCGAAGAAATTATGAAGACTCTGCACGACTCCCCGTCGCGTAGCTAACACAGGAACTGTGAGACCCGATTGAGCGAGCGAGTCTTTAAGCTCTTCAAGAACAAAGTCAACCATACGGGTCCACCAACCTCCTTCTCCGGAACAGATCCATCCAGGAGATCTGAACGTCTGGGTAGAGAATTCACCCTGAATTGCAAGGAATTGGCGGATAAAAATGTTCGCTGGACGTGGCACCTCCGGAACCAGCTCCTTCTTCTCGAACAAACCAGGTCTTAACCCCTTGAGTTGTTCCCCGATTTGTGTACGAGCTCGTCGACCAAATCCAAGCGACACGTTCTCCTTCTCCTTTACTATGTCGAAGGTCAAACCCCGACGGCAGCTCACATTCAAGAAATAGGAGAGTGGGTACATCCTCTTCATGTTTGGGAGAAATAAAGAGCGATTATCAGCTCTCCACAGCAGCTTCGAATCTTCCACATATGTGAGATGGTCATCGACTGGTATGCGATCTCCAAATATGAAGGCTGGTTTAGGAAACTGGGCATGACTAACAGGGGTCTCCAAGTCTAAGTCAGTTATCAAAATCCTGAGAGTAGAGCATTGAGGGAATTTGATCGTTTCCGCTCTTTCCGAATCAGGAAAAGTACACAATGGAATCATGTTCTGAAGATTGAATAATTCATTCGGGTCAGGTCCACCAATATATCCGAAATGGTGCTCTTGTGAAAGCGGCACGTTTGGGAGAAACACTGCACAATCAAAAGCAGAAGTTAGCAGCTAGAAGCGAGCTATCGACATAAAGACAGAGTCTGAAACACAAAGGAGTAAAGCCTTGTGTCAAAATTTCCAACGCGAAGGTCGAGCCTCGCGTCAGAAGTCTCCAACGCGAGGGTCGAACCTTGTGTTGAACAAGTTGAACGCGAGGGTCGAGACCCATAGGGTATCCCAACCCCGCGTTTTCATTGAACGAGTCATCTTCCTCGTTATCAAGAACCCATCTAGGGTTTTCAAAGAACTTGCCAAGGCAAGTTATTTCGGTCAGCACTCACCACGACAGGGAGGCCCCTGCGGCGGCGATGTCGACGGCAAGGTTCTCGCATGGACAAGAACACCGCCGGTGTTCTCAGCCGACGGCGTGTCGGAAGTCGCTTCAGCGACTTTCTTGGAGTTCGAACCCATCCTCCGAGGCGCCATTGATGCAGTCGATCGGAGGAAACTCCTTTGAACGAGGGAGACGAAGCTCGTCAGAGATCTCGCCGTAACCAAACGAGAGTTCTCGTTCTTGGAAATAGCCGAAAGTTTTGAAAGTCAAGTGACTTTTGATTTGACCATTCAGGTCTATTTATAACAGCCGCCAAGCTGTTAAGATGGCACGGGATTCTAGGAGTGAATCCCAACCATCTCCAAAACGCGAAGCTCACTATCGCGTTCAATTTCCCAAGTGCAAAGCTTGAGCCAGCGTCACGAAATCCCGAACCTCGCGTTTCAAACATCAAACGCGAAGGTCACTTCAGCGTTGCAACTCTTCTACATGTAGAACCTGCACTTGTGAGCCCTCTTAACAGAGTGTTAGTCAAAACCTCTATATCTCTTCAGCAGAATCTAAATTCTCGTTGGGTTAATACTACACCCCAGAATCCACTTATCAATTCTCATTAATAGAATGATAAGTCTCCAACTCATTGTCAATTTATTGACTCTCCTCAGCAGAGCAATAAATAACCTGTTTTCAGCGGGTTAACAAAATTCCCCAAAACCTTGTTCAAATCACAAGTATCACAATTCATCGCTCCGATGGTAAAACACTTAGCAGTTCTCCCCAGTGAGACGCTATAATATCCTTCCCCCACAGTTGTCACGTTAAAATCACACCTCTGACAAAATCAACTTATCGATTCTCGTCAATAGAACGATAAGTCCTCAAAATTGCCCTGATCGCAATATTTCTCCTGTCACGTTAAAATTACACCTCTGATAAAATCAACTTATCGATTCTCGTCAACAGAACGATAAGTCCTCAAAATTGCCCTGATCGTAATATTTCTCCTGTCACGTTAAAATCACACCTCTGACAAAAATCAACTTATCGATTCTCGTCAATAGAACGATAAGTCATCAAAATTGCCCAGATCGTAATATTTCTCCTGTCACGTTAAAATCACACCTCTGACAAAAATCAACTTATCGATTCTCGTCAATAGAACGATAAGTCATCAAAATTGCCCAAGAAATTACTCCTCAGCAGTTTGAAACTTTCTAGAAGTATCTTAAACGATAATGAAGAGAGTTCGTTGCATCAGAACCATTGTGGAGATCTATTCTAAGTCAGGAATACATCTCAGGTATTTCTCATGAGTTGTATTTAAAATCAAAACATGACAAATGCAAGAAGCAAGGAGAAAATAATATCACTTTTTATTCAAGAACCAAAAGAAAGTGATACAAGACAATCTTATTCTTATCAAAAGAACATTACAAGAGCAAAATTCACTCACGCATCAAGTCAAAAGAAGTGAGTTGGGCCCTAATTTGGTTTAGCTCCTCTTCGTGAGTGGTTCGTACCATAGCTTCAGCCTTTGCCCGGAGCTCTTCCTCGTTGGGTACGATGATGGCCGCTGCTTCATTCCTGGCTTGTGCCAAAGCTCGAGCCTGCGTATGATATTCCAAAGCGCCAGTGGTATTTTGGGTGCTAAGGATATTGACAACGTTTTCTTCACGGGAAAGTTCAGCCTTTAAGCGCAAGACTTCGGCCTCAGCCTCGACAAGTCTATCACGAAGCAAATTCATAGAAGTTGTCGAGCGTTCTAACTCTTCTTGCTTCCGAATATTACGCTCATGAAGCTCTGCAACTTGACGTTCTCTTTCAGCCAAGTCCCGCTCTACCGCCTCCCGGCGAGCCACTTCTGCAACCTGAAGACTGGCCAGAGTGGACACAATCTCTGGCTGAAGTTCTTTCTGGCCCAGGGCTTCGAAGCGTTGTAATTGCTCTTCCAAGTGGAGAATAATTTATGAACAGCGCTCGAACCACTGAATATTGCCCACACTCCTGACTCCATTCAGGCATGCCTCTAAAAGTGGTCGGAAGGAATTCAAAGTCCCCCGACCATTCACCATGTAATCGACTACTGTCTTCGCGAGGCTATTTAGATATACCAGGGAGATCTGGAGAAATTCAGGTGCGTCAGCGAGACTAGAAACCATAGCCGATGACGCCCCTCTAGCCATCGAAGTTAGTGCAGGGGATCCTGGCGCTGAAGCTGCGGAAGCGGTAGAAATATTCAATTATGAAGGGCTTGAGGTTAAAGCCATCATCGCCCTTGCTTGAGATGTGCTTGGCTGTGCCTCTGTTTGAGTAAGCGAGATCTTCAGCAATGCAGTAGGCGAAGCAGCTACAGTAGTCTCAGGCAACACTACAGGTGTAGGCTGCTCTTGCAAAGGAGCCGACACCTGCACGACCGCCTGTTCCAGAAGAGAAGTCGTAGCAGTAGTTTCAGGCAACGCTACAGGTGAAATAGTCGTCGTAGGAGAGCCAGATAAATGTGGCTCTTGTGGAGGAGCCAACACTTGCGCAGGTTCTTGCTCTAAAGGAGCAGCTGAAGTAGTTCCGGGAGTGGGTGAACCTGCACGAAAAAATGGTCGGAACGCAGAAAAAGCATGTGGAAGAAGTCGAAGGAAACTAGACTTACCGGAGATGTAAAAAGGAGTATAACCTGATACTTTATCGGATGGGACCTTGGGAGCATCATCATCAAAAGTGGTGACGTCATCAATGGAATCATGTTCATCGTCATCTTCACCATCACCTGACATGTTGCCAACATCAGCGTCCTCATCGCCTCTATTTCCGTCAGCTGCATCACCAGCTGAGGAGTCGTCATAATCAACTCGCTCCTCATCATCCTGAACAGCTGAAGACTCCGAAAGACTTGCACCAGCGGCTGGTCTTTTCATAAGTCCCGTTGTAGGACTAGGCATTAAATCATCAGCTTGTGACATTAATGCTAAAGGAGAAGGAGGTGGATTATCTTCAAGACCCCCTGGTTCCAATGCAGGAGACCTAGGAAGATCCATCACCGGGGCAGATTCTGCATCTGCAACCATTAATTCATCTTCTTCGTCCTCAGGAGGATGATAAGAAGAACCTTCGCCCGACAGAGCTGGACCATGAGAACGAAGTCCCGCTCTATGCGGCAGGCCAGCCACAGATGATTCCTGTGGTTCGTCATCTTTAGCAGCTTTAATGGCCTCAGCCATCAACTTGGATTTTTGTTGGCCTCTGGGGGGAGAATCCACCAGCAACTTTCGACGGATCTGCTTATCATACTGGCCAGCTTCATCAGCAGAAAGTTTTCTTTTCCCCGCTGCTCTTGTCACGGGAGGATCAACCACTCGTTGCTCTTCCCCTGGAGCAGGCTCAGCTGTCTATTCCTCTTCTTGTCCAGCAGATTGATCCTCGATGGACAAAAACTCATCAATCCCTTTCAAACGGGATGTCTTGGACCCCTTCCTTAAATTATACATATGCCTAATGTCTTTCAGGCAAGATGTACTCAAGTTGTAATTAGGAGTCTGAGAAGCGGCGTAATACCAATTACAGAAGCTGATAGAGGTATAGGAGTTAGCAGTTTTGTGAGGAAGCTTGAAGACGGCTTTGGTACAGCCTGCTACAGAATAATACCAAGCCCTGGCTCCTTCATATAAGTTGGCTATAACTGAGAGTTGAGGACGAGGGTTCCCGACATACAACTGATCATACCCAAATTGGCGAGCGAACCTATAGGGTTGGTAAGGCTCGATGAAGCATTTGGCGCCTTGTCGGAAGATCAGGTAGCCTGGCCTGATAGAAAGAAGCCAATGGAAAACACCCCTGCTCAGATGAGTGAATCCATTAGAACCCGCTACGTCCTGATACTCTGCGCCATAGACGCCGCCCTCAAAATCAGGGAAACAGCGGTAGATATGAAAGTTGGTGTCCCGCGCTAAGATTTGGCGGATTCTAACCATGTACCCCCCTTCCCATTTCGCAGACTCTAGTCGCTGCACAAATGGGATGAATGAGTCTCCCGGGGGAGAGGCTGCACTCATTATAGGAGGACAGTGGAGTACGTACCAAGCCATCAAATATGTATATGGCATCGGCACCCGGGGATTGGGAGTCTTGAAGGTCTTGTGGCCCTCAGACGCAGAGGCCAACTCCCGCAGTCCATACTGTAAGCAACCCACCATGGCGCTGAGGAGGCTCACAGGTCTCCCATGTGCTAAGAGAACAGCTGGGTAGACCACCTCAATAGCAAGGGCATCGACCGGCCTAGTAGGGACGACACAACGTTTGAGCCACAACATTAAGAACCCGGCTAGCAGCGCTGTGTCGGAAATTGGAATCAGAGCTTGATAATGAAAGCTCTCAAACTCTGTGTGAGCCGGGAAAACATCTTCCTTGGACTCGTTAGTGTAATGGGAGGTAGCGTCATCAATACGAGCCTGAACCTCTTCCAAAGTACTGACAGGCAATCGGGTCACAGAGCCTCCTTTAACGGTCAAGTTTCGGAATAAATATTCCGTCCAAGACACTTGTTTGATGCCGCTTCCCCGAGCCCCAGTCAGCTGCATACAGATATGAAAGTGGCACATCACTTTCCAGAGAGTGGCGTAAATTTCTGGGCTGGTCTTCTTCAAAAGTTGGAGTTCCGCAGATCCCGGAACAAATTCTTCGTATGGTAAATCCCCGAGAATAAGACCTGAGACTTCGTGCATCTCGTGAAGAGCGAAGCCTAGCTCCCCCACAGGGGTGAAGAAAGTGCAAGTCTCAGGACTATACTTCTCCAATATGGAGAAGAAATGAAAGTGGCTCTGGACGATCCCAAATTCAGTAGCCCGCACAGGAACCAGCAACCCAGCTTGAGCGAGGGGAGCTTCTAATTCCTTCAGAACAAACTTGGTCATCTGGGCCCACCACCCTGTCACTGGAGAATGAACCCAACCAGGAGCTCTAAATCCTTGTGCGGGGAATTCTCCTTTCTTTTCCAAAAATCTCTTAACAAAGGTCTTCGCCGGGCTGGGTGCTTCGCCAAGAGGATACTCCTTAGCAAATAAACTCGGTCGCAAAGCTGTCACCTGCCGGTTATAACCAACTGTGCGGACCCCGTGAAAAGTCAAAGTCCCGAGAGCAACCCCATCTTGATCCTTAACCAGGGGCCAATCCATATGCCTTGGGACAGAAGCACACTGGAAATAAGATATGGGGAACATCCTCTCCATATTGGGCAAGAAAAGGTTGCGGTCCCCAACTTTCCGCAACCACTTATAGTCCCCATCATAAGCAGTGCTTGCGTCGAAGTCAACAAAGTCCCCGAAAAGATATCCAGGTTTGACTATTGACTTACGGCTTGGGCTTTCAAGTCGGGCGTCCGTAACCAATGTCCTAAGAGTATCGGAAGAAGCTTGGGTGATTAGTTCCACGCGACTCTTCTCCCTAATTCGGAAAACTGGGAGTTCTTGGCGCGAGCTGAAGGCCATGTTCATGTCCGCACCACCTTCATGCCCGAAATGGTGGCGAAAAATAAGGGGTTCGTTGGTATGACGCACTGCAAAAAGAGGAAAAGAGTTAGACAACTCGAAATCGAAGCTCAGACGCGAAGGTTGAACCTCGCGTCAAACAATCTCAGACGCGAAGGTCCAACCCCGCGTCAAACAAGCCCAGACGCGAAGGTCGAA
>NC_033800.1:149421753-149432907 GCF_001876935.1 Asparagus officinalis | reverse complement strand
AAAGCCAGGAAGAAACAAACGACTCCACTGGGGAGTCTATTGGAGGAGTACAGATAGATCACAATCAACAACGGCGAAACCATCTGGCCCGATCAGACGGAGGGAGCAATCAATCCACTAAATCTTTGATCCAAAGTATTCCGAAAATTCGTCCCAGTCAACCGCGAACTTTCGAAAACTTTGGAGGGGGTTCTGTAGGCTGTCTAAAAATTACAATAGATAGCTGATCCAAATAAGCTCCGACAATGGAGGTCACACGACTTCCCAATCACTGCATACGCAACTCCACAATCGCCACAAACACGACCTCACTTCTGAGATGATTGATCTTGATAGCTGCAACAATAGCATGAATAGTATTATTAGCAACTATTAGAGATGCTGATGAGCAGTGTAATGATTTTAGAAAGAAAAGGTTGGACTTAGGTGGTAAGTTGCTTGGTAGAGAGCTGTGGACAAATATTCGTCTTCAATACACTATGGATGTTGATTCCCGTCAAGCTCTCACAACGAAAGCTACAATCAAATAGCTTTCGCGCCGACAATCGAAACATACAATCAAAGAGTTGCTTGGTAGAGAGCTGTGGGCAAATATTCGTCTTCAAGACACTATGGATGTTGATTCCCGTCAAGCTCTCACAACGAAAGCTACAATCAAATAGCTTTCGGGTCGACAATCGAAAGCGGCAGATAGAGGACTTTTCACATAGATCGAGAAGAGTTACAATTCAACGACACTTCCGACAACTGATGAAAACTCTATTCAGCAGTCTTCACATTCTACAGTGAAAGTTACAATCTGACAACTTTCATACCCTACAACAGTTAAAGCCAGGATTACTGAACAACGGTCCTCGTAACGCTTCACAGAAGAAGCTACAAGTCAAAAAGCTCCTTCTGAAACGCGGATGTCATCCCCGCGTTATAAATATGGAAAGGCAGGCGACCCCCGCGTCTCCAAAGCACACGCCAAACGTGAGCGACCCTCGCGTTCATAGGGGTTCAACCAACACTGACCCCCGTGTTTCCAAGCAGGCAACAAGCTAAACGCGAGTGACCCTCGCGTTCAATGGTGTTCAGCTAACACCCAACCTCGCGTCTCAATCCTAAGACTCATGTTTGACTCGTTCAAACATGAGTCGAACGGTTCCAAAACCGTTTATCCCACGTTCTGAGGGATGTTCACCCATGTAGGAGCGGATATAGGGGTCAGTTACAACCTCCTATCCCCCTATAAAAGCTCAACGAACCCAACAGAGCAGGGGTTGGATTTTTGGCATCTGAACCACATAGGTTGGAGGAAAAAGATCTAAACCGTACAGGTTGGAGATTCGGCAGCAGCGTAATCCTTGGAGATAGGATTTTTGAATCACACTCAGAAGATCAAATCTGGGAGGATTCTTCTACAACAGAATAACAGCATCGGAGGGGGAAGATCTCAACCACTCAGGTTTTGGCGATTCAACGGTAGCAGCGAAATCCTTGGAGATATGATTTTTGAATCAAACTCAGAAGATCAAATCTGAGAGGATTCTTCAACAACAGAATAACAGCTTGATCATTACTCGAATTTTCGGTTCTAACAACTCTATTCACAGAGTTCTAATTCGTTCAGAGTTCTTAAACTCGTTGAAGAGTTACTTATAAAACTTTCCACAGAAGTTCATCGTTCCCACGAAATAGAAGACGGTCGGATCGTCAACGGAGAGCAATTTCGACGCGAGCAATCGAAGGAGGCATTCCATCGCTACCGAGAAGAACCCAGTTTTAAACAAAGGAGAGAATCAAATTCGTTCTCTCCTTCTTTGCAATTTTTCCAACAAACACTACCGTTTGAGTCGGGCTAGCATGCAGATTGTTTAGATCCGTTCTGCACATAACGTTATGCTAAAAGAGTTAACTCTTTTAGTGCTACGATATTAAATACGTAGACTTCGTCTTTCTCACGAGAATAGACTACCCGGCAATGTGTGTTAGACGTAGGCTTAGGATTTTTGGCAAATCCTCAGCCCTCAACGGATTTGATGTGCCTTTACCGACTACCGTTCAAGTCGGGCTAGCAAGCGGATTGTCTACATCCGTTCCGAATGTGACGTTGTGCTAAAGGAATGAACTCCCTTAGACTTGATGCTACGACTTCGAATACGTAGCATTTGCCATTGTTACGGGAACAGGCTACCCGGCAACGCGTGTTAGGCGCTGACTTATCCTTACTTAGGATTCAGGATAAAAGTCTCCAGACTCGGATTCTGGTGTCTTCTTCAATCGGTAAAAGACTAAACCGGCAACGCGTATTAGGCGTTGGCTTATCCCTACTTAGGCTTCGGGATAAAATTCCCCAAACTTAGATTCTGGTGTCTTCTTCAATCGGTGAAAGACTAAACCGGAAACGCGTGTTAGGCATTGACTCATCCCTTCTTAGGCTTCGGGATGAAGGCGTTGACCTATCCCTACTTAGGCTTCGGGATAAAATACCCCAGACTGGATTCTGGTGTCTTTTTCAATTGGTGAAAGACTAAACCGGCAACGTGTATTAGACGTAGGCTTATCTCTATTTAGGAGTCGAGATAAAGTTCCCCGTGCATAGGATGTACGGATTTGAAGTTAAGAATTGTGTCTTTTCTCAGGGTAAAGACGAACCCAAAATGGAAGAGGAAGAATTTTATATTTTATATCCCGGCACCGAAGAGGAAGAATTTTATATTCTATCTTCAGTTGGAAAGGAAACTCGAAGTGGGATCTCCACCCCCAGAATCCGGAAAGATGAAACTAGGAGTATGATCTTCACTCCGAGAATCGGAAATATTCAAGTAACCCTAACTTTTATAGGATTGGTTGCTTGATCCAAGAAAAGAGTTCCTCATTTATTGAGGGAAAATTCCGATTTCGACCCTAACTTTTATAGGTTTGGCTGAAAAAGGAAAAGACGGAAGTCTTTCGTTTATCGAAAGGGATAACTCAATCTTAGTCCTAACTATCTGCAGGTTTGACTAAGTGAAGTTGGAGACAATCCTAACTTTTATAGGTTTGATTGCTCAATTGAAAGTGGACCTCTCGTTCATGAAAGGAATCGAGAGGAGAATCTGGTTGTGGCCCTAACTTTTATAGGTTTGACCAAGGAAGCAGTGGAAGTGGGAGGTTTGAGACGATCTTACCTTTTATAGGCTTGATCGTTCAATTTGAAAGTGGACCTCTCGTTCATGAAAGGAATCGAGAGGGGACTTTGCATACATAGTATATTAGGGTTGTGAGAGATTGTAACATTGAGTTGTGCTTCATTGTGTTCTCATCTATTGTAGAGAATAAATTTATATTTGTTACATTGTGAGTGTTATAAGGTTTTCGGTGAGCTAGAAAACCGAGAGTGTGTTGTAAAGTTTTCGGTGAACTAGAAAACCGATTGTGAGGAGTGACGTTGATCGGTGAGCGTTAAAAACCGACACTGTAAGGTGTAAACGTTATTCGGGTGAACGTAGAAAACCCGGTTGTGATAGTGGATTTCTCCTCGGGAGTGGGGAGCGGAGACGTAGGACGGAAGGTCCGAACTCCGTGATCATATAGTGTGTTTGAGTGTGCTTTGGCGTTCATTCATATTTATGTTCATATCTTATATCGCCATTGTCATTAGCTCATTATCTATATCATCCACTATCTTGTTTAGATTATTTACCCTTGTGTTGTTTATATATCCTTGCATATATCTCTATCATATAGGATATATCTCATTGTTTATCTTTCTTATCCTAGCTAATATATATTGTTGTATTTCACACTTGCTAGGATAACTTGTTAATTATTAAGGTCTAACCGCCTTGAGTTAAAGATCCAAGTTATCTTATTTGTGCTAATCTAGTTATGATTACATTAGTCTTGCTTGCATATTTTCACATATATATCATGAATATGAATATATTTCGTTTAGGCTATGAATCAAATATTGCTCCTAAATTCATCAATTTTCCCTATGCACAATGGGCTTCTAGATTTAAACTATTTGTTGAATCTAGAAATATCGACTTATGGGAAGTTATTGATTGTGCTTATATTGTGCCCACTTTGGAGATATCCAAGTGGAGCAATCATGATAAGAAAATGTTTTCAATGAACAAGCGTTTGTTAGAATTTTTGCTTAATGCTTTTGACTCATCCTTTTCTAACAAATTTGTTCATTTTGATAGTGCTTACAATTTATGAAATTCATAGAAGCACATCAAGGCAACTTGGAGGAAATCCAACGTAGTTTGGAGGATTATTCTTCAAGTGAGTGTGGAGCATCATCATGCACACGGCCACTAGGCGATAGCCCTAGTGAGGTTTGCGAGTTCGAAACCATTAATGATTTACCTAATGATGAACTTGCTTGTGCTAGTGAAAAATTATTGCATGCCTTTAACAAATTGCAAAATGATTTTAATGATTTAAAAAGCAAGCATGATGTTTTAGAATCCAATCATGAGGAGCTAGTGTCAAAATTGGATGTCATTGCAAAAGAAAATACCATGCTTAAAGAAAATAATGACATGTTAATTTTGGAAAATAAAAAATTAACCACATCTATAACTAGCTTATCTCATGAAAAAGATAATGCCAACTTAGAAGTAAAGAACATACAAAATAATACTGCTTTCTTTATAAATGATTATTTATGTTCTACTTCTAAAAATGCATATGTGCCTAAAAATGAAGATTTGAATCTTATGAATAAAAGCATTTCATCTTTAGATTCAACTTTAAAAACATGCATTAATAATCATAAGAAGCTTATGGATATGTGTGCCAAGACTAAATCAAAATCATCCACTCATTATGCACACATGTATAGCAAAACTTATAAGTGTTCTATATGCGGTCGTAAAGGCCATTTAGCTAAGTTTTGCTATGATGCACATAAATCCTCCAAGACTAATATTTCTTGTGCATCTCATAAGGCTTCTTCATCACATACACATGCACATGCACACTCTCATAAAGTTCATCATATGCATGCTCATGTGTATTCATGTGATCTTTGTGGTCGTTTTGGTCATTTGGCCAAATATTGTTTTGATTTAAAAAGAAAATCTTATTTGCCAAATGTTTCTAGTAGGCTACATGTTTTTAGATGTGATGTTTGTGGTAGATATGGCCACTTAGGAAAGTTTTGTTTTGATAATGTTTCACATTTGCAAAATAATCTTAAAAGAAAATCTTTATTTGCAAATGATTCACGTTCACGAGCTAATGGTCCACAAAAACAAATAGATCTCTTTCATTGCACAAATTACAATCGGAAGGGTCATTTGAGCGATTATTGCTTTGACCGTGTTAGTGCACCACATATGCCTAAGAGGGTTCATAACCCTAGGGCTTTGAGCTTAAATGATAAGGGTCATGTCCCTAAATCTTTTGGTACCAAGAGTTCTTGGGTACCAAAATAAATTTAAACTTTAAACCAAGAATTTTAGTGTTCTTACTTTTTCCTTTCTTAGTTTTGAAAATTATGTTCTTAGTTTTGAAAATTATGCTTTAAAATCTTTTGGTTATGAAAACAATCTTTCTTGTATCAAATCTTTTATTTTCATGATTATTATTTTTGTTTTGATGAGAGGACTATGTTTATATAACCCCCGGATCATTGGGTGTTTATTCCCAAATCTTGTTTACCGGATGCTTAAATGATTACATGGGTTGATACTAGCTCAATAGCTAGATATAATTGTCTCTCTTGATTTTTTAAAATCAATGATGATTTGATTTTATGTTCTTATACGATTTACTTGTGATTTATGATTTCATTGGTTGATTTGTTTTCATTTGAAAACCTTTTACATGATTTTCATGTTCCTTTTCTTTTGATTTCATAAATCTATTTTTGATCTTTATGTTTTTGTTAATGAGACACCATTTTCATATTGACATATTTATATGTGTTCTCGTTATTTTTTTGTATGTGAGTGATATTTAGCATATTCATGTATGCTTGCTCACATGTTTTGCCTTGATCTTTATTGCATATATTTTATATGGCATTTTGATAGGGGGAGCTATTCCCTATTCTATGTTTGTTTTTATACTCACCTATGCTTATTGATAGGGGGAGCTTTCGCTCTCTTCATACATTTGTCCCCTTTTTGATGTTGTCAAAGGGGGAGAAATATTGTGAGTATATGTATATTCTTTCTTGTTTATATGCATGTGAATTATAATTTATATATTCATTTCCTTTCATGCATATATCCTTTTTTGTAAATTGTTTGTCATCATCAAAAAAGGGGAGATTGTTGGCCTTCTTGTTTTGATGATGATTTACAAACAATTTACTACTAATGTTGTTTATCTAGTGTTTGTACATTCTTATGTATTGTAGACAAACAACGTAGTTGGAGGATGGATGGAATAGCGCTTCAACGACGATATCAAATGGAGGTTGGCGGAACTGTGGAGTGAAGCAACATACAATTCAAGTTAAAGATCAAGTTCAAGCTTCATCCGCAAGTGTACCAAGTCAAGCTTAATTGAAGCCAATCAAGCTTGGGTAAATGTAGTTTTTAGCATTTGATATTATGTGTAGTTTAGATAACTCTAAGCTCAATATATTATACACACACATTTATTGGTTTCTTCACATTATATAATAATATATATAATTATAATATATATTATATATATATATATATATATATATATATATATATATATATATATATATATATATAATATATATATATATAATATATATATAAATAAATATATATATGATATATATATATAATACATAAGTTTTGGTTTCTATGTATATATATAGTTATATATATACATACATGTGTTTTGAGTTTTTATGATTATATATATGAAATTATATATTTCATATTTTCTATTGTGTTTTTGAAAACATTGCATAGAATATGCAATTTTGTGAAAATATTGTATTCTTAGTTTGTAGACTTCAATATCAGTTTATACATGTTTTACTAAGTCTATAAAAACATTTCACAAAGTTTCAAAAGTTGGTTTATGTCAAAACATCAAAATTCAAGTATCTCATATTTTCATGTTTTGGACTATTTTGTAAAATAATGATATTTTTTATTTGGGAGGTCCTTTCTGATAACCAGTCATTGTAGCATGTTTATTATCATGTCTACAATCATTCCCCAAAGTTTTACATTTTTTAGAATTTATTTGATATTTTTAAACATTGTTTTAAATCAGCATATCAGTTTTCTATCATATCAGTTTTCGGTCGACCGCACCGGTCGACCGATCATTTGTTCTTTCGTCACCATGCAGCAGAGAGTTGGTCGGTCGACCGGTGCGGTCGACCGAGAGCTCCATCGGTCGACCGATAGAATTTCCGGTCGACCGACAATAGATCCGTTGCTTTTCCAACGGCTATTTCCTGAGCTGGTTTTCTGGGGCTTTTTGGACTTTTGCTTGGGGATTTGGCTGAGATTTTGAGTGGGTATAAATACCATATTGCTGTTCTCTTTCAACCTAACCAAGAGAAGTTTTTAAACAATGGTTTTAAAAAGAGTTTAAGCTTGTTTTAAGCTTGTTTAAGGGTTTGGTTTAAAGCAGTTTTAGCTTTCACAAGTGGAGGAGATTATCTTATTGTTTGGACCTCAAATCTCTATATCTCCATCTTGATCTAGAGAAGTTTTCTAAACTCAAACTCTAGCTTTACATTTATATACTTGTTTGATTATCATTGTTCTTAAGCTAGATTTTATATTTGAGTTTAATTGATTTGATTTTAATCTCATTGTTACACACATCCACACAAGCTTATTGTATTTGCATACATAGTATATTAGGGTTGTGAGAGATTGTAACATTGAGTTGTGCTTCATTGTGTTCTCATCTATTGTAGAGAACAAATTTATATTTGTTACATTGTAAGTGTTGTAAGGTTTTCGGTGAGCTAGAAAACCGAGAGTGTGTTGTGAAGTTTTCGGTGAACTAGAAAACCGATTGTGAGGAGTGACGTTGATCGGTGAGCGTTGAAAACCGATACTGTGAGGTGTAAATATTCATGTGAACGTAGAAAACCCGGTTGTGATAGTGGATTTCTCCCCGGGAGTGGGGAGCGGAGACGTAGGACGGAAGGTCCGAACTCCGTGATCATATAGTGTGTTTGAGTGTGCTTTGGCGTTCATTTATATTTATGTTCATATCTTATATCGCCATTGTCATTAGCTCATTATCTATATCATCCACTATCTTGTTTAGATTGTTTACCCCTTGTGTTAGTTTATATATCCTTGCATATATATATAATTCATCATATAGGATATATCTCATTGTTTACATTGCTTATCCTAGCTCATATATCTTGTGATATTTCATACTTGCTAGGATAAGCTTTTAACATACTACACCAATAATTTTCGACATATAAACAGTATATTGATAATCACCCTAATGAAGTTTGTACAAACTCACTACACACTTACTTGCACTTTGGTGATGAGGGCCTCGTGGGCCAGCTCGGCGCTGGTGATGACAATGAGGGTACGGGAGCCCATGCGAAGGGTGAATATTAGGTCGTAGAGGGCGCAGAGGTCACGGATGTAGTCATTCAAGTAAACATGTAGCTTTTCATTTGAACCTGTTAAATTTTCTAAAAATCCATCACAGTTTTTGAAATTTACCTCGATGAGAGTGCGGGAGTCCAAAACCCATCTGCTCTCATCTACAATTGCAACATTCACTCAGAAACAATTCAGTTCCAGTAACTCTAAACAGATAGTAATTAGGCCCAACACTGAGACGAAAACACATACCATAAGAATAATATCACTATTTGAAAAATGGTTCTTTTGACATTTGATTTAACAATGTAATGTAATTTGTTTCAGTACTCTTTTTCCACCAAGCAAATGACTTCAAAATGCAACCTGCATGCCTTTTCCACTGCAATCACAGAAAAAGCTAGCACAACCCTCAGAAGGAAACGAAGCCAAAGAAGCAGCACAACCCTTCTTGAGCTCATTAAACCTATTAAGATCAAAACTGTAGGCCTTCATGAGCTTTTCCACGGCTCCATTACATCCCATGAGAGCTCCCACTATTAAGATCAAAACTGTAGGCCTTCATGAGCTTTTCCACGGCTCCATTACATCCCATGAGAGCTCCCAAAATGTAAGACTCATCAATCCAATTGTTTGTATTAATATAAATCCGAGACCACACCATAGCTCCCTTTTAACGTCGATCTCTGCGTGTTTATCTATTGCTGCTTTCTGCTCTTCAAGGTCTCAAAGCTCCTCCTTTTGGCACCGATTCTTCTGTTGGGGGAATCAATAGAGGATTATGCTGGGGGATTGATAGAGGGGTTACGCTCTCAAACACTTTAGCTACCAGTGACATCAGAAGGAAAAGAAAAAAGGTTTTGGCTACTTGGTCTTCGAGAAGATGATTGAGCTTTAATGGACTAAAAACTAGGGTTTTAAAGTTGGATTCTCAAGATGACTGAGCTTTGAGCCTTAGAAGAGAGAAGAGAGGAGAGAGAGAGAGAGAGAGAGAGAGAGAGAGAGAGAGAGAGAGAGAGAGAGAGAGAGAGGGCAGTTTTGGGTTTCTAAAAAAATTCTCTTTGTGCTGTCTTGGAACTTTAAACAGAGGCTGAAAATAAGTGCTTTATGTAATAAGGGCTTTGACACACAAAAAAAGTATGGGGAGCCTGGTCACAACGCCTTTATTTTTTGGGGGCCTAGATACAATTTTCCCTTACTATTATTATATATTTATTTATTTATTTGTCTGTTTGTTGGGAGATCTTTCGATTTTAGTTACAACTTCGCAACTGCAACCACCACGTATTGTTTATTTATTTATTTTAATATATATCTTATTAGTGGGAACGCCGTGTAAAGCACGACATGTTTTTTTCTGCTACAATAACCCCGGTTTTAACTGCTGCAGTTATAGATTTTATCACGTGTCTAAAAAAACAAATAAACTTCGGTTTGTCGTCAATTCCCTGGTTAATAAGAAAAACAATAAAATTTTTGATAAACTTATAATAATTAAAATAAGTTTGTTAAAATAACTTTTAAACCATCGTTGAAGTCTGCTTTTTTTAGGAGGCGACCGAGACTTTTAAGATGCGGAGCCAAACGAGAAATAAGTGAAATGTATAAAGTAGTTATGGAAGGAGAGATAATAAGATATGAATTAAAAAGTAAAAGACAAACTTACCTTTTCTAATTTTCAGCCACCTTTAGTTTCCTACCAATTTAAAAATTGTGAAAACTATTTTTGGAGCATCAAAACAATGCTCAAAAGATTAATCATTGAGGTGTTATTTGGCAAAGGGTTAGGACAGGGGATTAAGTAGGAGGGTTAAGTCAGTTAATCCTTCGTGTAGTGTTAAAAAAAAATTTCATTTGGATTAAATAGTTATAATGAAGAATTAACTTTTTGTGTTTAGATTAAAAAGAATGATTAAAGTAGGCTAATCCCTTCATTTTAAAAAAAAGCAACCTTAACATTGTCGAAAGTAGGAAAATCTAGTAATAATTTAAAAATATGATAAATTCTTGTGATTACTAAAATTGAAAAATTATTAAAATTTCAAAAACTTATTAATAATTCAGAATATTATGATAAGCATATTACATTGATTAGCATAAACTCCTGCGTCTATATGAGTATATTTGGGCTATTAATTACATTTATATATCATATATTTCTAAATAAATAGAGATGGGAACAATAATATTGATCATAGCTTATGTTAACCTCTGCAAGACAAACTAATTGCCAAAATCCCCGGAAAAGGAAATGTTTGTTCAATGCGAAAGGAAGGTATCACAATAATAATAAAAACATTTGACGTATTCCTTCCTTCCAATTATTCAAAAAATTTCCTTTTCGGATTTTTTTTAAATTCTTTTCATAATTTTTTTTAATTAAAAGAACGAAGTGGCCTCATCAGTAGTAGACGCATCTCGTATAAAAAGTAATAAACTCCCCCTATCTGAAGATATATTGCCTCTATACCTAAATTAGTTACTACAGTAGATTTAAAAAGACCAAAAAGAAAAATTTATATCAAAAATTTCTTACCCAAAACAATTTGGGCCCGCATCTTTTTGTCTTGTTGTGATTAGGTAATGTCAGATTGTAAGACTGTTCAAAGAATCAAATGTGAAAACAAATCCTAGTAGAAGGTAA
>NC_033800.1:149388432-149421734 GCF_001876935.1 Asparagus officinalis | reverse complement strand
GTTGTTTATCTCACTTAATCCACATGAACTATGGAGTATCTTACAAAACGCCCATAGACTTTACTTTATCTTACATAGCCCTCCTATCCGTAATTTGTAAATAAATAAAATTTTCTTGAGAGAGAAAAAGAACTCAAAATTTTGGGAAGGGGTATTTTGAGTGTAAACGACAAGTGAGCAAGTTTGGGATTTTTTCCTCTCAAAAACATTTTAATTATTTGCAAATTACATGACCGGGGGTTATGTGAGATAAGATAAAGTTTAGGGGGGGTTTGTGAGACATCCCGTAGTTCAGGTGTTACATGAGATTAACAAAGTTAAGTTCAATGGGGTTATGTGGACGACCGCAAAGTTCAGGGGTGTATCGTGAAATTAACCTTTATTTTAATCTCTGCATTTGGCAATTGACAGTTGAAAGGAAAGACAATAGTGTTCTACCTTGTTGCATGGCAGTATTTTAGGCGATAGAAATAGGAGTTGATCTTATGTCAACTTAAGTAAACATCAAGTCTTTGTCCACCAAAGTTTCTATTCACTCATTTATATATACTAGTAAAGTGCATGTGCGTTGCACGTGGGTATACTTGTTCAGTATTAAAATTTTTAAATATGGACCGTAAAATAATGAAGTGAATCGATGATTTAGATATATTCATGTAATTAAGCTGGTTTAGATTTTACCAATATTCATGAAATCTACATAAAGAACATAATAAGAGATTTATGTGCTAGGATTCTTAGATAATTAGATTAGCTAATAGCTAGAATACCTTAACTTATATAGGGTAATGAGACAAAAAAAGAACCAATTCATATTATGTTTCAAATTTAATTACCTTATCAAAGTCTATATTAATTATCAGCATTTAAAGCTAAAACAAAACATACACACATAGAGGGTCAAATTTACTAAATAGCAGATACCCGACGTGGATTAATAGAGTGAAAAAAATTATAACCCTATGTATGAACAAACTTATTCTGTAAACACAATAGCAATATTAAAAGATGATCTAATATTAGAGATCGGAGACAAATCTTTGCTCAATTTACACTAAGGTTCAAGCTATTTAAGGAAATGCTAATTAATAAGAGCTTTCCCAAATAAATTTCTTAAACTTAAAACTAAAATTGACATGTTTGAATGATAGAGATATACCATGCGAAAGGACTTGTCACTTGTTAAAGTTTCGTGATAATTGCAAGAGAGACTGATTATGTCATTCATATGCATTTTATCAATCTCTAGTTCACAAGTTAGCACTAAATCATTACGATAGCATTTCCATAGAAATCTATTCCATCTTTAGTGTCATCCCAAGCACTTCGTTTCTTAGAAATAGAAGTCAAATGGTTGGAAGGAGAGGAAGAGAGAAATAAATAAAAAAAATTATAACATACAAAATGAGTAATTAATTAGAAGGTAAAAAACCAAAGTTTTAGAAGACATCACTTTAGTAATTAGGGCTATTTATAATAAAAATATAACATTTATTTTGGATGCATGTAAATATGCTGGTTGTAGTATTTATTTAATATTTTTTCTAAAATCATGGTAAGAAAGTTTATTTTGTACTTTCACTGTAACATCAAAATGATAATATAATTTGCCTAATGCATTCCTAATCGTGCCCCTATTTCATGATATTAACATCATAGATTTTTTTTGATACAATGTATTTTCAAATTATACTGTGAAATACGTTTAGGGGGTTGAATTTTAAAAATATTTAATCTAATGAGATTTTAAAATACATTTGTTCATTTTAGTCTTTTTATAATACATTTTAAAATTTGAGTGATCCCAAATTGATTGTACCAATTTAAATTGTACCAAATTGTCTCATTTCTACAATAATCAAATTTTAAAACATATTTTCAAAATTCTAATTGAATTATAGAGGAACATATCATGCTAACACGTGCTTGAGCAAATTTGATCCTCGAAAGAAGTCGACATCATGTGCTTTGTTAAATTTTCTATTCTAATCCAAGTGGAGTTCTAGTTGACCTTTTCTTTTGTAATTGTATGGTTTGACTTAGTAGGTATTATGGTGAGTGGAAGAAAATGTATGAGCTAATTTACACTCAAGAGATGAAAGAGAAGTTATATAAAAATAAAAAGGGTTGTTTGTAGTAAATTGGTTCATAGTTTATGCATTGATTCAAATTGAATTTTAAAAATCTAGACTCTACATCTTGTTATTATAATTATTTGATTAACTTTGTCTTATACTATTTTGTGACTGATTGGGAAGAAATTCATAGTCTTGAGTTAAAAATTTTGACTAATTACCAGTCGGTGCTCAAAAGACCCAAAGCAATAAAGAATAAAGTGCATCATTCTCTAATTTTACTTTATGTAGTTTCTACAAAACTCTGGTCCTCCCATGGTTTAAACTTTGATGTCCCTCCAATACAGTTGTTTCAACTTCTTAGAGAGAAAAGTTGCAAGCCCCCCGACATGCAACTAAGGTAGACCAAAAAGTAAACATTGACATTCTAAAATTTTAAATATAGACATAACCATTTGTATGTAGTATTAGATTATAAACTATTGATAATGATTTTATTCTTGACCAAATATTCTTAGGGAGAGTAGGATGTGCATTTAATAAAGAGTTATGGATAATTATTTAAAGATTAGTTATAACCAATGGTATAATTGTGAATTATCAAAATTTAAAAGGGTAAAATAGGAAATTTAAAGTTTTGATATGAGTATTCTCTTTTATAAGTAGTATAGATATAAAAAGACTATTCATATCATGCAAGGATAGTTAGGCAACATGAGTGGATAGAAACTTTGGTGGACCATCCACTTAAATTGAAATAGTTGTTACTGTATTTTAGAAATGCGTTGTTAAATTTGCCTCTTATCTCCATCAAGCGAGTTGCAATTAAGTGTTGGCAGATGACGTGTGTACTAAGCATTCTATCCCCCTCCAAATGCAAAAGAGCCATTGATTTCATGAGCCCACATTAAATTTTGGGATTCCAAAGAAAACTCTAGAAAAAAACTTAACAGAGTCCATACAAGTTGACTTATTACCCACGTGAGTTTCAGTCAGAACTTCTGAAATCTCATATAAAAACAGCCATTAAGGGATTAATTGCCAGTTTCAGAAGTTGACTTACCCCCTGTAGCTCTCAACTTGGGGACAATTAAGTACTGGCAATTGCGTACACACTTTGCACCCTTTTATCTCTTCAAATGCAAAAAAAAACACAGTGATGTCAGGAGCCCATGATGCACTTTTGGGGATCCCATAAAATAATTAGTCAAAAAAAAAAATCACATTCATACAAATTAAAACTCTCAGCACCCATACCAGTTTTAGTCAGATACTTCACAAATTTGCTAACAAAAAGTCTATAGATGGATACATAATGGATTCATTGCAATCCGGTACCTTAAAAGATGATGTAGGAGTCTTATGTATCTACGTGGATAATTCTGAGGTTACTGATTGTAATTACACGGATAACGTTGAGAATTGCTTTTCCTATGGGTTCTAGGGTCACCCTGTTGGTTTCGGGTGTAGACCCAAACCTTAGAACAAGCTTGCAAAGCAAAGATTTTTCTAAGTTAAGAAATCAGGCGAACTTGGAAGTTCAGACGAACTTGATAGTTCAGGCGAGCTTTGGAAGTTCAGGAGAACTTGGAAGATCAGGCGAGCTTTGGAGGTTCAGGAGAACTCCAAGTGCAGGCGAGCTCTAAGCGCAGACGAAGCAGTTCAGGCGAGCTTGACTATGTTCAAGCAAACATAAGTCATACAGGCGAGCTTCGCAGTCCGGCGAACTCGCAAAAAACATATTCCTAATCTGTTTTGACCAAGGGTTCCTTATAAATAGGGAACCCTGACCGTCACTTAAACGCTAGTTTTCCAGAGCGATCTCCAGAATGTTTTTGGCGGCGATTTTTGCAGCGCCTTGAGCCGCGATTTCTCAGAGAAAAATCTCGCGCCTTGAGAAATAAAAAGAGAATTCTTTTTTGAGTGATCTCAAGGAGTTTGAGATCATCTCTTGCAAGCTTTGTAATCTTCTTTAATATTGAAAGGAAAATTTTTTGTGTGGCTCCCGAGGACGTAGGCAAGTTGCCGAACATCGTTAAAATTTTGGTGTTCTCTCTTCTACTTTTTCCTTGCAATTTTTTTTTTATTTGCTGTGATTTCTTCTTGCCTTCTTTCAACACAAGATCCGGAGGGCACTTTTCCGCAAGAGGGTTCATTTGACAGGTCGTCGATAGGACGAATCCCCACCACACCCATATATTACAGCTAGTAATCTCAAAATAACCCGTGTAGATTCATAAACCTGTTGCCGAGCCATCCTCATGAGCTTCATCATGAGACAGAGAGCACTGTCCATGGCTGTTGCCGCCAAATCAAGCATATGGGAAATTACAGCAGAGGACATAACAGCAGCAGGACTGAGCTCAGCGGATGCGAGCTGCGACGGGTGGCTGAAGCTCACAAGGGAGAAGGATCAGAGGCCGGATTATGGAGGGATTTGGTGGAGAGAAGACTGCTGAAGCCGAGCCATCCTCATGAGCTTCATCAGCTTGTTTACTACTCTGTGTATGCTGAGTGGGATGTCTCGGTCAGAGGACCACCTCCCTACTGGTTCCCTTCCGAGTAAAATTTTATTCCTTTTTTTCTTTTTTCAGAGTTTGGGTTTTTATTCTACATTCTGCATTAAAACAAAATGGGGTTTTTTTTTTATCAGGCTTTGATTTCTGTGTGGATATGTTGATAGGAAATTTCAAGTAATTGTGTGAGGTTGAAAACTGTTGCATCGTTCTTTCTCTTTTGGACGTTCTTCATTCTTCGAATTACAATCTTGCTGTAGTTTCTGATTCTTTAATTTTTTTAGTAATGCGCTATTTATTTATTTATTGCAAATAACATGTACCACTACTTGATCGCCAGGATACAATCCAAAGATTCAAATCTCGGGAGGGTGATGGAAGTTCATGGCCCGAAGCTGTTAGGATCATCATATCATGATCCGGTTACAAGCTTTTCCCTGTTCCAGAAGTTCACGGTTCAACATCCTGAGGTAGACGCGTGATCTCCTCCATAGACATAATTTGTAGTTCGTTTTATCGATGAAAATGTTCTTGCCCTGAGAGTGGAGCTTTTGCTGGTTTCAGATATATTGGTCAATCGCCATAAAAGAGCTCTCTGTTGTATTTCGCGAGCCGCCAAAAGCTATTCTTGATACTTCGGACAGATCAAACGTCGGGGGAACTTGGTTCCCAGGAGGAATTATGAATATTGCCGAATGCTGTCTGTTACCAGGGAGCTTGCCAAAGAAAACAGATGACGGCGTGGCGATTATTTGGAGGAACGAGGGCTTTGACGACGATCCTGTTAATTATTTGACATACAAGGAGCTTCGTGATCAAGTGATGTATGTGAATTTTGCATCATTAGGTTTCGTTTTTTCCCCCCCTCTCGCTCTTACTAAAAAAATTACAAGACATCATAGTTGTGATTTTCTTCCATATGGCAGATAAATTTCCCTATTGATGTCTTACAGGTTGGTAGCTAATGCATTGGATATGACATTTACAAAGGGAGATATGATCGCCATCGATATGCCAATGACATCGACAGCAGTTATCATATATTTAGCAATAGTTCTCGCTGGATATGTTGCTGTGACAATCGCTGATAGCTTTGCTGCGAACGAGATTGCTACTCGCATGAGAATAACAAATGCAAAAGGAATATTTACTCAGGTGACTTTCTTCAAATACCAGGCCATTTCTATTGTAATTATAAAAAGAGCCAATACAGGTTGATATGTATTTGATGGGGGGTAAAGAAGAAACATGTATTTCATGTATAATGTCCTAATAAAAAAAAGAATCTAAGTCTTAAGTTAATGCGTATAACTTGAAGGCTTTTAACTGAAGTCTTCGTTTAGTATCAGCACCAAGCTAATCGAAGTTGCAGAAATTGAATCAATGATGATTGTTTGGACAAAATCCTTTGAATAAGCTCTATAAAGTAATTACTCCTCAAAGTAATCTGGATAGCTAAAACAAATTTACTGTAGAGTAATATATGATTTTATCCTAAAATTACAACAGTAAAGCCTTTATCCAAATCCACATCCTAAACGAGTAAATGAATATAAAAGAAGTGACATGTGATTTTCGATTAGGGATGCACCGGAGGATACTCAAAACAAATAAGGTGTATACACAATAGTTATTTTTTGTGTTTTCTCAAAAATAATTACTTTTTTTCTCTGCTAAGCCGATACTAAACATGAAATGCAAGCAAAGCTTTTTGTTAACAGAAAAGGACAATCATCCTATTATATGTGACTGGAAAACCATCATGTTTGCAATTTTTTCTATAAGTTTATTGCCCTACCAAAGAATTGCAATATTCAGCACCAATGATACCGACATGCCTCTTACAGAAAAGGAGCCAACCATGACATTGCTGATATCAGAATGGTTATTATTACTGTTACCTCCATTTCTCATCTGCCAGCGATGTGCTAACTGTGGTGCTTCATATATGTTTCAGGATTTCATTATTAGAGGAGGAAGAACGTTTCCTCTCTACAGGTACAATTTACTAAGATATTATTTATTCTAGTATTTTGTTTGTAGCAACACCCCATCCACAGTTCAATAAACATGTGAAACATTTCACAGTGAATAGCATTTGTGGACTCTAGACTCTCAGACTCAGTGAGCGATGCTTATATTACTTCCCATGACTTTTGTCATCTGTTTTGCTCCAAATATGACAGACAAACTGAACGGGGGTCATATATGTATTTATATTTGATATAGGAATCGACTATAGGGAACAAAATTTCGTTGGTTATGTGATTTGTTGTGATTAATTTATTTTTTATTGCAGTCGCGTTGTGGAGGGATGCCAATCAAAAGCTATTGTCGTTCCTGTGCGCGGAAATAATGTGGGAGTCACGCTGAGGAGCCATGATTTGTCATGGAATGACTTCATATCAAGCACCGGTGCTCTTCCAAAGTATGTTGATGTGTCCGCTCTTTAATTCCTGTCATTATTATGTGACCTTTCATACTGTAATGAAAATCTGAAGCATAAGATACTTAAAACGGACATCAAACATCAACTGTAATGTGCAGGCTGCACGCTGAGCTCTAATATTACTTCACGTAGTAAATGTTGATTTTAACTATCAATTTCAGTGTGTAATCAGTTAATAAGGAAAAGACTTATGCTGACAGGCCATTCAACTACCCTCCCGTTTATCAGCCGATGGAGGCTATGACTAACATACTTTTCTCTTCTGGAACTACCGGTAAGCAAAATTATCACCTCCACTCTTTTAGCATCATATACTACAATACAAAGATCTACATATTCATCTCTGATTTTTTTTTCCCTCTCCTTTTCACAGGGGATCCAAAAGCTATTCCGTGGACACAAATTTCTCCAATTAGAACGGCGTCTGAAGCATGGGCACATTGCAATATGCAAGCAGGAGATGTGTACTGCTGGCCTACAAATTTGGGGTGGGTTATGGGACCTTCCATATTGTATTCCGCCTTTTTAACTGGTGCTACTTTGGCTCTATATCATGGTTCTCCTCTTGGTCGAAGCTTTGGCAAATTTGTGCAGGTGTTTACCAATAATTCATATTTAAATCTTTTATATTTCACCGTTTACTTTCATGCAAATGACAAGATTGGTTGTTTAGGATGCATCTGTGACAGTGTTAGGCACGATACCAAGCATAGTAAAAGCCTGGAAGAGTAGCAAGTGCATGGAGGGGCTTGACTGGACAAAGATAAGGTATGTCAACATTTGGTGTTTATTTCCTTTATAAATGTGTAAAAATAATAAGAAAAAAATTGCAGGGGGTTTGGCACCACTGGTGAAACTTCTGATATTGATGATGATCTCTGGCTTTCTTCACGAGCATATTATCCACCTATTATTGAATTTTGTGGAGGGACAGAGCTCGCATCGTCCTATGTAGTAGGAAGCTTGTTGCAACCTCAAGCTTTTGGAGCATTCAGCACTCCACCAATGACGGCAGGGTTTGTCATTTTAGATGAACAAGGAATTCCATATGTGAGTTTCAAATTTTCAAATTAGTTTCCAGTTTAAGTTGTGTTGATAATAATTTTAATCTGATCATGGCAGCCAGATGATCAACCTTGTGTTGGAGAAGTGGCTTTATTTCCTATTCACATGGGTGCCAGTCAAAGAATACTCAATGCTGATCACAATAAAGTTTACTTCCATGGAATGCCAGTTTATCGAGGAATGGTATGAGTATGACATATATCCTCCACGAGAACCATTTAGCTGGTATTTATCTAATATGGTATTTTGCTTGACAGAAACTGAGAAGACACGGGGACATAGTTCAAAGAACAATTGGTGGATACTATATCGTCCAGGGGAGGGCAGATGATACCATGAATCTTGGGGGGATCAAGGTAAAAACATTACACATTTGTTCTCTTTCTAGCAAGCATCTATCTAACAAATGATAACATGTTTGATCCATAGACAAGTTCGGTGGAGATTGAACGTGTATGTAATAGGGCCGATGAAAGGGTGTTAGAAACAGCTGCTGTCGGCATTAAGCCTGTAACTGGAGGACCCGAGCAGCTGGTCGTTTTGGTGGTACTAAAACCTGGAGCTTTAGATTGTGAACCGCATTTCTTGAGGACTAAATTTCAGAAAGCCATTCAAAAAAACCTCAACCCTTTGTTCAAGGTACATTTACAGCTCCACGAGTGTTGCTTACGCATATCCTAGTATGTCACTGGATTTTGATTTTCTTCTCATGATAATAGGTGAGCTATGTCAAAATTGTCCCCGAATTTCCTCGAACAGCTTCTAATAAGTTGCTGAGACGTGTTCTGAGGGATCGAGCGAGGCAGGAGTTTTCATCTCGGAGCAAGCTTTGATTGTGTTGAAGAATTCCAGTAAGGTGATTGTGAACTCGATGCTCTTGTGTGGTGCCCTAATTCTGCTTGCTGTAACAGACCGTTGCTTGTTTTGTGGAAGCATGAACAGATTATACAGAAGCTGTCATAAGTTTGAGTAAGTTTGGGAAACATTTGAATAATAATCAGATCAGATTCAGTGCTTTACATACCCCTATTTCTTAGAATTTAAATACCCATATTTGTTCATATAGACCCTATGATTTGTGTCGCGATGGCTTGCACGAATCAGTAAATTTACCTACCTTGTTGCTGAATTAGAACATAAGCAGATTTTTATACTCGTACGTCTGACAGGGTATACCAATATGTGCAAATACTATAGGTGAACGGTCAGTTTCCTATACTATTCTTGCATTATTCTCCTGCATTATTCTCCATAGGACGACGGTTACAAGACCAACAATGCTTTATGTATTCTCTATGAGATAATCCTGTAACCCACATAATCTAATTTCAAGTTCATATTCCATATACCTCTCACACTATAGGTGAATGTGAGAATTTCGATTTTCCCCAGAAAATAAATGATGATGGAACTCCAATTATAGCCAAGTGTTTAATCTAGAGAAAACAAAGCATTGCCTAAATTGGCATCATCATTCATGGAATATCCAACCATAATTGGATGATGCCCACGACAAGCTAATTTTAAACGAATATTCTAGAGAAAATATTGAAACTACAGCGTTAAACTCGTGTTTTATTTTTATCAAGGCTATCATGATTGAAAATAGATAGCAAGATAGTTCAAATAACAAGGGGCACAACAAAATGTGATCAAAATACTCACTTTTTCCGTCGACGGTAAACCCCGAGATCAATAAAGCTCTGAGAAAGAATCATCCCCTGTTCCTCTAATAAACTGATTCGAATAACAACGAAATTCAACAAAAAATTAACCCCACAGAAAAAGATGACAGCTTTTTCATTTTTGCCCCCTTTTCACCTGAATACGATGCAAGTGCAGGACTTCTTTGTGAGTTAAGAGAAGGTGCCGGAAAATGTGAAGCGGATCCCGACGGATATGGCGGCGGCGGCGGAGGAGGAGGAGGATCGGAGCTAGGAGGGGAGGAGCACCGAGTGATGACGGGGTTTTTTTGTTGGCAGGTTTTTGGGGACCGGGGGTTTTGGCATTTGCACTTGAAGTAGTTTCTTAATGGGCTTCGGCCCAGATTTTATGATCTCTGTTATGTGCCTGAAGCCTAATTCAGAGCTCAGGTAGGGTTGGGCGTGGGCCGGGTCAACCAGCGGGGTGATCCGGCCCTGCCCGCCATGGGTCATGACCTAGCCTGATCCGTAGTGGGTCGGGCTTAACCAGGTCCGTGATATAGGCGGATCATGGGTCGGGTTGAGTCCAACTCTAGACCCGGGACTAGAGAAATAGGCTCGGTCCACCTTAACCCAGCCCACCATCGACTCAGCCACCCTAGCCCAACCCAACCCCGAATTTTAACTATTATAATTTAGTTTTTAGCTAACATTTATTTTTCTTTTTCCCTCTTGTATTTGTATTTTAAATTTAAACTAAAAGAATATTATTATTATTATTCTGTAGACGTACTTTTTCTTCGAAGTATGAACCGTGTATATCTTTGTATTTGCAATTTTTTGTGTGTGATGTTTATCTTTGTACAATGTGTGTGTATATATCATTTTAAATAAAGAGTAAAATAGAAAAAATAAATTAAATATAGTTTAACAGATATTAATACAAAGTTAATATAGTTAATAAATTAAAAATAAAAAAATAGAAAAAGTAAAAAAACTCATGTGCCAACCCACGACCCGTGGGCCGCGAGCCGAACCCGACCCCGCCCGCCCCTAGACAGGTCGTGGGTCTGGCCTGGTCTAATGTCAAACCCCAGATCAAAGAAATAGGCCTGGCCTACTTTGACTCGGACGGACCCGAGTTAGACTCGACCTGATCTTGAACCCAATAGGTCGGGTCACATGTCTAAAGCGGTTCGGCCCACGTCCTGATCTGATCAAAAAATAATAATATCAAAGAAATAGGCCTGACCTGATCAAAAAAAATGAACGATAAAAAGATTGAATTTTTTTATTAAAATAGCATATGTTATGACAAAAGAAAAAATAATATTAAACTCTATGGTGATCAAGAAAAAATAATATTAAACTCTACGGATATGAATGATTGATTCTATATTTTATAACAATTTTTGTTTTTGGTTAAATTATCAGGCTAGTAAATTTTGTTGTTCCTAAGAACTAACTTGGTATATTTCTTACTCCGACAACGATAAAATATATAAAGCGAGCAAGTTGCAGAGATTCACTAACTGTTATGGGATTTAGTTGGCCTTATGCGGTGAAGGTAAAGCGATATCTGTAACTAACTGTTATGGGAAGAAAAAAAACCCTAAAAGTTTCTCCGTTTTCTCTTTTCCCTCTATTTTTTATTCATGTAAGGGAGAGAATGATTTTTCCCCAAATTGCAGAGATTCACTAACCCAATTTCAATTATTCTAATCCAATTCCAATCTTTGGAAATTACTTGCCATGTAAGAAGGCACATCAATATCACACGATAAGTTATGTGATGTTTAGTCGTTGAAAATTTTGCTCCAACCAAAGATCTTATTACCACAGTATCCCTCTTTATATATAATATCGTCGCTGGAGTAAAAATATACCAAATTGCTACTTAGAGTCCTTGAAATATACTTTTTTCCCCCAAAATTCGTAAGACCATACAAGACAGGTGTATCATTTTTTTTTTGGGTGCTAATCATAATTATTAAGTATCATAAAGACACACTACCTTAAATACTTAGTGCATGACTTTGAATTCAAAATTAAGTTTTTTTGGGGTGCTAATCATTTTTTTTTAAATAATACTTCTTGCTCTATTTTTAAGAAACTGACTTTTTCAAAACCAAATAACTGCTTTAAATAAGGAGACAAAGGATCACATGCAAGTCAAGGTGAAGCTTCTATCCTAATAAATTTATATTTCAACAAATTTGTCTTCATTCGACCCATACGATCCAAACTTGAATTCAAACTTCCAACGAAACAAATCATATTAAAAATAAAGGAAAATTACGAAAATGTCTGTTTTTTTAAAAAAAAGACATTGCCCCCTTGAATGTATCATAGTTTAAATTAATATCAAAGTTTTGAAATTTCTATTTAATCCCCATAATCTTATAAATTACTTCAAATTAGCTCTTATGTTAGTATTTCCGTCCAATTTCTTAATTCTAGCCAAGTTACTGATGATTAATCCAATGTAGAAGATTAATTTTATACCCATGCTCGATCATTGTTTTTTTTAGAAGGAGGCTTTGAAGAAGGCTTTAAGTATGTGGGTTTTTTTTAAAGGAGCATCCCATGTCCTTTTCCGGAATTACGCCAAACCGTTAAGGCTAAATGGCTAATGATACATTCTTGAATGATACATTCTCCATTTTAAAAAGAAAAACTAGTAGGATTGGATGACGCAGAAAACAATTTTAATCATCCAAGGGGCTGATTTAAAAATATGAAATATGTAAGGGACCAATATGTAAAAAATCCCAAAATTTTAATCATTCAAGAATTAGTCCAAAGGACTAGTAAAACAAGCCCTCTTTATATACCGGCCTCATTTTATGAAAAAAAAATATATATATTAATCTCTATTAGAGATCTCCTTAAGTGTTTTCACCAATTAAAAGAAAAAAACTTTTTGAAATTAGGAAAAGGTAAAGTTAGTTTGAAAGTGAGTGGTTTTTTATTAGCTTCAATCTTGACGTGTAAAACATAGGAATATGGATGGATTAGTGCTATATTTTAAATTACTTTTTTATCCAAAATTTATGAGGCCAACTATGAAATAAGGTGATACCTATCATTTTCTTGAGATTCTAATCAAGATCAATGAGTACTATAATGATAGATCACTCGCTAAACAACTGCTCTCATGATTTTAGGTCTAAAATTGATTAATTTATAGGATTTTTATATGAAAACCACCTTTAAAGTATATTTTGTTTAATCTATACATGAACCACCTTTAAAGTGTATTTTGTTTCAATCAACCATAAAAAACATATTTCATGTTGACTTTTTTTGTCAAGATCCATATAATAACCCTCTTTTCACACTCTCTTTCCTCTATCTCTTTCTCCCCCCTCTATAGAGGGCCCATAGATCTTGGTGGACGGCGTGGACAAGGGTACCGCAGTTGCCCATGACGGATCCCGACAGGGTCATGGTAAGGTTGGGGTTGATGCCGCAGAGAGAGGGGAGGGCGCAATTTAACGCTTAGATGGGTAAAAAAGGGTATTAAAGTAATTTTGATTAAAAAACCAACAGTAAATGTATTTTGATGGTAGATTAAAATGAAATATACTTTAAAGATGACTTGTATAAATTAGATAACAAAAGTAGTTCCTGTATAACACCCTTATTTTAAAAGTAATTTCATATAAAAATCCTAATTCATATTTCATTTTAGCAACACTTTTTACTGTGTTTTCAATAAGATAACTTTCTCAAAACCAAGCGAATGTTTTTAAATAGGGAAAAATGCTTCCAGCCCCCAAAAGCCAAGTGAACATGCTTCCCACCCCCAGGACTTGGTCAATGAGCGTTTTACCCCTAAAAATAAAGAATCTGTTCTCTGAGCCCCCAAAATACAAAACCCAAGACATTAAAATATGTGAAGACCATAATACCCTTCTCTCTCTCTTTCTTTTTTTATTAAAATATGATGGGAATTATTTTATTATTTTTGTTTTCTCTCTCTCTCTCTCTCTATCATGATGTACCAAGAGGATAGTTGAAATGATTGATGAGGATTATTTTATTATTTTCGTTTTTTATTATTTTGGTTGTTTGTATTGGGAGGTTGTTAAAGTTACGGGTTGATTGTTAAGGTTACGGGTTGGTTGTTAAGGTTAAGGGTTTGTTGTTAAGGTTATGAATCCTCTCTCTCTCTCTTTCTTTTTTTATTAAAATATGATGGGGATTATTTTATTATTTTTGTTTTCTCTCTCTCTTTATCATGATGTACCAAGAGGATAGTTGAAATGATTGATGATGATTATTTTATTATTTTCGTTTTTTATTATTTTGGTTGTTTGTATTGGGAGGTTGTTAAAGTTACGGGTTGATTGTTAAGGTTACGGGTTGGTTGTTAAGGTTAAGGGTTTGTTGTTAAGGTTATGAATCCTCTCTCTCTCTCTTTCTTTTTTTATTAAAATATGATGGGGATTATTTTATTATTTTTGTTTTCTCTCTCTCTTTATCATGATGTACCAATGGATAGTTGAAATGACTGATGAGGATTATTTTATTATTTTTGTTTTTTATTAACCTTAACAATTAAACCCGTAACCTTAACAATTAAACCCGTAACCTTAACAACAAATCCATAACCTACACAACAAACCCATAACCTTAACAACAAACCCTTAACCTTAACAACCAACCCGTAATCTTAACAATCAATGCATAACCTTTACAACCAACTATTATCCTTAACAACAAACCCTTAAGTCCTGTGCTAATATTTTGGTCTAAGTTATTAGCTCTAGCCGAGTTAGCGATTAATCCAATATAGAAGAATAACCTTATAGCCATGCTCGGTCCTTTACATATTAGCCCATTACATCATAAGTCATTTGATATTAGCCCCTTAAATCTCTATATTTTGTTATAAGCCCCTCAAGTGACTATCATGTGTTAATATGAGGGGTTCATATCAACACATCATGGCTATCTGAGGGTTCATATCATAGCTATTTGTGGGACTAATATCAAAATATGAAGATTTAAGGGGCTAAGGTCAAATTACTTATTATGTAAGGGGCTAACATCTAAAAAAACCCAAAAAAAAATTCAACGATTCAATGACGTAAGGGACCAATACGTAAAAAAAAAACCCAAAAAAAAAAAATTAGTAATCGAGGAATTAGTAGTGAAACAAGCCAGCCCTCTTTAATAAACCCGCCTCATTTCGAGATGGGAGATCCAACAACTTCGACGCCTAATAAATTTTAAAGGAGCCACCTTTGCAAAAATTAAAGATCTTCTTGTTCTTCTAGTTCCGCTAGAGAGAGAAAGAAGAGAGAGAGAGAGAGAAGAGAGAGAGTGATGGAGGGCAGCGTTCCGTTCTGGCAACCACTGTCCCTCTCCTTTCTCTTGGGCTGGCTCTTCTCCTCTTCTCTACTGAATCTGACTCGAAGATTTAGATCCCTAACCCAACCTTGGATCACCAAAAGGGTTCAACTTGATACCCCTTTCCTCCTCAAGATTCAGGTTGGTCTAAACGAAACCTACCCATTTGCCATTTTTCCAACTTTTTTTTTTTTCATTTTTTTTGTTTTTTTTTTGATTGATGGAAGGTTGGGTTTGTTTGGATTCTGATCGGTTGGTTGGTTGCAGAGAAATCACAACGGGTTCCTGGATGCGTTCTTCTCTGTGCTATCCTGCGCCGTGTCCGCTCCGTTCTACATAGGATTTCTTCCCGTTCTGTTCTGGGTAAGAAAATTTTGATGTAAAAAAAAAACCCATCTTTTTTTGTCTTGTTATGATCATGTAACGTCAGATTGTTAGAACGATTTTTTTTTTTTTTTGTGAATCTCTGCATTTGGCAATTGACAGTTGAAAGGAAAATCAGTAGTATCCTAACTTAGTCGCATGTATTTTTTTATGCGTAAAAGAAGAGTTCTTGTTGTTGTTTAGAAATATGTTGCTACTGCAAATATTGGCGGTTGGAGCTGAAATTGAAGGATTGATGGATTTCCTTTTTGTTTTGGTAATGAGTAGAGTGGACATAGCAAATTGGCAAGACAAGCGACTATCCTGTTGGCATTCTGCGACTATGCTGGAAATGCAATGAAGGTGAAATAATGGTTTTGATTTTGATGTATGTCTGTCCCTGTGATTTAGAAACAAGAGGTAATGCATCCGACGTCTTTGATGCTGTGTAGGATTTGGTATCGGCACCAAGACCCAGTTGCCCTTCTTTGAGGAGAGTTACCGCGACCGATGATGAGAAAGAGAACGCCATGGAGTATGGACTTCCTTCGTCGCATGCCCTCAACACCGTGTGCTTATCAGGGTATAGCCATTTTGCATCTAGTTTTTTTTTCCGTCAAGTGTTACTTTTGTTAATTTCGATTTTGGCTAATGCTAGCTCTGCCTGTTGTAGATACTTGCTGTATTATTTTCTGACATGCGGGGCTGAAAGAGACAACATCACAATTTTGGTTGGGTTTGTACTAGTATTCACAAAGGTTATGCTGATTGCAATAGGTAAGTTTTCTTCGCTAGTATCAGATTCTTATGCGTAGTTAAAAAGAAACTTTTGCGGATGCCTGAAGTTTGATTATTTTTCTTAACAGCAAGGATGTACTTGGGTATGCACAGCTTGCTTGATGTTATGGCCGGAATCAGCTTTGGGGTTGTTATACTTGCCTTTTGGATCAAAGTCCATGGATATGTTGACGATTTTGTCATAAATGGACAGAATGGTAAGTATCAATTTGTTTCATGATGGTTATCCATTATCTTTGTAAGATAGCAAGAGTTTGCTTTTAGCTTCTTTGATTTTTAATTTTTTATTTTTTATTTTTTATTTTTTACCTACTGATAAGTTAGAAGGATAGTTGCGCACCCTCTAAATTAATAAATTCTTTAAAATAAAAAAATCTGTATACGATCACAATTATTTTTTGATCGCTTGTGCATATCATACTCTTTTGACTTTTTATGTGGTGGTCAGATAAAGTTGAAACGAATTGACGTCCAAATATTAAAAATAAATAAATATTGAATAAGGCCACCGGTTCCTCATCCACAACTTTTTTATGCTTAAAGTATTTGAGTCAGATTTTTTTTCCGTTTTTGAATTTCACAAAATACCTAAAGTTAAAGAAGGTTAGAAAAGCTTAACTTGTCAATACTTTTGCATCAATAATTTAATTTCTCATATCAATAATTGCTACTCAAATGATAGTTTGATTCCGTCATTTTTTTAGCAATCGGGAAATTTAGTTGGGGGACTTATATGTCTAGGGCCTGTTTGGTTGATGTTTTTGGCCCGAGTGTTAGGCAGAAAGCCTGCTAAAAGAGTACTTTTGGCAGGTTTTCTGCCCAACACCCGAAGCTCATCGTGCTACATTCCATCTCTCAAGAGCAAGGCCGACAACAATAAGCATTTGGGTTACCTTCACAAGCTTTTCTCTCTGTTTGATCGTAAGGAGTATGATATTGATACCGGAATCAGGTTTATTCAGTATGCAGGACTTGGATGGTCCGTCGTCGACTTGGTTCCTTCGCTCTTCTCTTATCTCAGCTTGTAGAGGGTTGATATGCCCCCATTCTATTCGTTGAGATATTTGTATATTATTCTTTTTTGGTTTCTTAAGCGTGGGAAATGAAATATTGTTCCTTGTACATTTTTCTTCTTGCGTCTCAATGCAATTCTGATGAATGGTATGTTCTCCAGTTACTTCTTGTGTGTCATTATTAGCTCTATGCGGAAAAATTAACAGACCATCGCAGAGTAATTAAAATTTAAACTAGTTTTCATGTTGTTTCTCGTGCCTAGTTGTCATCAGGATGAAAATCAAATGTACGCAAACTTGCCTTCGTTGTTCTTGCTGTATATTAACTGTAGTTAAGGTTTGCGATGTTCAAAGTTTTAGTTCGTCAACAAAAGATGAGGCTCTACTAGTCGTGTCTAGTGTTTGACCGTGTCAATCCTTTGATTATGAAACATTACTGTCATAAATAAAGCAGTGTAAGTGGGTTGTTTGGTTGGCAAATAAATCAGTGAAAGCTATTGTTAGAAATCTATTTCCCGTAACAGTTTCTTTTTTTCCCTTTTGTTTGGTTCGCACCATGAAATCAAGAAAAAAGAAACGACGTGGCGCGTTCTTAAATTTTAGGAAGCTTCGTTTCATGTGTTTCGTTGAGGAAATGGACGGAAATCATCGGAAGTGATTTCCTCACCCTCGCTTTGTTCTCTTTTTATTTGGTTTTCAAGAAACCAACCAAACAAGCCCTTGTAAGCATTTAATATTCCCCCTCCAATTCTGTCAACAGAGGAGAGCGCCGTGCGGATTCTTCAACGGTTTGAATTATTCAAAGTTTGAAAAGTGCAGCCTCAGCAGCTTGAGTCCTTCAAAGCATCGAAAGGTTTGAATTCTTCAGGGGTTCGGAATTCTTCTTTTGTATTGACATTCTTGTTGATGTCATGCCGCTTTAAGAAAATTTAAAACTATTATCTTCCTTCTGGGTTTCAAAGATTGCAGGCTTTTCTATAGGTTTCTAGGTGCTGATAGCGGTAAACAATAACGACACGTCAGCCTCAGGATCGTTTAAGAAATGCGAACGCGCTCGTCAATCTACGCGGGCCGCACGTTTCCTTGTTCAAATCGACCGCCTGGTTTCAACCATCTCATAACTGTTGATTTCGATAGGCGAGACTAAAATCATCGAATATCAAGAGCTGGAGTTTTTGAAGAACGAACGTTGAGAAATTTGAGAAACTTTTGCATAATTACCCCCCAAAAAAAGGAAGGAAGAAAGAATGAATGATTATGACCGTACTGACAACTGCAAGGAAAGAAATCATTATTTTGATGACACAAAGAACAGAGCCCGGACACTTTCACGTGGATGTATTTATTTCTCTGCAGGACGACATATAATTTCCTCCTCTCGCTGTAGGGAACATGCAAATTGTAAGTAGTAGTTTCACTGTGATTCTTATTTTGATGACACAGCATTAAAAGAGCCCACACGGGCACTGAATATAAACTCCTGACGCAACATTCAAGGGATTGTTCGGTCGGGCAGACGTCTCCTGCAAATCAATAACTTTTTTGAGCGAAACAAGCCCCGAAATTTAAATGATATACAAAATGACACCCTCTATTATCTTCAAATGAAATGATAGCATATGAAAACAATCTATACCCGCTGGCATCAAATATCCAGCTACAATGTTTTGAAGGCACTGGAAAATAAAAAGTAGAAACATATATAGACACAGCTGCTGATGAGAGACACATTGTGAATCACCATTAACCAGAAATTGTGGCCGAAAGATCAGTCGAGAGCCAAATCTAAAATCAATAAACAACAATGTCAAAAAGAGTCCCTGTCCTCTACAGCTCGCGATAATGGAGAAGACGAAACGAAACTTGTAATTGCAACAAAAAAATCATTAACGGAAAAATAAGAGAACTAACGACACCCACAACGTTCTCTAAGTGATACATGCTACAACTATCTGCTCGCCGCAAATTCTGTTGCCTCCCAACACAAACAAATGCAAATACAAGGGTCTGCAACTTAAGAGACATATTTCTGAGGCGCCTTCCACATTATACATGTATCTATCTTACCACCACGAGCTTAGCCGCTTCAATTAAAATGCCAATTCAATGATTTGGATCCCAAGGGAATTATCTTCAGTTACTTCTAACTCGACAAGTGTACACTCGGTTTTAAGGTCGTTGTCATATGCCTCCTTACATCTGCATTACAGGAAATAATCAGGCGTTCTACGAGTTACATCAGGTTCACCTCTCCTGGGAGCTGGTTCAAACTGCAATAAGAAAAAAAAAAAAAACTTTCAGCACAAAATACTCCGCAGCAATGACGAGAAAGTGAGTGGGGGGAAAAGCTGAAGGGGAACGAGGTGTTCTCGCTTATAGGGTTTTTAGAGAGAGAGACCTGGATAAATGTGTGGCCTTTGCAGTCATCGACTTCAAGGATAGAGGCCATGTTTCCACAACGATAGCAATAGTTAGGTGCACTAAATATGGTTACCACCTTTTGTTCCTGTTCTCGTGACAGTTAACTTTTAACTTAGCTATGCTAAAGTCAAAGAAGAGTACAATAACAGAAATGAAAAAAGATATTTACATGGCCCCAGTTATATCCCTCCATAACCAGTTGATGAGCTCTGGCTATCAGTTTAAGGTTGTTAGTGTGGTTGAATTGCTCCGATATATCCTGAACAAAGACTAGTCAAGTTAAAAAGGTCGCAACTTGAAATGCAAATAAAAGACGGTAGTGAGGTACCTGGCCAAAAGTATATCCAGCACCACGGGGAGAAATCCCCCAACCACATCTATCATCAGGGTCAGACCATAAGAGATCACACATAGGACCCTCATGAGGAACTTCTTGAACACGATCAAAGTTGCGTATATTATCAAGGTTATCAATAGAAGGGGATAACCCACCATGCAGGCAAAATATCTCTGATTCAACCTAAAAAAAAATCAATAGAATGAAGCTCGGAGTAAGAAGATAGTATTTATTTGTGATAGATAAGAAAAGAAGTAGAATAATGAAAAATAATGAAACACTAAATAATCCTGATATCAAATTCAACTTGTACAATCACCAATAAATAAAGCTGTTTGAAATAATAATAATAAGGAAAAGAACGATTTTTTTAAATAAAATAACACAATGCCCATATAATACATTATCATTATTTCAGACAAGAGTAAAAGAAAGACTTTTGGAGTTCAGGTGATTGACATATAAAAGAGCCATACAGACCCTGACACCCACATAACATATGTACCGCACCATTTAGATTTATAGATGATGGATATCAATTAGGGGTCTCCATATTTTGTGCGAGTATGACGCAAACAACATTCTTCGACTAATCAGTGCCAACACTATTTTGGTGTCAACCACCGAGCAGCTTTGCTAACATGAATACTGTCAGAAATGCTAAATAATTGGAAAAATCACCAAAGACGCTTCCCTTCAAGACCTAAGATCCTTTTGCTAAACTTATTACATTTGACATTTGATAAGTTTTATAGTTCAAAGGCGTTCTGCATGCGCATACAATTTGATATTTACTCCAAAAGTCTAGTCTATCCCATCCTGAAAATACACAGGCACCGATCTTAGCAGCAAAGATTTTCAAAAGTATCTCGGAAAGCACATCCAGATCCCTGAAGTTTAAATAAAAGTGTCGTCATCCCAATATATTTGCATGCCGTTCAGCTGCTCAGCAATTTTATCAAGTTATGCTCAAAGAAATTTACTGGCCAAACAAAAGTAAAAGGGTAACTATAATGGTCTCAAGTTTTTATTTATAGTCCTAGCAATTAATACCGCTGTCAGTAATTTTATAATCGTCCTTCATACTCAAATTTGTGGAGTAACAAAAGTACATAGATGGTGTAGAAACTATCGATCATTCTTAAAGAAACTAGTCTTTTAGTTTGCAAAAGGCAGCCACCCAGAATAACCAGGTTGGTCAGCTCCTAGCAATTAAGCTATTAGGGATTATGAACCATCAGACAGGAAAACAAGGAAAAGTATGGAATCTGCTCTCATATACAAGTAAAAAAAGCGCTTTTCAGGCAAATTAACTTTATAGTTACAACCTGAATAAGCAATTACCATCGAACTTCAAGAGAAAGGATGCAAGAGACTGGAAAATAAACAAACAAACAAAGAAATGCAAGGAAACATGTGCTGAGAACAAACCAATGCTGTCAATGGAAAATAGTCAAACAGATCAGTGAATGTCTTCCAAACGTTAGCATTTCCATATCTGCCATCAAAAATATAAATGTTAGGACAAAAAAAACCAAAAAAACAAAATAGAATCCATCAAATAGAAGAGGAACGCAAAGGAGTAAGCTTCTGTTACATTCCTTGAACACCATGAATATCATAAATTAATAACTTCTGTTTCCAACACAAATACAAATATAACCATGACATTAAATTCAGGATTCAGTTACATATTGTTCTTGAAAACAATAGACCAATATGCAAACATGGAACTGTATCTTCTTTGTAAATAAATGACTAAATACTCATTGTTAATACTCTCTAAAACTACCCCAAATAAGAAAACCAAGCTAATTAGTTTTTGTATATTATATTTTGGATTTCTTTATTGATGAATATGAATCTGCCCAGAGATGTTTCCCATATTAGTCATGTCAAGTTGTATCAGTATCTGCTTCCAGAGTTTGTGCTGAAAATATATTGAACATCTCTTTACTAGTCAATGGATCCTTTATCAATATCTATCTCAACTGCACCATATGAAATGAAGCACTTTAATAAAGAAAATCCCTCTCGTCTCCTTTAAGTACAGCATGTGAGGAGAAAGTAGAAACCATGTTACCATAAAGATGAAGACAAATAACTATATAAGCAGCCATCGAACATCAAAGCAATTATTACCAACAAACAAGACCAACTTATGGGTCAGCTATGTGAATCCTATTTGTCCATCCAGTTCTATTATAGGCCATCTCCTCTTTTAAGTTAACTATTACCATATCCTTCTTAATGTTTCCAAAAAAGTTCTTTTAGGTCCAACTCTAGTCCTATTTATCCCATTAACTATAATCCTATCACATCCATGTGCAATTGTTACAAACAAACACTCATCTAATTAGGAAAAAGGATTAGGGTGATCATATGTCGAATTGACATATTAGATCAATTATGACCAAAGTTATCATACAGGCATGAAAAACCCCATGAAAGAGCTCCAAACATTAGATATGGTGATGGCTTTATCCTGATACCACTGAAGAAGTGCAACAAGCAAAAAAGATGCAGTTCAGAAACCAAAGAATTAAATTGTAAGATGTGGACATGGAACTCACTTGCGCAAGCATTCATCATAGAACCCGTATACTTGTGTAATCTGCAATCAAAAAATATTACTCAGCCAGAAGTTATCCACGGACCATTAAAAAATGGACGACAATGAAGCTACAACAAGATATAAGAGCCTACATTTAGGTCATAAAAGATTATGACACACAGCTGAGACTATGCTGAACAATCGAATCAAGTTAACAAACACGAAGGATCAGGAAAATATTAAAAAGATAATGACATTCATTGCTCAGAGCAGAAAAATTTTCCTAATCATGACACTGCAGATGAAATCTGTACCTGACGACTTTCATGGTTTCCTCTGAGAATGGTAATTCGCTGAGGATAACGCACCTTCAGGGCCACCAGGAGCTGATCAAAGGAACCATTTCTATAAGCCAATAGTTTAACAGATCATATGCTGATACAATTAAACATATCATTGTAGTTTTATAATTACGCCTCTAAAACAACATCCAAAACTGTTGAATTCAAAAATAGGTTAAGATACAGGACGTTTAACCACAAATAAAACTTATGCAACTTCTTAATAAGAATTCGGTACAATAGTTCAAATCAGTAGAGCAAGTAGCTCAGTTTATTACTTACCGTGACGGTTTCAACAGAATAATACCCACGATCTACATAGTCGCCCATGAATAAGTAATTGGTATCTGGACACTGAGAATAAAAAAATGAAATATTATCAGTTAACAGTGCCCAAATAAAAGGATTATAGCGCTTATTAAACATAGAATGCTTGTAAATATATCAGACAAGATTTAAGACATTCTTCTTAGCTCTTATAACTAAAATCAATATGTTGTTGATAATTAATCAACATCATCCAGCATGAAATACAATCAAATCTAAGGGGATGTAAAAAATATACCTTCCCGCCAATTCGAAATAGTTCCGCAAGATCATGAAACTGCCCGTGAATGTCACCGCAAATTGTCACAGGACTTTTTACAGGCTGCAATATACCAAGCAGACTAAAGTTCACATAATTACTCTATCAAGTAAAAAAATAGACAGACAGAATGTGAAAATGGTAAATATAGAACGAACCATTGATTAAATGCATCTTTGAGCTAAAATGACTACCTTCAATTAACCAGAATTATTTTCATTGTCTCCCACACTCGAGTGGTTCAGGGTTATAAAAATGAACTCAACCAATTACCTTAAAAATATCGGGGACCATATTTAAGAGGTCTAAGATTAAGAATGGATTTAATCTATATCTATCGACTCAAAGTATTAAGATTCTGAAATTAATATATGATAACATGGATGGCCCACCAAGTTTTTGGTCCACACAAGCTAGCCTCATCAGGCATTTCTTGGACTTGCTAACTCTCTTGCCTATCTATTTATACACTAATTGACTAAAGGTCACACGACATGTCTCTACCTGGCAACATTTCATGGTCCATTCCAAAATGCAATCATGTCTGCCTAATGCAATTAGCAAAGTCAAAAAGATTCAGGAGTCAGCCTAATAGAAGTGATATTAGAGGTTTGGAAGGAAACATTACAAAGGTAGATTGATAGTGATTACAAGTATATCAATTAGTGTGACCTATATGAATTGAAATCGGACATGGTTAACAAGAGACAGGTTATCCTAGTAAAGATTTGCTGTTGACAACAAGGCTTTTTTGAGGATATGATCATCCATAGAAAGTTAACAAATTGCACAATTAGTACATAAGATAGGACAAATCCAGCAGTCTTTTCCAATCACCCGCTGCTTGAGTTAGAAGTATAAAAGTTTATGACCCAGATTATATAGAAAGCATTATACGTCTACCTATGAGATAGTAATCGTGTTCACAACTTGTTCCATCAACATGTTGAATGTAAGTGTGCATGCATACGAACAGGAGCATGAGAAACAAAAACTGTGAATTAAGTATTTATTTAATTCATTAGGACCCTGACGAGTGTCTACTTTTCCACATCTTACCATATAATTTTAGTTCCCGTCCATGATAGAATAGGACTAATAAGTTACCATTCTCGCTCTTTCTGGTTCAGAACTGAGATTCGTTCAAATACAGAATTCCAAAAACAAAACCAAGTTCTTACATATTAAAAGATAAGCTTCATGGAATCATGGGATACTATGCTCGCTTTTTGATGGAGTGAGATTTATTTAAATGTGTTACGCAAGTTGAACACATATCGATGAAAGATAGAGTACCATAAGAATGGCAAAGGGATACCAGTCATCGGGACATGTGAAAATTCACCATATCGAACAGGTATTGGCTGATCTGTTTTTTTGGTAATCCTAAATACAACACCTCCTTTTTGTTATATACTTATATTGAAAAGAAAGAACAGATCTACAATACAAAAGAAACAGTCAGAAGTATGCAATTTTGTCTCAACTAGTAAAGTGCACGTGCAACACGTGCGTTGCACGTGGGTATACTTGTTCAGTATTGAAAATTTTAAATGTGGACCGTAAAATGATGAAGTGAATCGATGATTTAGATTTTACCAATATTCATGTAATTAAGCTGGTTTAGATTTTACAAATATTCATGAAACCCACATAAAGAACATAATAAGAGATTTATGTGCTAGGATTCTTAGATAATTAGATTGGCCAATAGCTGGAAGACCTGAACTTATAGGGTAATGAGACAAAAAAAGGAACCAATTCATATCATGTTTCAAATTTAATTACCTTATCAAAGTCTATATTAATCATCAGCATTTAAAGCTGAAACAAAACATACAGACATAGAGGGTCAAATTTACTAAATAGCAAATACCCAACGTGGATTAATAGAGTGAAAAAATTATAACCCTATGCATGAACAAACTTATTATGTAAACACAATAGCAATATTAAAAGATGATCTAATATTAGAGATGAGAGACACATCTTTGCTCAATTTTCACTAAGGTTCAAGCTATTTAAGGAAATGCTAATTAATAAAAGTTTTCCCAAATAAATTTCTTAAACTTAAAACTAAAATTGACATGTTTGAATGATGGAGATATATCATGTGAAGGGACTTGTCACTTGTTAAAGTTTCGTGACAATTACAAGAGTCAAGAGAAACTGATAATGTCATTCATATGCATTTTATCAATCTCTGGTTCACAAGTTGGCACTAAATCATTGCGATAGCATTTCCATAGAAATCTATTCCATCTTTAATGTCATCCCAAGCACTTCGTTTCTCAGAAATAGAAGTCAGATGGTTGGAAGGAGAGGAAGAGAGAAATAAATGAAAAAATTGTAACATATAAATGAGTAATTAATTAGAAGGTAAAAAGCCAAAGCTTAAGAAGATATCACTTTAGTAATTAGGGTATATTTATAATAAAAATATAACATTTATTTTGGATGCATGTAAATATGCTGGTTGTAGTATTTATTTAATATTTTTTGTCTAAAATCATGGTAAGAAAGTTTATTTTGTACTTTTCATTGTATCATCAAAAGGATAATACAATTAGCCTAATACATTCCTAATCGTGCCCCTACTTCATGATATTAACATCATAGAATTTTTGATACAATGTGTTTTCAAATTATACTATGAAATACATTTAGGGGGTTGAATTTTAAAAATATTTAATCTAATGAGATTTTAAGATACATTTGTTCATTTTAGTCTTTTTATAATACATTTTGAAATTTGAGTGATCCCGATGTCTCCAAAAAGAAAAATAATCACCAAATTGATTGTACCAATTTAAATTGTACCAAATTGACTCATTTCTACAATAATCAAGTTTCGAAACATATTTTCAAAATTCTAATTGAATTATAGAGGAACATACCATGCTAACACGTGCTTGAGCAAATTTTATCCTCGAAAAAAGTCATCTAAATTTTCTATTCTAATCCAAGTGGAGTTCTAGTTGAGCTTTTCTTTTGTAATTGTATGGTTTTGACTTAGTAGGTATTATGGTGAGTGGAAGAAAATGTATGAGCTAATTTACACTCAAGAGATGAAAGAGAAGTTATATAAAAATAAAAAGGGTTGTTTGTTAGCTAATTTGGTTCATAGTTTATACATGGATTCAAATTGAATTTTAAAAGTCTAGACTCTACATCTTGTTATTATAATTATTTGGCTGAAATTTTGGACTCATTAGCAGCCGGTGCTCAAAAGACCCAAAGCAATAAAGAATGAAGCGCACCATTCTCTAATTTTACATTAGGTAGTTTCTACAAAACTCTGGCCCTCTCATGGTTTAAACTTTGATTTCCCTCCAATACAGTCGATTCAACTTCTTAGAGAGAAGAGTCGCAAGCCCCCCGACATGCAACTAAGGTAGACCAAAAAGTGAACATTGGCATTCTAAAATTCTAAATATAGACATAATCATTTGTATGTAGTATTAGATTATAAACTATTGATAATGATTTTATTCTTGACCAAATATTCTTAGGGAGAGTAGGAGGTGCATTTAATAAAGAGTTATGGATAATTATTTAAGGATTAATTATAACCAATGGTATAATTGCGAATTATCAAAATTTAAAAGGGAAAAATAGAAAATTAAAATTCTTGACATGGGTATTCTCTTTTATAAGTAGTATAGAAGTATAGATGTACTCATGGAATGAATGACAAGAGCTCATTACACTAAGCCATTGAACAAATCTTTAAGAACCTTTAGTCTAGGGATTAAATACTAAGTTGGGGAGGGGTCTTGCAATATAAAAAGGAATAATTCGTGAAAGGGAGGGGGAAATCCTTGAGTTCAACCTCTAACTACAACTTATTTAACTCTACCACTATGTTTCAGCTATTATGTCTCAAAGTGGCCTATAAACTTGAACCCAAACAGTTCCAAAATACAGAAACTAAAATAACCAAGGAGCAAAATTATCACAATAGTTAAGAAAATAAATAGAGGTTACCTGAACATTGCTTTCTTCCATTAGTATTTCCTTTGCTTTGTCGCATAACACTCTAACCTGCGTGAGAGAAATGTTAGAATAAAAACAGAGTGCCCCTGCAAAGAGTGTATAAAAGTTGAGTGCTTCTTACAGAATTTGAACCAATGAAAATTGCTTTAGTAGTCCACGTGCACAATTAACCTTTCGCATGATTAACAGTAATTTTAATTTTAGATTTCACCTGACCATTTCACAAAATCCTAACAATTTAATTCCAACATATCCCATATTCAGCTTGCAAACGATAATCACAAAAATCAAAATCCCCCCAAACTCTACATAATCCCTGAAAAACTAGCACCAAAAGGCCTCCTCCTGAGTAGGTCCGGAACATTCATCACAATTGTCCCGCAAAAGAACACACAGACTCTTTCCCAGCTAAATACAGAATTTCACCCCGAAACGGAAACCCTAGGTACAACAAACCCGCACAATTCGTAGATCACAGAAACAAACCCTCATTTCCTGCCAATAAACCTAAAACAATCCAAGATCTACTGTAATCGCCCCTCAGATCCAGCAAACAAACACAATACTAGACCAAAACAGGAAAAAATTCACAGATTTGAAACGGATCGAGGAGATTCATCTCACCTCCTGCTCCGATAGAGGCTTGCACTGCATCAGCTGCGCGATCTGCTCGTCGAGGTTCCCATGCGAATTGGATGACGGAACCGGATCTATACTCATCGTCTCCTCTAAATGTTAACGAATCGAATCGAAAAGGATTTAACAAATGAGTCGAATTAGAGCGAGAAAAACCCTAACCCTAGCCCTAATTTCGAGCCGTTCCTCTCTAAAAAATTTTCTCTCTCTTCGAAGGATCGGCGAGGGCAGAGAGGAGAGAGAAAATGGAGGAACAGAACGATAAAGCCGAAGGAAGTCCTCACAGTTGTGGGTCCCAGTTCTGATGGTGATGGGTAAATGGTAGATTGCCACGTAAGACGTAGTTAATTGAAGTGCTGTTCGAGACTCAACAGCTGATGAGATTGAAAGCAACATCTTTACAATTTTGTGCCAAAAAAACTATAATTACATAAATAAATATAATTGTGAAGTGTAGCTATAATTTTGTGCGTGAACAAATTTTCGATTTAAACTCCTTTAAATTTTTTATTAAAAAATTCGACCCAGTCCACATTTTATTCTCAAAACCGACCCATTTCGGGCCACGTCAGCAGCGTGGCCACGAAATGGGTCGGTTTTTTTTTAAATGACGCCGCTAAATAGTCGGGGTTGCCAACCCCGACTATTTAGTTATGTCGGGGTTGGCAACCCCGACTATTTAGCTAAGGGCAGGCTAAAATAGTCGGGGTTTCCAACCCCGACTAATTTAGGCCCCTGCCTAATTGGTCGGGGTTGGCAACCCCGACCATTTGGCAGAGAGGTCGGTGTTGTTCCCAAAATGGTCGGGGTTCCCAACCCCGACCATTTGGCAGAGAGGTAGGTGTTGTTCCCAAAATGGTCGGGGTTGTGAACCCCGACCATTTGGCAGAGACTCTGTCTCAGCCGCCGAGCGGTGAAAAAGGCTAAGTGACAATAGTCGGGGTTCACAACCCCGACTATTTGTTCACTGGGCCCCCGACCTATATAAAGGTCACGACTTCACTCTCTCACTCGTTTCCGGTTCCAGCCGCGTCTCTCTCTCTCATTTTCGTCGATCTCCTCCTCCCAAACTCTCATTTTCGTCGATCGCAGCTTTCTCTCCTCTTTTTTGGTGCGGAATTCTAGAGGTGAAAGATCTAATAGGTACTCTCTCCCTTCTCTCCTCTTTTGACACCTAGAAATCTAGGGTTTTCTCTCCAAAACGAATTTATAGTGTTTGAACTCTATTTGTAGTGGTTTATTTAGAAATTTTATTCTTGTTGTAGTTGAAATTAAATATTTGGGGGCATAGAATACTCAATTTTAGGGTTTAGAATTTGGGGGTCAATTTTAGGGTTTAGGATTTAGGGGTTTACGGTTGTAATTGTGTTTTAGGGTTGCAATTAGATTTTAGGGTATTAATTGATAATATTTTTTAAATTTTTTGCATTTAAATGATATAATTTTGATTTGTATAGGTTGAACAGTATGATTTTTATTGCTTGCTCTTACGGTGGAACGATTAAGTATGGAATGAATAATATGACAATGTACGTCGGAGGGGTGACAATTCCGTTAATGATATCGGAATCATACAGTTACCTTGACTTGGTTAATGAAATTCATGGAGTTACGACAATTGACCCACGAGATTGCAGGCTAAAAATAATATGCAATTGGCCGATAACTTATGATAGAACGTCCGCCGTTGAGATCTCAAACGATCATTCCATGAGTATTTTGTTTAATTTGAGCAAGTCACAACCAACGGTAGAATTGTTTATTGAAACGGTGCCACATAGTACGGGCCGAATATTCAACCCTCCAGGAGAATTTTCACGCATGTTAGATTTGGAAGTTGAGTCTGAAGGCTTTCTTTCTTCTTCGAGTGAAATACAGCGGACTCAATTTCAATATAAGGGTGGTGCACCTTCATATGAAGAGGGTGAAAGAAGCGACGCCTCTGATGGTGAAGATGAAGATAGTGCACCACTTGACAGCATGCAATTTGTGGGTGAAGATGATGAAGAGAATCCGGATTGGCCAGATGAAGCTTATGTTAATAATGAATATGTGGAGTACGAAGAACCACCCCCCGACGAGTTTGAGGATGATGAGTGAGTTCGTTCTTCCACAGTACATGATATCCGCATTGGCGAAAGTTCATCCAATAGAGGAGATGATGAGGAGGTTCCTTTCAGAGTTGGTGAATTATTTGAGACTAAAGACCAATTGGTAGATGCTATTCGTGATTACTCAATCAAAAAGTTGGTCAAATTCAAGCAAATTAAAAGCAATCGTACAAGTTATGAGGCAATCTGTTTTATGAATACACAAAGGCAAGGTCGGGCAGAGGGGAATGAATCTGATTACGCATGTCCTTGGAAGTTATATGCATTTGCCGGAAAGAAACATAATGGGTATTTTAGGATCACAAAATACTGCGGTGTTCATACATGTAACAATCCAATGTTCGAGAGAGACCACAGTGGTGCCTCCGCCTCTTACATAGCTCGGTTGATTATGCCAAGATTAAAGAAGAAGCTTGAACTAAGGCCCGATGACATAATTGAGAGAGTGTCACATAATAAGTGGATTGAAATATCGTATATCAAAGCGTGGAATGCAAGGAGAATTGCGATGACAAAAATATTTGGTGATTGGGAAAGGTCTTACGCGACTCTGCCTCAATATCTTGATGTGATCAAAAGAAGCAATCGTTTATTCTAAGTTATTGGTTGTTACTGAACATTTGCACCGTTTATTATATGCAGGCCCCGAGCATTACTATCGTTGATCACACTCGTGCACACTCGAGCTGGGAGTTGACCGATCCACATGTCCAATATTATGTCCGTCAAGCATGCTTCTTTGAGTGCTCACAAATTAAATGGGTGAGACTTGATTGGGCTCTCTTGACCACCGTTTATTATATGCAGGCCCCGAGCATTACTATCGTTGATCACACTCGTGCACACTCGAGCTGGGAGTTGACCGATCCACATGTCCAATATTATGTCCGTCAAGCATGCTTCTTTGAGTGCTCACAAATTAAATGGGTGAGACTTGATTGGGCTCTCTTGACAGCACTGGTTGAACGATGGAGGCCCGAGACAAACACATTCCACCTGCGCCAAGGAGAGTCGACGATTACATTGCAGGATGTAGGGGTTTTGCTTGGACTCCGTGTGGATGGAGATGCTGTCACAGGTAGCGACGACTTCAACTGATCAGACAAGTGTGAAGCATTGTTGGGTCAAGTTCCTCACATGAGGGGTGGAAGGATCAAACTTGAATGGTTGAGAAACAATTTTATGAATGTTTCGATCGATGCGACCAAGGAGATCGTCAAGATGTATGCCCGTGCATACATACTTCACATGATCGGTACTATTCTATTCCCGGATTCCACGAAGGATTCGGTGCACGTGAGGTGGTTGCCACTCCTGGAGGATCTTGTGGATTGTGGGGGATTGTCATAGGGGAGTGCCGTGTTAGCGTATCTGTATAGGGAGATGACCAAAGTGGCTCTTGTTCAAAACAAAGAATTCAAGGGTTGTCTCACTCTACTACAGATATGGTCTTGGGAGAGATTGCATTTGGGTTGCCCAGATTTGAGAGAGGCACGTGCTCTCGATGGCCATATTCCGTTAGGCTGCAGGTATTACTAAGTTATTTTTAAAAATATATGATTACATGTAATTTTATACATTTATTTTAATTTATACTAACTCATTGTATATAAATTAGATGGAATGTATCTAGATCATGGCATACCTCACCAAAGGGCCATGAAAACTTCTATAGGAACGAGCTCGATCAAATGGAGGACGAACAGGTATTAAATCATAATATCTAAAAATTTTCAATCATTACATCATTTATTACTGAAATCTGCTTTACTTTATCTTTTTATAGGTCAAGTGGATGCCATATGAACAAGTTTTAGAGTCACTACCAGATATATGCACAGAAGAGCCGGATGTGTGGCGTGCTCGCGTCCCGATCATATGTTTTGAGATTGTCGAGATGCACGTGCCCGACCGTGTGCTACGACAATTTGGGCTACGACAACATATCCCGGTCCCTGTGGAGGTAATAGAGAGAAATCCCAGAAAAGGTGCACATCGTCAAGATTGGGAACATATTCACAGTGCTTACATCGGGAGGTGGGATAACAGGGAAGAACAGTTGGTGATGGAGAGGGTTGACGCACCTGACCTAGGTGTGTATTTGCGGTGGTATTGGGGGATTACTCGCCGGTGGATATTTCAGGAGAACAAAGCCCCTAAGGAATACATACCAAGAGGCCCAGTTGAGAGAGAGTTGGTAAGTGTATAAGCAAAATATACAGTTACCTTGTGAGTTTTATTTTATTATCATCCAAATCATAATAGCTTTCTTGGGGTTTTTATCGTATAGGTACAAGAGCTCGAAGAACTTTCTACTATGGCGCATGATGCAATCCGAACAACTACCGAGCCAGGGCCGAGGAACACGTTCCTTCGCATGATCAAAAAGATTCGGTCCGCTCTTCAAAGGACGCGTAATGCAAGACGAGATGAACGTGAGGAGCGAGACCAATTGAGTACGATCGTCGTCGATTCCGAGGACACAGGGGCAGGCTCAAGCGGTGCACATGATGAAGCTGGGGCTCACAACAGGCTCAAGCCGGATGTTCACAGTCGGTTCGAGTCGATGAGGATGTCATGCACTCCCAACTTCACACACAACCGGACGAGGAACTGATCCGAGCTCACGTCGAAGGTGAACGTGTCAGGGGGAGAGGGAGGGGGAGGGGGAGAGGGAGAGGAAAGGGAGTTGAATCCGATTGAAACTGAATATTATGTATCCGATTGAGTATTGATAGGATGTTTGCGTGAAACTAAATATTATGTATTAGATTGAGTATTGATTATTAGTATGTGAATTGCATGGTATGTATCCGATTGATTATGGTTTTTTATTTGAGATTATTGATTGGTATGTGTGTTATTGTGATTGTGATTGAATTGTGGATTGATATGTAACAGCAGGAGTTTGAATTTCCAGCGGAGTTCATATTTCCAGCTATTTTCAGCTGGAAGAGTCTGCCAAATGGTCGGGGTTGGGAACCCCGACCATTTTATGCACGAACACGAAACGGTCGGGGTTCCCAAACCCGACCATTTT
>NC_033800.1:149358636-149387288 GCF_001876935.1 Asparagus officinalis | reverse complement strand
GGGAGAGGAAAGGGAGTTGTATCCGATTGAAACTGAATATTATGTATCTGATTGAGTATTGATAGGATGTTTGCGTTTGAAACTAAATATTATGTATTCGATTGAGTATTGATTATTAGTATGTGAATTGCATGGTATGTATCCGATGGGAGAGGGAGAGGAAAGGGAGTTGTATCCGATTGAAACTGAATATTATGTATCTGATTGAGTATTGATAGGATGTTTGCGTTTGAAACTAAATATTATGTATTAGATTGAGTATTGATTATTAGTATGTGAATTGCATGGTATGTATCCGATTGATTATGGATTTTTATTTGAGATTATTGATTGGTATGTGTGTTATTGTGATTGAATTATGGATTGATATGTAACAGCAGGAGTTTGAATTTCCAGAGGAGTTCGTATTTCCAGCTATTTTCAGCTGAAAAAGTCTGCCAAATGGTCGGGGTTGGGAACCCCGACCATTTTGTGCACGAACACAAAACGGTCGGGGTTCACAACCCCGACCATTTTGGGAACAACACCTACCTCTCTGCCAAATGGTCGGGGTTGGGAACCCCGACCATTTTGGGAACAACACCGACCTCTCTGCCAAATGGTCGGGGTTGCCAACCCCGACCAATTAGGCAGGGGCCTAAATTAGTCGGGGTTGGAAACCCCGACTATTTTAGCCTGCCCTTAGCTAAATAGTCGGGGTTGCCAACCCCGACATAACTAAATAGTCGGGGTTGGCAACCCCGACTATTTAGCGGCGTCATTTAAAAAAAAACCGACCCATTTCGTGGCCACGCTGCTGACGTGGCCCGAAATGGGTCGGTTTTGAGAATAAAATGTGGACTGGGTCGAATTTTTTAATAAAAAATTTAAAGGAGTTTAAATCGAAAATTTGTTCTTTTGTGCGTATTGTAAATTATAAATTTTCACAAACCTAAAGGGATGTTTGTTTCCCTGCATTTGGTGGGTTTGACATTGGAAATTGAGACACAAATTTCATCAATGATCGTTAATAAGTGCACGAATTTCGAGTTAACACGTAAAATAGACGTATAAGATTTGACCACAAAAATTACGTAGCTATTATGAGATGAGGGAGGCCTTTGGCCTCCCCCTCATTATCCCTCCATTCACACCCCATTATGGTGATGTAACACCCCATTAAGTGAGGGTGACTCTTGGGTACTCAACCTATTCACATTGATTAGTATAAATATATATCATAGGCCTTTGGCCTATGTACTTGCTTTAAACACGTTATCAGCACGAAGTGTTCTTGAATCCCTGAGCCATAAAAAAAATATATTTTCTTCCTCTTTTGCGCATTGAGATCTGGTTCGTTGCAGCGGGAGCGTTCGATGGATTATCGCAAGAAGGCAGCGTTCTACGGATCTTTAGTATCGATCGTCCCTAGATCTGTGATCTAGAGGTAATTACTATAATCCGTAGAATAATATATGGCAGCTGAAAAATTAACAAGAAAAAAATTTTTGTTACTGTTCACCGAGGGTTACTGTTCACTCGGGAATTTTTTTTTTTGTTTATTAAGCAATTTTTTGTTCATCTAATCTAATTGCTTTCATTATTTGTTGGCATAACTAGTAATTAATACTATTAGTTAATTGCTAATCAAAAAAAAAATTTATGTGCTCATGTTGATGAAACTGGCGAGAAGTTCTGCGGCTTCTGCTAGTTTGTAAAAATTCATATATTGTGTTAAATTTACACATTTACGCTGATAGCACTTCCTATTACCATGAATATTATTTGGTTTTGTGACGGATTTGACTGCATTGGCGACGGATTTCCCCGTCGCCAATACTCTGTTTTCTACTAGTGTTTGTTATTGGTTTATAAATTTTAAAGAAGCATATCCGCATATATCATCTTAAAAATAGTCTGAGACATCCGTAAAAACATGTAAATCATTTTCTAGTTTGGGTATAGCTACTTTAGGAATATTTACAATTAACTATTTTATTTTATATATTGTTTTCTTCTTCAGTCAATTATATTTTTATTTTATTAGTATTCCATGTTGATACTGGTTTATCGTGTTCTTTTTATATTATTTTGTTATTTTATTTACCATTTTTATTAACAGAACTATTAAAAAAAAAATTTCCATCCATAATTTAGTATTTATTATGAGATGAGGGAGGCCTTTGGCCTCCCCCTCATTATCCCTCCATTCACACCCCATTATGGTGATGTAACACCCCATTAAGTGAGGGTGACTCTTGGGTACTCAACCTATTCACATTGATTAGTATAAATATATATCATAGGCCTTTGGCCTATGTAATTGCTTTAAATAGTAGCTTTTAACAAAATTTATTATTTTAATCAAATATTCCTAACAAAATTCACGTCCAACCAAACAAATTCCGGTTGCATTTTACACCCCATGGCAATTATATTTATTATTCATTACAACCCTTGCTATAAGATTCACATGCATTATGATTCATGTCGATTATTTTTATTCTCTAAATTTGTGCTTTGTAGTAGATCAATTATAGTTAAAATTAATTCTTAATTCTTGATGGGACGTAAAAAATCATAATAATTAGCGGATAGGGTTGAAGTGTAGTATTAAAATCACATAATTGTTAAGCAACATCATCCTACTTTGAGGAAAAGGTCCATAATATAAGCTCACCTCTTGAACAGAATAAGTCTAACTTTGAAGTTTGAATGAGACATGAAACTCTTAACTAAATCGTACAGAATGCCAATTGTTTGCACCAACAATTTTAAGATACAATAAACTCTACATTATCCACCTCATACAGGATAGCTTACATAATTGTATCTAATTTCAATACGATCGAACTCTGAAATGATGAAAAAAATAGAGAAATGGGCGTGATAAGGAAAGTTAATAACATAAAAAAGAAAATCTCACCGCAAGCTATTTGCACAATTGTCACACTAATGTCACAGAGGTATAAAGATGAATTCATTTCGTGGCGTTTACTCACAAGGACCATAGCGAGATTGTACAGGCATTATATGCACAATGTACATCCGTTCATGGAATTTACAATAATCGTCAGACGTCGTCATTTTCGCCAAAATATACTTAGAAAAGATTTTCTCGGGGGAGCTTCCACACTTCCATCCTTCAAAGGATTAACAGTAGTTTTCAGAGCACAACGAACAACAGAATTGATTTGCTTTCTTAAGGTTGTGTTATCAGCAATAATATCTGAAAGCAGTTTTCTTATCTCATCATCTGATGCCATTTCATCATCATCAGTGATACTATTGATTTCATCTACACCACTAACTCCATATCCATCTTTAGCAAGGAGTTGTGCCTGCAAAGACAAGAATTTAGAGCTGAGCAAACTGAAGATCCATTTGAGATCTCGCCAATAAATGCCAAGTTTTAGGATTGCCTTAAGTTAACAATAATATGAAGCTCTATCTCTATGTTTGGTGTAGCATAGCCTAATAATATGCATAATTGTCACAGAACGAAGTCCTTTTTCATGTCACCGCTGAACAAGTGGTCTATAAATTTGAAATCTGCATGCATAATGAGTTGTATCAGGAAGAAATTCCAAATCAAATGTATAACAATTTGCATGTTTTACCTCAGTGGAAGTAGTAAAATTGAAGGCACGCATATCCATTGAGAATTTGCACTATTTAGTAACAATGATCCACATGTTATTGTGTATGATTTGTGACATTTAAGTAATTTAACTATCAAACGAGCTGGTTTTTAAAGTGAATATTGACCTCAATGTTGTTAATTTGCACTAATTTGTAAGAGAAGATTACAGAGACCATAGAATCAAATGTATATACTTTAGCACTATGTTTCTTTTGCAAAAGTAATCACATACTTCATTGAGCAGATAATGAAGATTAGAAATATAGAAATATAGAAACAGAATAAAACAAACAAAAATATTGTCTTAAGAAATAATGGAATGGTTAAAAGGTACTCAAAATGTTGCAAGAATACGAAAGTAACCTTTGCAAGGAGGAGGGAGATTCTAGTATCTGAAGTCGTCAGGAGACCTAAAGCATCTGATAAAGATGAAGGGTTGACATTAAATTTATCTTCTCCTTCCTCAAGAAAATTAACACTTGATTCTTGAAGCCGATGAAGAAGATCTTTACATGCAGAAATAAGCTTTTTCCTTGCCAATACTATCTCTCTTCTTCTTTGTTTTTCTTTCTGAAGAATTCTCTGAGAAGGACATATAAAATCAAAAGATAGTGTGCAGACAACTACCTTTAAGGAGTGGTTTAATAATTTAATAGCATACCTCTAGCTCACTTTTCTCCTCTAGATATTGATTTAAATCATCTTTTAGCTTTTCTTGAATGCTCCTCAAAAATCTAACCTCTTTGTCAAGAACTCTAATATCTGATTTTGATTTCGTCTCAAGTTCATCTTGACGCTTTTGCAAATCCATTAGCTGTTTTGTTTTGTTATCTAACTCTTGCAATAACGATTCGTTGTCGCCATCAGGACATGCACTTTCGGATTTTACAGGATTTTTTCCATTCTGCCATGAATAAAGAAGTGGTGAGAAATGGGACGGTGTTAGACTATAAGTTTCTTGAATATTAACGCATAAAGAAAAGAATAGAAAAAATCTACGTGTTCAAACTTTAGCTTTGATTCCATGATCAAATAATTTCTGCGAAGTTCATCAATCTCCCTCTGGATCTTTGTAACTCTTTCTCTTTAGATAAGACAGCTTGATGAAGTTCTTCTTTACTTTTTTGTTTGGCCGATTCGAGTTTTGCCTCTAAATCCTTCACTTGGACTCACAAACATCAAGTGCAATAACATGGGATGTGAGTTGACAAAGCAGTCACATCCAAATCCAAAGTACAACCTAACACATCACTATTGGTACTGAAATTCTTCTTGTATGAGGAGATGTTTGGAAGAGGGATCTTTAGGGGGACATATAATTATATAGTAACGAAAGATAAAAACAAAAGCAAAAAAATTTTGAAAAAACCTTGAAATTGCAATATCAACAGACTAAAACTAAAATTCAAACTTTTGAAAAACAAAAATAAAAAGTTTTCAGCTCAACTGGGAGGTGGAAGAGGTGTACAACATATGAAATATAGAAAAAAAAAGGGGGGGTTCATCGCAGATAGACTCCTTGTAGTATCGCCAAATTGAACTTACTACATCTGTATTTCTTTGTTGCAGATAGATCCCTTGAAAGTAGTTATATTGTTGCAAATAGACATCCTTAGTGAAAATCTATTGTTTAACATACCCTGAGGAAGAAACTCCAAAACCATAGACCCTCATAAAGTAAGAAACTAAACTATAAATATCTGCAATGAAAATATTTCAATAGAAGATGCCAAGCAACAAGAAATCTTTAGAAAGAGAGGCACCTTTAAACTGAGGGATTCTTTGATAGCTATCTCTTGGTTCAACTGTGCAATGAGATCCTCTGTGTTCGTCTTTCCTGCTACCAACCTTTGGTCCACGGTAAAAAGAAACTTGTTTAACTTATGCTGCTCGTCAACTGAATGACTAACAAGCTCATTGTTCATCATTGCATCAAAATATTCTGTAGGAGATTCAGCATCCATGGATCCACTGCCGAGAGAACTGCTTCTATTGGGACTGGACTCTGATGGTGGAGATAGCAAAGACGATGAACCGATTGCATCGGCAACTGGAGCACACGATATAGATCCATCTAAAATGCCTGTTTCCTGGGCATGCTTATGTATGTTTTGAGCTGAAAGCAGATTTCATTCAGCAAGAGAGCGTGAGAACTGAGCCGCGTGTATGTGCACGTGTATGTAGTTGGTGTATTTGCGTGTCGCGAGCCGAGAGATGATTTTAATGAGACAAATCTTAGTAAGAACATGAGACATCTTTGTGCATGTCCAGTATGCATAGGAGAGGGACTAATAGAGAAAGGAAGACCCCTTGTACTCTTATATCGTAGATAGACCCCTTGTACTATCTCCCAATTGTCGATAGACTCCCTGTAGTTTTATCCTTACAGATGCAAATAGACCCCCTTGAGTGATTTTTTTTTTTTTTGACTTGCTTATTCTCAGATAATGAGAAAACTTTTTGTTGGCAAGTAAACCGCAATTGGTTGATAGTATGGGGTCTAGGCTGCAACAATAAAACTACAGGCGGTGATTCACAAATCGCCCCTGTATCTGTGTAACAAATTATCCAGAGCAATTTTTGCAGCCAACATATGAATAAAAATGTGATCTTTAAACATAATGCAGCTAGGGAATGTGCAATGATATATCAAATCTTTGGACATGAGCATGAGCCAACATCAGAAATATAAATGGAACCCATTTCAATTTACCATAGAAGCAGGCCTCTATTCCTAGCAGTTGGGTTTAAATTGTGGATTCAATAATAGTCACAATTTCATGTAGAAAAAATAACGAAAAGAATCTAAAATAATAGAAATTAGAGAAGTGCGAGATTCAAATACCCATTTTTTAGGGACGAGGGTTCCAATCGATTCCTAGCGATATAGATGAAATCCCATCGTGTCGATGCTTGGAAGCCTTTCTTTTTTTTTATTCAAATTTCTATTTTCTTTTTTTTTCTTTTTTTCGACTTGGAAGAGATTAGCGAGAGAGAGGGGGAAGGGAGAATGGCCGAAGTCCGAGGGGACGTAGGATAAACTCCTTGGGAAATCCGGAAGTACAATGTACACGTACCAAAAATGTTTTGGTCTTCGGGTCGGGTTTTTTTTCCAAATAAATATGAATTTGGTTTTTAATAATATAATTAATTATTTACAAAGTTATAACATTCAATTTTTCGTTGTGATTTTCTCCTACTAAAATGTGTTCGTAACTATTATTATTAGATTGTACCGCAAGAAGCATGTTGTATTTTGATTCTATTAATTTTTAACCATCTATAGTTAAATCATACTAGTGCGCACCCCATGCAAAGCACGACCTCTATTCTATTATTTCTGCTACAGTAATTCTGTATTTAAATACAGATTTTGTAAGTGCTACGGTAACATTTTTTTTAAATGCTATAGTATCTAGCCTGAGCTACAGTAATATTACTACATTAATATTTTAAGACACTACAGTCCCGCTTGTGCTACAGTGATTTACTGTAGCATGAATAGTGAATCTTGAAACCTCCTGTTTGTTCTACGGTAACGAATGCTACAGTAGTTTACTGTAGTGTAACATGAATAGTGAATCTTGGATCCTCACATTATTATAGAGGAATAGATTAGCTTGTGCCAATGATATTTGTTTTTAGCCATTGGTATTTAAATTATACTAGTAACAGAATCAGACAGTGACAAGGATATTGATGTTCCTCAAATCTATTCATTTATACAAATAGGAGGATCAGAGATTCACTGTTCATGCTACAGTAAATGCTACAGTAACATTTGCTATAGTATTATTACTGTAGCTAATAGTTAATTAAAAATATTGTTGTAGCAAACGGGCATACTATAGCATCTAAAAGGTACTGTAGCAGAGCGGGATACTGTAACACTTTCAAAAATTCAAATCATGCCATATTAAAAAAACGGGATTACTGTAACAAAAAAAAATACCGTGCTTTGCACGAACGACAAACTAGTATATATGATGAAGAAAGAATCATCTAGTGTATCAGGAGAAGATATGGAGTCTTCTGAAACATATATACATGATCTCCAATGAGAGAGGTTCTCTATCTCTGATGAGGACATAGAAAGGCTAAAAATGGTCATTCTCAAACCTCATCGACATGATGTTTATAGGAAAATAGGTATTTTCAATACCAAAATCCTCAATAAACATTATTATGTATTTGATAGAGTTGACGGAAATATAGAGTTACATGGAGAAGATAGCTTCAAAAGAATTCTGCTCCTCAATCAAAGAAAGATAAATAAGGAGATTTTCGTAATTCCACATGCTTAAATGAACCAAGCATCAACGTTTCACCCCTTTTTCTTGTACTCCTCAACTTGGTTAAGTTTATCTTCATATGGGATTAAACTTTATATTTGATTAAGTTTTAGAATGATAACAAACATGGATAAAAGATGTGATAATATTTAACAGGGTAAACTTTAACCCCCTCTTTACTTACGTAGCAAACAAGCCCTAAAGTATCAAAGATATTTTAAATTTTTTATAATATCTGTTTATTTAATGTGCAATATTTAATGTTAGCTTATTTAAATTGGCTATGATATATTTTTATTGGAACTAGTATAGTACATGTGCGTTGCGCGTAGGCATTTATACTTGTTTTATGTTCTAATTTTTAAATTATAATGATATATTAAATATTACACATATTTTTAAAATAAATATAATTTTAAATAATAAAAATGTACTATTTTAATTAGTACTTAACTCAAATCCTATTATACCCCTAACTATTTAATTTATTTCTAATTGATAACTAATCTTAAATTTGACATTAATTAATAATTTAATTAATATTAATAGGGATTAGGAACAAAATTAGTTATTGTTCTAATAATATAGTACTGATATATAAATAAGATAACAATAGAGAGATGAAATATACAGAAAGTGTATAGTGAAAGTTAAATTAAAATTAATGAAATCTCAAGTTTATTACAAACTCTCAAAGGAGCTTGGCCACTTGTTCTTAATTTCAAATTAACTTATTAATTGAGGAGCATAATAGCAATTTCAATACTTTGAGGGACTAATTCAAAATAGCTTAGGGGAGGGACTTGATATTAATTTTCTAATTTGAGGTACTTCAGAATATCAAAGATTTAAGGAACTAAGGGATTAATTTTAGAATATCAAAGATTTAAGGAACTAATGTCGTAAAAAGTCTATTATTTTTACAATTTTTAATTTGTATTTGTAAACAACTTAATACTATTTTCTAATAACGATATTAAAATTTAAAATATTAACAAATATATTAATAGTCCTAATAATTTATTTATTTTATATTCACTATTAGATAATCCATTAAATTGATGCAGTACAAATCCACAACAGCTCTTATATGTCAATGTCCACTCAACTTAATATTGGATGCTCATCAAATTAACCATACATGAAAAGAAACAAAATAAAACAATCACAATATTTGTTTAATTGCAACCTAATAATTAAGAAATTTTCAATCAATACAACAACAAACAAACACATTATATTTAATCTTAAATTGAATAATATTCACACATTCATACATGCATGACCATATGATGGGCACCGACAGCGACCCTTCCTCCTCGACCACCACCACCTCCATTGCCCCTACAACAAACCCTATCTCCATTGCCCGCTCCACTAGTGTCTCTCCTAACCCATCTTCTCTACCTCCTTCAAGCATTACCTCCGGCGCCACCATCGAACCAAGATCTTCCATCGGCACCACCTTCACCAAAAGCCTCCACTACTATTGTCAAGTTTGGCCACCAAGAAAAGCTACTTTATAATATTAGTTGGTAACTATAAAAATAGTTTTACTTCTAATTTCCTATTTGCATTGTCAGAGCAAAGGAGAATGAATAGCAAAGAGGAAGAGAAGAAAATTACTTAACTCATTTTAGTTGGTAATCTTGAGTGGGCCATGCTGTGAGTGTTGGGGGATGGAGAGGGGTTATATAGCCCTTAAATGAAATAGATGTTGTTGAAGGAGTTTTTTTATCATTAGTTGGATCACTGAATTTTTCTTGAGGTTACCAACTATACTACTGATGAACCTCTCTTCAAATCCTACTTTCATGTGAAAATAACTGTTACATTTTACTTTTCATGTAAAGTAACATTAATAGTATGAATTAAAAAGAATTGTTAGAGTGGATGGAGGAGGTCATTTAAGATATTAAATGTAGAGAATAAATATATTTAATTAAGAAAACTATTAATAAGATGATTATTAAAAATAATTATTTTTTATTTAACTATGCATGTATGTTCATGTATATATGTGTTGTACGTAAGTATGAATGTATTTTGGAGGATGTATGTATGCGTTTTATTTATGCATGCATGTGTTTTGGAGGGTACTTTGGGAAGAAATATTTTAACATAGCAACCCACTTTTATAATAGTACCAGTATAGTGCACGTGTTTTGTACAAAAACATCCATGTTTTGTTTTATGTTTTTCAAATTCTTTTTGTTGGCTCCAAAATAATGAAATGACTTGTATAGCAATATAAATTCAGAACAATTATAAATTTATTTAAATGAATAAATTGTATGATAAAACTGTGGATAAAGAACTGTATGATTAATAATTATAGTTCGGATAATTGCTATAATTTATTCATAATTTATTAAAATAATTATAATATATTAAATAATTTATTCTCTTTTAAATATAATAATATTATACATAGCATAATTATAATGCATTAGTTTATTTTAATTTCATAATTAGATTATTACACTATTAGCAAATAATTTACTAAATAATATAATAATTAAATTATAGTGTAATTTATTAATTTAAAAAATTCTATTAAAATCATTATACTATTAATACTATTACAATTACAATAAATATAAATTATTTTTCATACTATTATCATACTTTTAAAAGGCTAATAAGTTGAAAGGTAATAGGTACTCCTCCATAAGAGGTGAAAAAATAAAAGGCATAAGGGGTAAGCGCAATGAATTTTTATTATTTTAAATTTTTCTAGAATTTTAAATATTATGTGAAGATGAATTAGGGATAAATTTCAATTTTTTTGTTAAATAACATAATTAAATAATAAAATATTAGTTTCAAATCTTAAATTGAATAATATTCACACATTCATACATGCATGACCATATGATGGGCACCGACAGCGACCCTTCCTCCTCGACCACCACCACCTCCATTGCCCCTACAACAAACCCTATCTCCATTGCCCGCTCCACTAGTGTCTCTCCTAACCCATCTTCTCTACCTCCTTCAAGCATTACCTCCGGCGCCACCATCGAACCAAGATCTTCCATCGGCACCACCTTCACCAAAAGCCTCCACTACTATTGTCAAGTTTGGCCACCAAGAAAAGCTACTTTATAATATTAGTTGGTAACTATAAAAATAGTTTTACTTCTAATTTCCTATTTGCATTGTCAGAGCAAAGGAGAATGAATAGCAAAGAGGAAGAGAAGAAAATTACTTAACTCATTTTAGTTGGTAATCTTGAGTGGGCCATGCTGTGAGTGTTGGGGGATGGAGAGGGGTTATATAGCCCTTAAATGAAATAGATGTTGTTGAAGGAGTTTTTTTATCATTAGTTGGATCACTGAATTTTTCTTGAGGTTACCAACTATACTACTGATGAACCTCTCTTCAAATCCTACTTTCATGTGAAAATAACTGTTACATTTTACTTTTCATGTAAAGTAACATTAATAGTATGAATTAAAAAGAATTGTTGATGGAGGAGGTCATTTAAGATATTAAATGTAGAGAATAAATATATTTAATTAAGAAAACTATTAATAAGATGATTATTAAAAATAATTATTTTTTATTTAACTATGCATGTATGTTCATGTATATATGTGTTGTACGTAAGTATGAATGTATTTTGGAGGATGTATGTATGCGTTTTATTTATGCATGCATGTGTTTTGGAGGGTACTTTGGGAAGAAATATTTTAACATAGCAACCCACTTTTATAATAGTACCAGTATAGTGCACGTGTTTTGTACAAAAACATCCATGTTTTGTTTTATGTTTTTCAAATTCTTTTTGTTGGCTCCAAAATAATGAAATGACTTGTATAGCAATATAAATTCAGAACAATTATAAATTTATTTAAATGAATAAATTGTATGATAAAACTGTGGATAAAGAACTGTATGATTAATAATTATAGTTCGGATAATTGCTATAATTTATTCATAATTTATTAAAATAATTATAATATATTAAATAATTTATTCTCTTTTAAATATAATAATATTATACATAGCATAATTATAATGCATTAGTTTATTTTAATTTCATAATTAGATTATTACACTATTAGCAAATAATTTACTAAATAATATAATAATTAAATTATAGTGTAATTTATTAATTTAAAAAATTCTATTAAAATCATTATACTATTAATACTATTATAATTACTAAAAATATAAATTATTTTTCATACTATTATCATACTTTTAAAAGGCTAATAAGTTAAAAGGTAATAGGTACTCCTCCATAAGAGGTGAAAAAATAAAAGGCATAAGGGGTAAGCGCAATGAATTTTTATTATTTTAAATTTTTCTAGAATTTTAAATATTATGTGAAGATGAATTAGGGATAAATTTCAATTTTTTTGTTAAATAACATAATTAAATAATAAAATATTAGTTTCACCAAGGGTTTTGAAAAAGTGAGGAAATGTATAATTAAAAGAAGTTATATATAATTAGTGCATGATTAATTACAACTAATGACATATTTGAGAATTATTAAGTTTAATAGGGCAAAAATAGAAATTAAAAGTTTTGACAAGGCAATCCTCTTTTAAATATAGTATAGATTATATTTTAGTAAATGCCTAAATATATGGGAAAGTAAAAATGTCCTAATAAATAAGATGTTATAGATAATTATTAAATATTAATTAGAAGTGATGTTATAATTGCAAATTATCAAATTTTGAGAGGGCAAGAAAGGAAATCAATAGTTTTGACATGGGTATTCTCTTTTATAAGTTGTTTTGAGAGAGCAAGAAAGAAAATTAAAAGTTTTGCCAGGTATTCTCTTTTATAAGTAGTATATATATATTAAAATTCTAATTGTTGTTTTCACTGTATTTATTTATATGGAAAAGAACTTTATTGTTTCATATTTTTATCATTTTATAATATACATTGTCATAAATATTTAATAAGTAAACTCTAAGATATTCTTTTAGAAAGTTTTAGAAATAAAAATAAAGAGAAAAAGAAAAGAAAACCTTTGTGTGAAATACTCAAATTACTCTCTTGTCTTTCATGAGATGCAAAACAATTTTTTCATGTCTTTCAAAAAAATTTCTACCCTCTCTAAGTTTTTAATATGGTAATATAGATAAGTTGTTTCAAAATTAATTATTGAAATCACTATTACGTCTCACAACTCTTATAAGTTATTTCAAATTAATTCCTTCAATCATGCCCTAGTAGGATAGAATACTTGCGAACCTTATAGTAAATTTAATTCTTTGAGATACTAGTTTTAAAATACTAAATGGGACTAATATTGGAAAATTCCAAACTTTATTAGCACATCTCATTCCTTTTCTAACTCAAAAGATAAGGAAATTAGCAAGAGGACTCAGACTACTAGTTTATTGTCATTTACTTAGTTGCTTTTTTATTCAAAGGCCGGTTGATTTTAAATAAATTTTTTCTTCATTTGATCATGACATCTCATCGCATGCCCCAAATATATCACATAAGAACATATTTCTTCTAGTTAGTACGTGCCTTTTCAAGATGCTTCTCTAGAACTTTTTAAGTAGAACTGGGATAATTGGTAAAGTGGGATAATATTTTGATACTGGGATAATTTAGTGGAACAATGATGAGTAATTCTTAAAGTGTTGGTAAAGTGGGATAATATTTTGATACTGGGATAATTTAGTGGAACAATGATGAGTAATTCTTAAAGTGGGATAATTTGGTAGGATAATTTGGTGAGTAATTCTTAAAGTGGGATAATTTGGTAGGATAATTTGGTGGGATAATGATGGATAATATTATGAAGCTGCATAATTTGGTAGGATAATTTGGTGGGGGTAATGGTGAGTATAAATTACTATTGTCAATAATTGTATATTAAAAATAATATAATATTATAAGCAAATTCTAGTAATAACTATAAAATATAATACAATAAAGCATCACTATTCATCTCAAATAATAAAATAATTTACAAATAAATAAAAAATTTAAATCCCTAGAGTGACTCGACTTCCATCATCCTACATGGCTTCTATCATCCCACATGGCATCTGCCATAGAATTTCTCCAAGCTCCTACAGCTGCTCGTTGAGTCTGTAACTCGTCTTCTTTATCGGAGTCATCGTCTACATCAGCAACATTTTGTGGAGCTTCTAGTGCAGGATCATAAATGTCGAAGTTCAAATCTCATAACATCATAAAGAAAGAAAAATAAGCATTTTTCAGCCATTAACCCTTTGGACCAATCTCATCATGATCGCTGAAACCAAATCAGCAAATAAATGAAATGTACACAGGAATCATCCATGGCCGCTAAACAGATGATCGACAGAAGAACTATAAATATCCCAATCAATTTATTGAGCCGATTTAATAATAATAGATATCACCATTAACCATTCAACATCTAATCATCAATGTGATCGCAAAGTTACTTTCTAACTTATAAAAAAACATAAATAGCCCTCATATCTTTAGCACTAACCCACCAACACTATATTCTTAACCTAAACCATTGTTGTGGAGAGAAAACTTAGATCAAACAAATAATAATAAAGTAATTTAACGTCAAAAAGGTATCAATAAAGTAATATATCTTGAAAATAATAATAATAAATCTAATCATCACAAAAACAAAGTAAAGACAGAAAAATGAACGGATGATTGACTTCATGGCAGAAAAATTTTCTAGGCGGAGAAACTAACCAAGAGGGAGGGAGGTGGGGTTTCACTTTTTTTTCTCAATTGTATTCTTTCCAATGTGTGGGATAATTTGAGAGAGGAGAACTTATGGTTATATATATAGGTAGTATAATTTGTGGGATAATTATGACCAATTATCCCAATTCTAATTCTAGTAGAATTCTACTTGACTAACGCACTAAAAAAATAATACAGTTCTAGTGCTACAAAAGTTCTACTTGACTAACACTATAAAAAAATATCCCATTTCCTAGTTCTATGTGACTAACACCTTAAAAATTTATCCCACAAATTATCCAAGTTTCAGTTTTAAGTTCTAGATGACTAACCCCCCCTTAAGGCCTCTCCTTCTTAAAATTTTCATATCTTTTATAACTTTGACAAATTGCGTTTCATAATGGATATTCCTTTATTAGCATTTACACAAATATAACGTACTGATTTTATGAAGTAAATTCGAAATGTACATCTATAAATGCTTCATTAATAACCATCAAACCTATATCATCTATAAGTAGCACTCTCTCATTTTGTGCCCAAAACCACCAAACTTTGATCTCCAAAGGAAAAAGATGAACGCATTGGTTTCTTCATTCCTATTCCTTTTCTTCCTCTTCTCTTCAAATCTATGTCAATTTGTTATATCCATCAACCAAAATGATACCAATGATGATCTAAAGACTTACATAATTCAAGTTGCTCCACCAAAAAATGCTCATTTGGACCAAAATGAGCTTAGGAAATGGTATAGATCATTTTTGCCCAATAACTCTGAAGAATTTGCTCGGTCGCGAATTATCTATGATTATGATACTGCACTTACGGGGTTTGCAGTAAGGCTTACGCCTAAAGAATTGAAGGAGGTCGAGAAGAAGGAAGGATTCTTGGGAGCATACCCTGACAGTGCATATCATCTAGATTCACCTAATATTGGAGAGGGAAATTGAAAACAGTAGTAGGAAATTATTGGGTGGAAGAGGCTTGATTAGTTATTTGGATTGGTATGTTTAGGGTATGTTATTGTTATCAGAGCTTAGTTGCTAGAATTTATATGTAGGAAATTTTAGTAGTGAAGAGTTAATTTTCTCTAATTAGTATTGTCTGCATCCTCTTCATGAGGATAACTGAAGGTTCTCAATTGTGAAACATTCACATAAGTCAAGGGTTTATGTAATTGTTGCGAGATCTTAGTAGAAATCATATATTGGAACTTACAGTTCATATATTCTATGCATAGAGATTAAATACATAGGAACTTATAAGAATCACAAATGTAGATTAGATAATAGACACTTATGATTGATCAAATTGATATGCGTAGGAACATGGGAAATTATTTTTTATTAGTTTTTAATAAAACGAAGCTAATATCAAATAATAATAATGACAACAACAACAACTTATGGCTCCATCTAGTTGAGATTTAGCGATAAGAGATTAAAGAGAATTGTTAACTAATTTATCAACATGATAATTAACATCTGTTTTGATCTTGATGGTTTGGAATTTCTACTGTTTGGAGAAAAAAAGGTTTAGAACAATTTTTTTAATAAACTAGTATGCAATATGTGCATTGCACATAATGCCTGTTATAGCTAGTCACATGGACATTATCAATTAATATATTAATTCTGACTATCTACAATTTTAGATATAGTAAGCAAAGAAAAATTGAATATAAATTAATAATACAGAGATTTAAATAATGATTTCTTCTTTATATGTAGAATAACTTTTGATAATAGTCAACTTATGTATATTAGGAATTTTGTCATAGTTAAGGATTCTATTTTTGCAAATATTTTTTAAATTCTTACAAACTACTCCCTACGTTTATATATTGAATTCTACTATATCAAGAACATGAATCAAGTATTTTTGGAACAAATAAATTTCATTCTCAAGGAAAAACAACTTCAATACAAGAAGTTGTTGTTCTTCTATACCCAAACATTCTTACTTGTATCTGTTATGACTTTACATGTATAGTTTGGCTTTTTTTGTTGTAAGGATGATTTATCCTTAATAGGTTTGTTTGCGGGAAAAATAGAAGAAAAATTGAGAGGAAATATTATTAATTCTCCTTAATTGACTCTAGAAAAGAATGAATACAATCTCTCAAAGTAATCTCTCTCTAACCAACTTAAAAAAAATTACAATTCTTCTTATCAGTTTCCCCGATTTACAAAAGAGAAAAGGAATCAACGTAGATCATTCTCTTTGTTTAAAACTAGGTTCTTCTCGATAGCGATGAGATCTTGAATCTTACATCTCGTTGACAATCTGAGCACTTCGCTTCGTGAAACATTGTCTATTCCTCTTGACTTGACGTCGAGAAGAACTTGCAAAGCAAGTTTAGAACTCTGGCCGAGTTAGAAACTTTGAAAAAGTTAAACTCTAACCGAGTTAGAAACTGTAAAACCCCATGAATTATTGAAAATATTATGATAAACAGTGATAAATGATTTTTAATATGTTTGCGACCATTTATGGATGAATGATTATGTTAGCAAATGATTTGAGATCAATTTAGTGTATATATGAGAGTATACAAGTGTTAAACATGCACAAAACGGGTAAAAACATGCAAACCTAAAAACTTCTTGTAGCATTGGGTCGGTCGACTGATGGCTACTATTAGTCGACCGATACGAGCTTGCCAATCAACTGATGTCAAGCATCAGTTGACCGATGGGCAATTCCTAGTTTGACTGGGTTTTTGTTTCAGGTCTTTTTGTGTTGTTTCGGGTTTACCCGTATGTATGTATGTATGTATATATGTATACACACACACACACACACAACACACACAAATTCTCTTTTTCTTCATATTTCACGTGAATAAATAACCACCATCTCCCCGTAAAACCCTAGATCATATTTTGTGAGTTTTGAAGAGCTTTGTGAAGCAAATACCGAGAAGAGGGCGAGATCGTCGGCGTTTGGCGAGGGAGAATTTGTTTTCTTGTACTCTTGGGGATTCTAGTAAGTTTTGAGGCGAGTTTCATCTCCTCCAATCTCATCTCCACTTTTATTTGGTTTTAAATTGGTTTTATCGGATTTTTCTAAAATCTAGTTTGTGAGTAAAAATCACATCTTGACCTATATGATATAAAAGATTTGATCTTTTTGTTTTAAAAGTGATATGACGCATTCTCTGATTTGGATTTAAGTTTCGAGGCTAATCTAATGTGCGATTTGTTAAAAAGATTTATTTTTCATGATGATTTACATATATTCTCTAATTTGGATTTAAGTTTTGAGGCTAATTCAGTCACGCTACAAATAACCCAGTATAGGGCTCTCGCTACCCGGTCTGCGAATCGGGAGCCCGGGGGTGGTGCGCCCTTGACTGGAGGGTCTAGGGGGAGTAGACAACCCCTCGGCGGGGTTTAGGACAGTGCCCTAAAAGTCCACGGTATACATCAGGTTCTGTATTGGATTTTGCACTTGGAAAGTGAGGTTCGCGTTTTATCAATGAAACGCGAGGATCACGTTTAGCACTTGGAACGCGAGGGTCGTGTTTAGGCAATTGAACGCGAGTGTCGCGTTTTGACTGAGAGATGTGAAGCTGATGTTCGCATTCAACATAGGCTCGAGGTCCGTGTTTTGGCTGTAAAATGCGCCATTGAGGGCCACGTTCAGCCTAACTTTCGTAAGGCTCGTGCTTGGGCACATAAACTTGAGGCTCACGTTCTAAAGCAGAAACGCGGAGCTCAAGGTCGTGTTGAGGCTCACAAATGCGAAGTTCACGTTGGTTGGTGGTATGAGGAACCTTAGTCTCCTTGGAGACTTTGCGGATCTTGCACATAGCATTGGGGCTAAGGGATCCGGATGAGAGGAACTCCTTATATTTGGCTTGGTCGAACTCGACGGTTAGAGTTTTGACAGTAGTTCCCATGAGTTTGATGTCAGATTGTGCCACCACCTCTTCATCGGTGAAAAAACTAGTCCCCAACTGAGTCGCCATCTTTTGTTGTTGGGAAAATTAAAGAAATTTGAGAAATAAATCTGTATTAATCTCCCTAACTGATTTAGGAAAAAAAATGAATATAATCTCTCACTATAACCTCTCTCTAACTGACTTAGAAAAGGAAATTACAATTTTCTTTTATCAGTTTCTCGATTTACAAAAGAGAGAAGGAATTGACATAAATCATTTTCTTTGTTTAAAACTGGGTTCTTATTGGTGGCGATGAAAGTTTGATTCTTGTATTTCGTTGACGATCCGAGCACTTCGCTTCATGTAACATTGTCTATTCCTCTTGACTTGACATCGGGAAGAACTTGCGAGGTAAGTTTCAAACTCTAAAAGAGTTTATGAATTTTATGAAAGAGTTAATTTTAGAAAGGAAATTAATCCTTTTTAACTGAAATCGGCTAAACAGCTGATCTCTAAGTTCTTCAACCGAAACACGGTTCAAAAAGCTAAGGCAAATTGCTCCAAAGCTCTAATAAAAACCTTCACCAAAGCCAAAATCAAGCTCCAAAGGTTCCCCCGTCCATCCCCTTTCTTCACTTGTAAACACAGCTATTTATAGTGTTTTAACGGGTGTAACCGAGCCCTTAAATCACTCCTTAATGAGGGTTTAATGCTCCCATTTTGTGCAAAACGATTTTGAAACCCTTCAGAACGTGTTTGAATGGGTCAAACGCAAGGTTCACATTTTGGAAACGACCCTCGCGTTCAACTTATGAAACACAGAGATGAGCTCTGCATTTGAAGCTTGGAACGCGGGCGTGAGCCCCGCATTTGGCATTTGAAACGCCAGGGTGATCCCCACGTTTTGAGATTGAAATGCAGGGGTGACCCTCACATTTTAGAATTGGAACGCGGGGATGGCCCTTGTGTTTTGGAATTGGAACGCGGGGATGTCCCTTGCATTTTTGTTTGAAGAGATCGTCAATTCGTAATCTCTTTTCTAAGTCCTGCAAGGATCGTCATCTTGTAATCCTTGCATTTGGCTTTTTGAAATGTGAGAGTTGTCAATTTGTAACTCTCGTATGTTACGAAAGTTGTCTGACTATTACTTCCATCTGCTGTCGTGGAAGTCGTTGAATTGTAACCTTTATCGATTATCACGAAAGTCATCGAATTGTAACTTTCATCATTAGTGTTTGCTTTATTTTGAATTTCTCTTTCACAATCTGCTTGACAAAAGCAGTAGGAGACACCAGTTTCTTCAAGAAACCAGACAATAGAAGCATGAATAAATGAAGATTCTGAAATCCACCATCTTTCTTCTCCGTCTTCATAATGATATGGAGTGGAGAATTGGAAAGATTGCTAGTCAGTGTTTTCTGAGGATTGGCTATCTGCATTAATTTTTAAACAGCCTACAAGGTTCGGTTATTATCTGTTAACTCAAGTATGCTTGAGCATAGTTTGTACTTAATTTACAGTCGGCAATGAAATTATTCACTTACCAAAAAAACCAACTTCAACATGATTATAAAACACCACTTCAATAAGTGAAGAATTCATCCAACCCAATATTACGTCCAATATCCATTCACAAGAATTTGAATTAATTCAAATAGAAGTTATTATATTAGATATTACAACTATTCTCAAAATCATCTTTATCTAGTAAAGCAACAAAATTATGTATTGCTTATGATTTTATTCCGCTCATACCTGTCACACATTTTCATAAACACTTCTTTACAATTTACCCATTTAAAGTATCCTGGCAAATCAAACATAGTTTATCATCTTACATATAATACTTTAGTGATGTATTATTTCACACTTTTTTCTTAACCTCTTTTTATCATTCATGTCCTTTCTATTGTTCATATTCTTTCTCACACTTATTGTAGGCTTTAGTTTTAATGTTGTTCCCTTGGAATCTCCATCTTCATCACCTTTTAATGGTTTAAAATCTTCTGGCTTGCAGATCTCTTAGAGAAATTACCCTTCCTTCAATTCTCAGTTCTTCATCTTTCTCCTTCATCTTTACCAAGAAAAGATGTTATTCGTTGCAACAGTTCATCATTTTCTAGTATGTAGGCAATAAATGCTTGTTCACACACATATGTTTTGTTACCTATTTTTTTTATTAAAATTATTTGATGAAAATATTTTATTGTTTTCAACATTCTATGCATAGTAGCAATTTGTCCATGGTACGCACCTTTTCTTCTTCATCAAATGAATCCACGCATTCTTCAGGTGTTCAGTGAGTTGGAAATTTAATTTCATCAAAGAGAGTAGTATACTGCCCTGTTGATATGGTCCTTTACTACGAATCGCACGAGGTATCTTGTCATTAAAATGAAAAATTCTTCAAGGACCCAAAATATGGGACCAATAGGGGGGACAAGTGAGGTGTCCCCTCCTATTGAATAATGAGTTGGCCATCATTAATGATGACCAACTCATTATCAAATAGGAGGGGGACACCTCACTTGTCCCCCCTATTGGTCCCATATTTTGGGTCCCTGTAGCAAAGCTCTATAATTAGCAAATTAATTCCAGTCTAGAAAAGATTCTAAAGAAATATGAAATATAATAAGATTTGTCATTAAAATTATCAAATTTGTCATCAAAATTTCCTCAAATTCAATAACTTAAAATAAGATTTTTCTTTAGCCTAGTGGAGACCATTTATTAACTTTCCACCCATATATAAATTCATAAGCCTTCAGTTATCGTTCCAGTCAAGGTATGGCAGATGGATTTCTATTGCAGTAGCTATTTTCTCACTAACTTCATATATGATAAGTATTTGTACACACTATTTTTTTAAGTTAATTATTTTATACCAAAATTTTATTCCAATGTAAATTGTCTAAAATACCTAATATATATTATAGACTAACTATTTAGTCCTAACATAGCAAATCAGTAAAATAAAACCCAAAGAAAGAAATTGCTCTTCATTACAAATTATAGATTCACAAAATAACAAAAGGGAAAAGGGCCGTAAGTAATTTACCTTGCAAGATGGGTCCTCCTCCAAGAACTGTATAAAATAGAGAATATTTTTTTTTAAAAAAAATTACTTTGAATCAAAACTAATTATAATGGGCAAAGAAACTAAAACACTTTTTTTTTTTTTTCTGGGGGGGGGGGTGTCAATAACTCACCGACTGCAGAAACTCTCTTCTCTAGATAAATACCTACCAAAAGCCTTTATATAAGGAATAAGGACTTTGTAAATTTAATGTTTCCAATTAATTTGGAGTTGAGAGAAGTGGGGAGTTGTATGGATATTGTCCTTAGTGCTAATTATGGTTGATTATAAGTGGGTTGAGAGAAATTAGGGATGTTGGATTGTGAGAGAGAGGAGAGGGTATTGATTGGGATGGTGGATGAGGGAAGAGAGGGCTTTTGCTTGACATATGGATGCGTCGCGCGCGCGCACTCACGCACACACACAAACGCACGCGCACGCACATACATACACATATGAGAGAGGAAGAGAGAGGTAGAGAGAGAGAGAGGGTATTTGTAAGGTCCGATTATGACTTGATGCCATAAATGGTCTATAATAAATTTAAGCCCAATTGCTCCAACTCCGTATATTGAAATAAATAATCTTATCAGTTGATGCGTGAGAAATTAGTGACTGCATGCGGTTTTAGAGTTTAGAGTTAGATTGAACTGCTAGCGATTTTTCTTCTACCGACCTACATGGATTAATTTATAATCTATAATCATTACTTATAATACATTATATTATAATTACACATTATTTATACACACACACATGAAGGAGAGATTTCAATGTCAAAACTTTTGATTGAGAGGGCCAAAATGGTAATCAAAAATTTTAACGTGGGAATCCTCTTTTATAAGTAGTATAGATTATTATTTTAAATTAATAAATATTCGATATATATTCTAAAGATTTAATTACTTCTAGTATATAACATGCTCAATGGCCAACCCAAAATTTTTCCCCCGATGATGTCATCGTGTAACTTATCATGGCTGTTCTTAGAATTTATACCGACAACGTCATGATTTTTCCCCTCCTAAGTGGTTCCTCATGCTAATTCCGGTGCTGTCCTAAATAGCAATGTTGGTAAAAAATGAAAAAAAAAAATGTCTACAAACTAGAAAAATATGGATTTGGATCCTCTCCACTTCAAAAAAGTAGTGGAGAGACTACTGTTTTTAATCTCAATCGTTGATTATTTAGCAAACGGTTATGATAAAATCTAAATCTAACACTTATCATACCCCGTGTATTGCATTCATTCCTAATTTGCACTAAAAGAAAAAAATCACAACCATCAACTAGATAATCAATAACTGTAATTATGTAGTTGTCCCTCCATCACTTTTTTATACTGGAAATGATCCGAATCTAAAAAATATGTACCTCCGTCGCTAAATTTAGTGATACTAGTATGCTATACGTGCGTTGCACGTGATGCATATTAAGAAACGATACAAAGTCATATGAGATGCTCAAATTTCACACGCGGGGAAAAAAAACACATGGGCCAGATGTGTACCCCGCTACTGTTAACTGGGCCTCAAGGCGGCCCAAAGATTAAAAGGCGAAGACCGAGGGAGCGACCGAAAATAAAAACGAGCGCGTTCTTCCCCCCAATTTTCATTCTTTTTTGCATCGGCCATGGCTCTTCAAGCGAGAAAGCTGGTGAAATCCTTGATTTCCTCGTCGAAGTTCCTCTCACGATCTCGAACCTATGCGGCCGCCGCCCAATCTCCGTCGCCGGCGGTGTTCGTCGACAAGAACACGCGGGTGATCTGCCAGGGGATCACCGGAAAGAACGGAACTTTCCACACCGAGCAGGCGATCGAGTACGGTACTGCGATGGTAAAAATTTACACTCTCCCCACCTCGTTATTTTCGCTTTTTTAGATTTAGATCCTAGATCGTTTTTTTTTTTTTTTGAAAAAGTAATTTGATGTGATTTGTGATTTAGGGTTATCTGATGATGATGCGGGGAAATCAATTGAGTTAAATTATGGGAGGCATTATTCTGAATTTAAATTCTGGAGAAAAATAGCCTAAAGTAGGGAATTAATTTGGGTGAGTTGTTGAATTAATACTAGGAGATGTAGTTGTAGAAATTATGTCAAGCTTGAGGAAAGAGTAAAAGTGACCTAACTATGTTGGAACTAATTGATGTTTTCTTGTATTTTAGTTCGATGCGTATCGCAGGAAAAAGCAGTAGAACATTAGAAATTGATTTATCAGAAAAGTATAATAACACACGTTTATGATGAGAAGCTAGTTCTCGATATTATATGGGGAATACTGTGGTTAACTATGAAGCTTTGCTATAGTCTATGTGATAATCATAAATGGCTTAGTTTTCTTCTAGCTTGTTGGCTCTTGATTGCTAAATGATTTGTAGAGTGAGAATACCGTGGTTCTTAATTATTGACATCGTTGTAGTACCTCTTATCCCTTTTACATGCAGCGGAACATTTTTATTTTGATTGTTCTATTACTGATGTTTCACAACATGGTGCCTTTTGTGGTATAAAGGAAGGTGGAAAAACTTGAAACTCGTGATCTATGTACAGTCGTTTCCTGTTTTGATTTTGTCCATAGTAGTTTTCTTTAGCAGTATAATTCTGCCAGTAATTTATGCTTGCTCAGCATTGTCGATGCATTGTCAGATAGATGGTCTAATATTGGAAAACCACTTTTTGTTTGATTGCTGTAGGTTGGTGGAGTGACACCTAAAAAAGGAGGAACCGAACACCTGGGACTTCCAGTATTCAACTCAGTTGCAGAAGCAAAGGCAGAGACAAAAGCCAACGCATCAGTTATTTACGTACCACCACCTTTCGCTGCAGCTGCAATTATGGAGGCAGTGGAAGCTGAGCTGGACCTTGTTGTCTGTATTACCGAGGGAATCCCTCAGCACGACATGGTATCATTTTTCATTCCTAATGAGAATATTGTACTATTTCTCTTCTCTGTAGAGTTCAGGCCTTTACTGATTAGGGATACGTGACCCATAGATATCTTGAAGGGAAGAATAATACTTATATAGCTAATAAAACAAGCTACACATAGGTTACCTAGACACTTCGTTTTGGGTGCCGTATCTATGTCAGACATGGATTCACCGCGGACACCATGGACACGTGTGGTTCAAATTAAAACCCTATTTCCCTATTTCTTATAACCCTAACCTAGTTTATTTGGTATATCGAGCTCAAAACCAATAGGTTTTTTAATCCATAAGTTGAAACGCATTACTCAAATATTTGAACAATACCCATTGTATACCATGCAATCAAAACTAAACTTTTGTTGTTAAACCTTACATTTAGTCTGATTTAACTTGATTCTTATTTGTTTTATATAGTAAAAGAAACATACAAATGTTATAGGTAGTTTAATTCAATATTTGATCTAATATAAATATTATACGTGTGTGTCCCCTGACTTTTACAAATTTGCCATGTCTCGTGTCCGTACTCTCACCCGTATCTGTGCAACCTAGAGCTACACTAACATGGTACATGATGTACATATGAGTGTTTGTGCGGTACATATGATGTACATGTTTGTGTCTGTCCTGCTTTTTACAAATCTGCCATGTCCCTTGTCCTTGTCCGCACCCGCACCGGTATCCGTGCAACCTAGAGCTACACTAACATGGTACATGATGTACATATGAGTGTTCATGACCATTCCTTTTGTTCAAGAGGCGAAAAGGTGTGATGAGCTAGTTGCCTTCAATTATTTTTTATTTGTGCATGACTAGTTATATGTTTGTTTATCAATACTGATTCATACTTCCTTCACTGGACCTATCTGCTTTAAAATTGCATATTCCTATTCTAGTTTGCTTGAAGCAGGACGACATTTTTAATGTTCATCTGGCATGATTCTGATTTCATTTCCTTTTTCTTTTTCTAACATTCTTGCAATAGTTACAGTACATATACAATACCATTGACATCTTCATCATTCTAAACCAACGGGTTTCTAACGTTTAGCAGCATGTCACTTGCAAACATTTCATGAATATCGAATACATTTTTTTATTATTACAGGTTCGTGTAAAGGCTGCTCTTAACAAGCAATCTAAAACTCGTTTGATAGGGCCGAACTGTCCAGGCATTATCAAGCCTGGAGAATGTAAAATTGGAATAATGCCTGGGTATATTCACAAGCCAGGGCGCATTGGGATTGTATCTAGATCTGGTACTTTGACATATGAAGCGGTATGCTATTAATTTTTGGTAATGTGTTTAACATTCATGAGAATGCTCTTTTTAGCAGTCACTCATTGTTACCATGGTACAGGTTTTTCAAACAACTGCGGTTGGTCTGGGGCAGTCCACCTGTGTGGGTATAGGTGGTGACCCCTTCAATGGGACAAATTTTGTAGATTGCGTAAGGAAGTTCCTTGATGATCCACAGACTGAAGGTAAACCCTTCACAAAAATCAAAACTACACATATGGCTTATAAAGTTAAGGCTGTGACTGTTGAATTCTTTTCCCATTTAATATACGTTTATTTGACTGAAAATGGTGTTGTATTTATCCCAAATTTTACTTTTCATCAATATGATACAAAATTGGTGTCATTTGCTGGTCAGAATTTTTGCTAGGATGTGGGCTGTATAAGCCTATAAGGGCTTACTTGTTTATCTTACGTCATTTAATACGAGGGATACATTAATGCAAGCTTAAGTAGATTCATTCACAGACAATTTGAATAGACTGATGATAGTTGTGGACATACAATCATTTAGTGAATGTTTTTTTTTAATTTTGCTGCGCTTGATATGGCTTTTGTAATTTTTTAAATTTTGCTGCGCTTGATATGGCTTTTGTATTTTTTAATGAGCTTTAAAAAGGCACTACTTAAACATATACATTTTGGTCATAATTAAAATATTGCTGTGGTTAATGTTTCTTTGTATTATACTATGCAAAGACTGTTTCAATGTATTTTCTCACAGGGATAAGCGTTTCTTTCTAAAATGTTGATAGATTTCAAGAATGTAATATTAGCTACTGGTATGCCTTTCAGGTATTATTCTTATAGGAGAGATTGGAGGAACTGCAGAAGAGGATGCTGCAGCTCTGATCAAGGTTAGACGAAATTGCATTCTTATGAGTTTCAATTTTACCTTTCAAAAATAAGCATTTGGACTAGGTTGAGAAATATGAAGTTTTTCATTTTACCTTTTTTCTCCCTCGCCACGGTAAATAATTAAATCAAGGATAAATAAGCAAAAACCTTTATTCTTCTGTATAAGCACTTGTTTCTTTCCAGCTTTGAACAATTTAAATAATTACTCAAACTGGAAGCCTGGAACATTGCCAGAACTGGTATGTTCCTTTGTCATTTTATCTTTTACACATTGAAGGAAACACATCTGATATCTCCAACTTCCTTATTGTTGGCAAGCGCTATTAATTTATGTCTTGGACGGAAATATATGGTAACTTTGGGTTTGTTTTTTAGTTAAACCATAAATATATTCATATCGGTTTGTATCTGGATTGAATTTTAATTATTAAGAAAATGTTCACGTGTTTCTTTGTTTCCCTCCATAATATACCTTTTTAACTTAATATCATTCCTTTGCTGCATGAACAGGAAAGTGGAACAGAGAAACCTGTTGTTGGGTTTATAGCTGGACTTACTGCACCACCAGGCCGCCGTATGGGTCATGCTGGAGGTGCGTTTAAAATATTTATTGTTTAACAACCATCTAATCATATGATTATTTTGATATAGATAAGATCAATCTTATTAAGAGCACAGTTTAACTGCTGTGAACTTTGCTCTGCATTGTCTATTCAATTGTTCCTGTGTTGCTTGCTTGCTTGTAAGGAGTTAGAAGATAAAAGGTCATTTGCACTCATAAGTTGTAATCTCCAAATATAGTTATGGACAACATCGCAAACACCATAATTATGTAGTATGGACCATGGACCTTTTATCTTATAGCTGCTCCCGGCATGTAGTTAATTGATTATGAGCTCAGCGACGTTTTTCCACTAGATGTCGTTGGCATACATGATCAACAAAAGAATTGACTGGTTGTCAACCTTGCCTCAACCTACTGACCCCATTTCTGGCTAATGTAACCATGTCCGGTTTCCCATTTGCATCACAAACTTCTTTTAACTGTTTGTTTTGCAAAATCAAATCATGACATTGCTATAGATGTATCTGATGAACAATTTCCGTTAAGTACAATAGGACATACGATCTACTAGGAGTACAGTAGTAAATTCAAATGAAACATTGATGTTTTATTTCTATCAACCCTGTCGAGGCATTCGTTGATATTTGTAATAAAATGGCTTGTAAACTTTTAATTAAATTTTTTTGTTTTGTTTTTTGCAGCAATTGTATCCGGTGGTAAGGGAACCGCCCAGGACAAAATCAAAACCCTAAGAGAAGCAGGCGTGACAGTGGTCGAGTCCCCTGCGAAGATTGGCATAGCTATGCTCGAAGTCTTCAAGCAGCATGGACTTGTAGAGTAGCTGGAAAGTTTCAATACGCTCCAAAGGTTTCATACATTCTGGATTATTTGAAGGTGCAGGTTTAGCACCTGAAAATTTTGTTTACTATCCCTTCGAATTTTCTCTCGGGAAATTCCTTTTCCAATTTGACGCTTTATTACTATCGGAATAATAATCCGAATACGATACATTCTACAGATTAATGTTCCAATTCAGCGGATTGAGTATCATAAAAAAATTACAAGGGGGGTTTTTATGTCATCCATGTTTCTTTTTGTATGTTAGAAGTTGTATTGCATGTTGCTCAAACTAAACGATGAATGCACATTCCAGCTGCAGTATAAACTCTAAATGCAGTTGGAATTAATAAAATACAAACACAATTGTTTGTCAAGTGAAAGAAGCTATAAATTCATACGGTTCTGATGGATAAGCTACATTCTTCGAGGCCTATCCGGCAATCATTCAAAATTAGACCAGGTTCAAATCTAGTCTAGTTTTGAGAGCTATTCTGATTGGAAAAAACTGGGTCAAAGCTGGCCTAGTTTTTCTAAATAGAACCAGTTTAGCTTAAAACTGGACGAGAGCCATCCTTTGCCCAATTTTCTACGTTTTGCCCA
>NC_033800.1:149341318-149358626 GCF_001876935.1 Asparagus officinalis | reverse complement strand
AAGAACACAAATTGCAGTTATAAGGCGATCTCCATTATCACACTTCCTTACAAAATGAATGTTTTATTATTGTAGTCTCCAGAACTGATGAACTGTAAATACGCTGCGACTGATGTCAGTGCGTTAGCCGAAAGTATGCGTTTCTTGACTTCAAAAAGTATCCACTGATTCGGGATCTATGGTGGGATGGGGATGATGATATCTATATTATCTTTGGTACCAAGTTCAGTGGCTCTTGGTGCTCTGCTTTATAATTAGGTGCCCTTTTGAATTTATTTATTTATTCATTCTTGACCATGCAGGCAAAAATCCAAGTGCAACAGATAGCAGGTCACGTAGATGAATGTAACCTTGAAAGAGATGATATTGGGTTTGGGGTAGACTGGGTAGTGGTGGTCTCCCTTTGACCGGGGTTACTTTCTCTTTTCTTTTCTGAGTGATGTGTGTGTAAATATATTTGTCATGTTGCTCTATTTTTTTTTCTTGTTAGTTTTGTTCGGAAATACCCTGATTTAGTTTTATGAGGAGAGTGAAACATAAAATCTTTTATATAAGTCAAAAATGCATCACATTAGTTGAGCTAACTCATTTTGAAAGGAATGCGTATTATTATATTACGTTATATACTTAATATAATACTATAATTATATTATATATTATTTATCTTAATATATTATATATATATATTTATATATAATATATATTATTAACGCGTGTCTGTTTTTCTTTATACATTAATATACTGTAGATTACCGGTATTATACTTGGAATTGTAAATGCTGATGCGATGGACGCTCATCGGCTTTGACTTCTTTGAAACATATACTGATATTGACTATTTTTTTCATGTTTTTATGAGGTATTTTGAGATGAGGGAGATAGGGGAGAAAGAAGTTGAAGAGCCGAACAATTCACTTTGCCCCCTACCCCCCCCCCCCCCCCCCCCCCCCCCCCCCCCCCCCGCCCCCCCCCCCCCCTCCCCCCCCCCCAACCACTCCCCCCCTACCACCCCACACCAACCAATTGAATTAATCAATTTTACACATGCTGGTGTGTTGATGTTTCATGACTAAATCATGATCGCTAAAAGACACTCAACTACATTTTTACACGCTTTTAGTACCAAACAAATTTTTTTTTGTTATTTTAAATCAATTTGTAAGAGACGAACCTTCGTGGTAGTACTATGATCTGAGTATTCATTATAAAAAACAACATTCTTATTTCATTAAATAAGAGGTAGTGGATTTAATAATAATCCCTCAAACGCTACAGTAGAAGAAGTTCTGTTGACTTCCTCCTCCAATGCAAGGAGTATATATTACCTTTACAAATATAAGCTTTAGAGGATTTTAATACTAGAAATATTACAAATACTTCCTTTTTCAAACAAATATCTACATCTAAAAATCTATTATCTTTAGCTTATTAGCAACAAAGCCATGACCATAATAACTCTTCACCTATAAATACCTTCTTCCCTCTTTAAGTTTTGTTGCCAACGAAAAAGCTTTTCCAACTCCAGCGGAAAAAAAAAAAACTAGGGTTTTAGATCGAGTTATGCGCACATCATGGGCTGACTCCGTGCCGACTCCTCGTCGCCCCTCCGCCGCCGCCGCGCCGCCGCCGGCCGATCCTCCTACGTCCCTCCTACCTCCGCAGGACCGCAGCCTCCTCCCCTCCTCCGATCGCCCCCGCCGCCCCCCCTCTGGGGCCCCACCCGCCCTCCTTCGGTGGGCCCCGCGCGGAGCCACGAGCCAATCCCTTCGCTAACGCGAGCGAGCGCGTTCGATGGGAGATAACACCGCGCGAGACAACTCGACGCCTACGAGGACATCCCCGTCGAGACCAGCGGCCGGGACGTGCCGCCGCCGGCGAACACGTTCGCCGAGATCGACCTCGGCGGCGCGCTGAACGAGAACATAAGGAGGTGCAGGTACGATTTGGTTAGAAAATACAAAGAATCATGTGATTTTTTTTATAGTGAAGTTGTAGGGCATTAGAATCTTAGGCAAATGTTTGATAATCAAACGAATGGCATGTATGAAGAGTAAAATTCTATTCGTTTACGAACCGAGTACTCGTTTACTATTAAATGGACTGCAAACGGGATAGGTACGTGAGGCCGACGCCAGTGCAGAGGCATGCTATTCCGATATCGCTGGCCGGACGAGATTTGATGGCGTGTGCGCAGACTGGTTCCGGGAAGACGGCGGCGTTTTGTTTTCCGATCATTAGTGGGATTATGAAGGGGAAGGAGTTTGGGCAGAGGGGAGGGAGGACTGCTTATCCGTTGGGGTTGATCCTGTCACCGACGAGGGAGCTGTCGGTGCAGGTAATTGTTTTCTTTTTTGGTGTTGAGGGGGTTGGGTTTGGTTGTTGGGTCTGTTGATTTTGATTTTTGTTGTTGTTTTTTTTGTGATGTGTAGATTCACGAGGAGGCGAGGAAGTTTGCTTATCAGACTGGGGTTAGAGTGGTGGTTGCCTATGGCGGTGCTCCGATTAGCCAGCAGGTTTGCGGTTTACCATGCTTTTAGTTTGGGTTCAAATTTGTCATCAATTTTGTGTAGTTTATGTTGTGTTTAGCGTTGGATGAGTTTGTGTAAGATTGTTGATCCTGTTAGCAACTTTAGCATGCTCTGCCTTTCTATTAGACTTCTAAATAGTATAGGATAGATTTGGAGGATTGCTCGTAGGTAGTCGGAGTGTAAGCTTCATTTGCTAAATGTCCTGCAAAGTCTCATGACATGCTATTCTTTGGCTAGGGTTTTGTTGACCAGGAATTTTGTATCAAAACTCTTGAGGATTAGTGACGGTGACCTTGTATGGTGCTGCTTTGAAGAATTCGTTTGTGCACAAGTTGTGGTTGTGTTTAAATTTAGCAATGTAGTTTGGATAGTACGGAGTAATCCAGGCTAATAACTATGGAATAATTGAAGCAGTTATCATTCTATACTGTTACTTGTGGTTGGCTTCAGCAACTTCACATCTTCACCTAGAGTTTAAGCTTTTATATAATGTAGGACAGGATTAGAGGATTGTCTTTTCGTTATAGGAGTTTAAACTTCATACCCAATAATAAAACTCAGTGAGCTGCCACATTGCCTAATGGTTCCTAAGGTTCTTTCTGAGCTTACTGACTTAGTGCCTGAAAGTGTGATACCTAAATTACCACAGTATGTGATGAACTATGCCAAATTTAATAGGACTTTGAAATTTTCTGGCAAGACACGCTGGAGATAGATTCACAGGGTTGAGTTAATTTGAAACCATTATTGATCGTCACCGTGGGAACCTATATATTCGTATTGTGTCACTATGTCCTATATGGCCTGATATATCAAGGTTATACTCTGGAGAGATGTGACTAGGAGAACCAGTGTGGTCGATTACTTTTGGCAGATCACCGTTGGCTACCTACTTCTTCTTTGTCACTTTTCTTCTGTTGGAGATTAGATGCTTGTAGACCAAAAGGTCTGAAGACTCTGAACCTATGATGCACGGATATGGATACGGGACACAGATACGACACGGAACGGATACGGGATACAGCAAAATCCAAAAAAATAGGATACGGGGATACGGCAAGGATTTAAAAAAAAATATTATTATATATAGAAAATTTTATAAAATTCAACTAACAATCTAAAATATGAATCTATCACAAAATAACAAATTTGTAAACAAAAAGTACCTCAAGATGAAGTGGAAGCTGAGGGATTGAGAGAGGATTAGGGTTAGGGTTAGGGTTTTTTCTTATTTTCTTTCGTTTGAGTCAGCTGAGGATCGAATCGAACGGGTGATTTGAGAAATAGGGATGAGTTTTTTAATCGAACGGTTCGGGTTGGATTTTAACAACCAAACCCGCAACCCGAATGAATCGGCCTTCGGCGAATCTAAGCCGTGTCCGACCTCCTTTGACCGTGTCCGAGCCTAATTTGATCGTTGACCCGTGTCGGACACGGATTGACCGTATCCGACACGTGTCGTGCATGTGTCGTGACGAATCCGTGTCCGATTCGAGTCGGACACGGATTCGTCGCCTCCGGGGGCGAATCCGTGCTTCAGAGCTCTGAACTAGTGGGATTCCAACCCATAACACAGATCATGGCTTTGTTAGGGCCTCTGACTAATTTTAGCGCCGACAAGTTTCTCTGATGATTCTTTCCTCGACCTCAGGATGGTTAAGTAGACAGTTTTTAGAAGATTTCTCCTGCCTTTTATTGTTTTTGCCTACCATGCTTTTGACATCTGCTCTACTGAAGAATTCATATTATTTTTTGTTTAGCTATTATCGCTGTGCATGTATTTGATGTATCGGCCTGATTAAATTGAGAAATATGATTTAACCTTTAACCTGTAGTAACTTTCCTTTTTTCTGTACGTACGTTGACCTTTTTATGTAGCAATACCAGCTATTCACTAGACTGTTATATTCCCTGCAGTTGCGTGAACTCGAAAGGGGTGTTGACATTCTTGTCGCAACTCCTGGACGTTTGGTGGATTTGCTTGAAAGGGCTAGGGTTTCATTACAGATGATTAAATATTTGGCACTAGATGAGGCAGATAGAATGCTCGACATGGGTTTTGAGCCGCAGATCCGAAAGATTGTTGAACAAATGGACATGCCTCCATCAGGTGTCAGGCAGACCATGTTGTTCAGTGCCACATTCCCAAAGGAGATACAGGTTAGCTCCTCATCTAGTTGTATCTTTCACTATTTGTGACTGGCAATTTTGAGAAGTTATTCAGTTTTTTTATGGATTAGTCGCTTTGAAATTCCACGTTAATATATAACTGACTCGATACTATCTGTTCTTCAACTGGAACAAAATTTTAATGTCCTTGTCACATCATTGCATAGTAATTTTGACTTCCAAGACTTATTGATGTTAAGTTGCTGTAATCCTTTAGGAACTGATGTTCTTGTTGCTGCTTATCTGTATGACTGTATAGGCATCTGCAAAATGTAAAAGTGTGCATTTATGTCCTTCGAGGTCATGTATGATAGTTGTCATGCGCTTTTTTTACGGCATGTATTTTGGTTTTTGCATTTGCATGTATTCCAATTGTTATCTGCTTTGAATTTTGTTCGAATAATTAATGGAGACAACTATCTTGCAGTCTAATTCATATTTTATTATTATCTGCAGAGGCTGGCTTCTGATTTTCTTTCTGGTTACATCTTTCTGTCCGTTGGAAGAGTGGGCTCTAGTACTGACTTGATTGTTCAAAGAGTTGAGTTTGTTCTCCAGTCAGACAAGAGAAGCCATCTCATGGATCTTCTTCACGCGCAAAGAGCTAATGGAGCTCACGGAAAGGTAACATTTGGCTTCCATTTGTCTTTTTTATGTTCTTATTACCCTATGCCAGCATGCATTTATTTTTTAACTTCACTTTAATTTATTATTCTTGCTCTTGTATGTATACTGTTTTTAAGTGAAGTAACTTGTCCTTTTGGATTAAAAATACTAGACTCTGACTTCGTGATTTTTGAGTAACGGACTTGCTTTGTTTTTGTGCAGCAAGCTTTGACTTTGGTCTTTGTGGAGACAAAAAAAGGAGCTGACTCATTAGAACATTGGTTATGTATGAATCAATTTCCTGCAACTACTATTCATGGTGATCGAACACAGCAGGTATGGTAAACCCACAATCATCAAATTGTTTATTGGTATTATCATTTTAAATTGCAGATATGGGATGACATAAGATAGCTGAAAGCTAAGCTTATAGTCCTTCAAGAATTCTTCTTTTCTAAAGGTTCGAAGGTTGTTCTACTTAGACCTCCGTAGCATTCGCGTAGTTGCTAAATCACTTATTTTAACCTTTAGTATCACTGGTGCCTGCACGGCCAATATTTTATCCTTGCGTTTAATCCGTTATTGACATCCTAATGGCATCCTGTTGATCTGTAGTGATGTACTTCATGTTCTGATTTTCACCATTAAACCAAATCCAATTATCCTTGTAAAGGCCACATACCTTGGATTTTATGCAAACGCTAGCAATAACTGATTGACATTGGTGCATGTTCCTCTTAGTTCAAATCATTTGCTTCATTACATAGTGCAAGCTTTCGGGAGTCATTTTGTTTGGCAACAGGCTTACAAATGAATGGGGCACAATGCATGTCTTCTTAAATGTTCTCGGTGGCTTTTAGCTACTATGGTACCGAATGATGAAAGGTTGCAAAATAATTTTTTTTTCTCACTGACTGAGGAGAGAAAATGCAGAAGAGGTCATTTTGTGTCCTTTTTTTTCGTCTGTTGGTAAAAATTCATCCGAGATCGTTTCATCTTCTCTGGGAAACAAGACCCAAGGTCCTTTTGTTCTTGCTTGACTCCTTCCTTGAACCTTGCAGAAGCTTTCTTTTCTTTAATCGCTTTTCCCATAATAATGATGAGGCGGAAAACCTCCACCGTGTTCTATTTAACTGGTCAAGAGAGATGTTCATAAGAGACGTACTTTCTGATCCCAACAACAAATGAAGTTCTTAAACAAATCAGGATATTCTTGAGCTACATATCGTACCTAGCATACACCAATATTTCAAATGCTTACCTAATGATCATCTCATTCGCTGTTATTAGGAAAGGGAATACGCTCTGAGATCATTCAAAAGCGGGCAAACTCCAATCCTAGTAGCAACAGATGTTGCAGCTCGTGGGCTCGACATCCCCCACGTAGCACACGTCATCAACTTCGACCTCCCCAATGATATTGACGACTATGTTCACCGTATTGGAAGAACAGGAAGAGCAGGGAAGTCAGGCCTAGCCACCGCCTTCTTCAACGAAGACAATGCCAACTTGGCGAGACCCTTGGCTGGTCTCATGCAGGAGTCCAATCAGGAGGTGCCAGCTTGGCTCGCCCGTTATGCCGTGATTTTCGGAGGGAATCCTCCTCTTATAAGACTGGTGGTGCTGTCGATAACTTCTACGGCGGCGATGGATATGCTAGCGCTGGAGTTGCCAGTGCTTGGGACTGAGTCAATCCCACTGCCTCAGAATCAACTAGATAGTTGGTTTCTTGTTCTTTGCTCTGTTAGGGTTTGCACATTTAGTACTTGATTGATTTCCCATTAGTTGTTGGTATTTGGAGGGGTGTTGGCTTGTGTAATGGAATGGTGGTGGAGTCTTACCCTACTTGCTTCACTTAGTTCTTTGTGTTTATGTAAACTTTTGATAGGGGGTTGTACAGGGTGGTGAGAGAGGAGATGAACTTGTTTTTTTGCTACTGCATTCTTTTTTAATCAGATGCGTCCACATTTGCTAGGGTTCTTTTGTTTGTTGTGCTCTTGTTACTTCAATGTTTTTGGTGGTTCTCCAGTCTGTAATCTTATGTCTATAGCTTCATCATAGGTAGTTCATATGCATGCCAAATACTAAAACTTGAAGAGCCAGAAATCTTCAAAGCATTGTACTTTAATGTTTACACTCTGGGGCTGTTTTGTTTGCCAAAAGGAAAAAAATGAGAAAACTCCTCCCTGCCATGTCACATTTCAAGAAATCCCTCTCTGTCACGTAGGATTTTGGTTTTAACCGATTTTAAGAAATGAGGGTGCCACGTAGGATGTCACGTCAGATTTTTAAGAAATGTGTTTTCACACTAAAAACCTTTAAAAACACTTGAAAATATCAATTTTATGAATTTTTAATTACTAAAAGAACTGTTGAAAAAGTCCATACGAATAAAACAGATTATTTAAATGCTGAAAATACTGTTACTATTGCGGCTGATTTCCCTTTCCCTTTATTTTTAAACAAACACAAGAAATGGAAAACTAAAAGCACTGTTACTATTGCGGCTTTTTTTGTTTTTTGTGCGACTTGACGGTGATACGTGGTGATTTCTTTGCGAAAAAAGAAAAGAAAAGTGGGAAATATCATGAAAACTATTGAAATCATTTGAAAACTGAGTTTTCCATTTCCGATTTTTTCCGGAAAACAACCAAACAGACCCTCTCACCAAATTCTTCTCTTCCAAACTTCTACGGTTCCTCCGTTTCACACGCATGCGTCCCACATCTTAAACTATAAATGCCCGGAATCAAATTAAATCTAGTGAAAAAGACGTAAAACCATCGATGATTCCAATCTTCAGTGTTACGATGAAGCTGAAATTTGTTGTACGACAGCAATTGTAGCTAGAGCCTTCACATGTCGCATATGATCGCTTCTCTTTTTGGTGCGCGAAAATTCTCTGTCACGTTTGATAGTTAATCCAAATTTGTTACGAGAGAAGAGAAGCTTCACACATTTACCTTGATAAATCAAGTAAGAGAAGAAAGCTTCACTTGTTAACCTTGCGGCAATAAGAGAATCTTCAAGCGCAAACCTGAACAAATCAAGTAGCCAGGTCCACAAGAGCAGTGCAAGCACTGAGCTGGCCTCTCTCTCTCTCTCTCTCTCTCTCTCTCTCTGTATGCTACTTCCCTCCAACAGCCTCATTTCAAATTCATGCACGCCCCGAACTCAACACACACTACAAATACCCCCCTCCCTCCTCCCTCCAATCTCACACATCAACACCCTCGGCAATGGCCTCTCTCAACTCCATCTCCCTCCTCTCCTCGGCATTTCTTCTCCTGATGATTACCCTGACCCCGAACGCATCAGCCTATCATCGGTCCAAGAATCTCAAGCTCAAGTTCAACCCTCCGTCAAATTCCTACATCGTCCACACTGACAACCTCACAAGACCCTCAATCTTCCCTACCCAATCTCACTGGTACGCCGTCGCCAACCAAACCGACGACAACCGCCGCATATTCTACACCTTCGACACCGTTATGCACGGATTCGCGGCCACATTGACCCCGGACGAAGCCCGAAAGGTCTCTTCAACGCCCGGAGTCATCGGCGTCTATAACGACTACAAGGTTGATCTCCACACGACGAGATCCCCAGACTTCCTCGGTCTCAATATCGGCGACGGCCTCTGGACCGATAGATTTGACACTGGCAATAATGTCGTTATTGGGCTCGTGGATACGGGCGTCTGGCCTGAGAATCCTTCGTTTGATGATACCGGGCTCCCTCCGGTTCCACCCGAATGGCGAGGGGAGTGCGAAGCCGGCGAGCGTTTCGATAGTAGCATGTGCAACAAGAAATTGATCGGGGCGAGGTTCTTCGCCGCTGGAGCTATGGCTGGAGGCCTCAGTTTTGACGAAGGAAACGAGTTCTCATCGCCGAGAGATAAAAGCGGTCATGGAACACATACTTCATCGACTGCTGCGGGCTCTGCAGTCGCCAATGCCAACCTGTTCGGGTTTGCTAACGGAACTGCACGAGGAATCGCAACTCGAGCAAGGTTGGCGATGTACAAAGCTTGCTCCGTATATGGATGCTATGGGACCGATATCATCCAGGCCATGGATTCTGCAGTCAAGGACGGGGTTCATATCCTCTCGCTCTCTCTTGGAGGAGAACCTCGAGAGTTTGACATTGATGTTCTGGCTATCGCCGCGTTCTCAGCTGTCCGAAATGGCGTATTTGTTGCATTCGCGGCAGGAAACAGCGGACCTGACGAGGGGACAGTCACTAACGTCGCTCCGTGGATCACGACGGTGGGGGCCGGATCGATCGATCGCAAGTTCCCAGCTCGTGTCACGCTAGGGAGCGGCGAAGTCTACATTGGACAATCTATATATCAGGGTTCTCCCAACTTTACAGGGATGGCTCCCCTTGTTTACGTGCCACAATGTATGGTGTCTGATACAAAAGTCAAGGAGAAGATCCTCGTCTGCGAATACGCAGACGTCGCATATTCGGGCATGCGGGTGGCTGCAGCTGGAGGCGTCGGTCTGATCGGACTTACTGGTTCTTTTGACGGTGAAGGAATCCCCGTTGAGTCATTCACATTGCCTGGTTTGACATTAGGCTACTTCGAATCACAGAAGCTGTTGAAATACATAAACTCGACCTCGAACCCAATAGCTTCGCTTCAATTCGATTATCGAACAATCGTTGGTGAGAGCCGAGCTCCAACAGTCGCAGCCTTCTCATCGAGAGGTCCTAACAGTGTCGTGCCAGATATTCTCAAGCCCGATATTCTCGCTCCAGGCATGAACATCCTCGCCTCCTGGCCTACTGAAACTCCTGTGACTGATGACTTGAGACGTGCAGGCTTCAACATAATCTCCGGTACTTCGATGTCCTGTCCTCATATCGCTGGTGTCGCTGCGCTTCTCAAAGCAGAACACCCAAATTGGTCGCCAGCAATGATTCGATCAGCGATGATGACCACAGCGTTCCCACTCGACAACAGTTATCGCCCAATTTTCCTCGACGAGAGCCTGAAGCCTGCAAACGCACTGGCGATTGGCGCAGGCCATGTCGATCCTGTGAGGGCGAAAAATCCAGGGCTGGTGTATGATCTAGGAGTACAGGACTACATCAATTTGCTCTGCACAATGAATTACACCGAGGAACAAATTAAAAGGTTTATGCCAGAGCCAAGCGCGTGCTCGAAATTTGGAGGAGGGGTGGGGGATCTCAACTACCCGTCTTTCGTAGCGATTTTCGACGCGGAGACGAAGGCGAGGACGTTGACGAGGACCCTGACGAAGGTCTCGGAGCTGCCCGAGACGTACGAGGCCAGAGTTGTCAACCCGAGACCCGACAAGGTCGAAGTGGTCGTCGAGCCGAAGAAGTTGTGGTTCGGAGGGCAAGGAGAGAGTCTGAGTTACAAGGTGCGGTTCGTGAGCAAGGTTGATGAGATCAGCTACACGGAGGTTGAGAGGGAGTACGGGTACATAATGTGGGAGAACACTGAGCATCAAGTGAAGAGTCCGGTCGTGTTCATGTGGAAATGATCAGATTCGAGTGATGTCAAGTTTACGTGTCTGAGAACAGAAAAAATATGAAATCATGTAGTTAAATAAGATCAAGAGCGAGTTTATGATGTGTTCTGTCAATTACCCTAATTTCAATGATATTTTTCTAGCTCATGCTGAATCGGAGTAAAATTAACTTGTTCAACCCACGAGTTTGCGGAGTTTTCAAGTAAATAAACATAAACTACTTCAAAATTTTCTATACAAGCGCAATGAATTTAAATGGGTCCTTGCTCTTGTATCATTTGATAGAGCTATCTTCTAGAAAATCATGGAGATCATCTTATTAACCAGAAAATTAATCATGTTCAAAATTTTCGCAGAGACCACAGATTTTATTTTTCATTAATGCCTCATGGACCTAAATAAAGGACCTAAGTCATGGGACAGGCTACTTCTTATGCAACCATATGTCATATGTACCTTGTATAAAAAAAAAAAAAAAATTAACCATCACCCACGTGCGCATCACGTGATCGATACAAGCCCACCTGTGGGCCAGAGCTCCTGGGGCCACCTCAGCGAATCAGCTCGTTAAAATGGACCAATAGCATCGAGGCGCCGACGCCGATCTGGTCACGTGAACAGCGCGTGACCGTGCGCATCCTCGGTCTCTAAATCTCAACGTCTCCTTCGTCCTCGGATGCTCGACTCCCAAAAAACCCTAGCGATGGCGAAACTCTTCGCTCTCGTCTCCCTCCTCCCTCTCCTCCCTCTGTTATGCTCTTCGTTCAGCGCCGACGGACCGACCGATCGCCGCATCCTCGTCCTCGTCGACGACCTCGCGCTCCGATCATCCCACTCGGTCTTCTTCGACTCCCTCAGATCCCGAGGTTTCGATCTCGATTTCAAGCTCGCCGACGATCCCAACCTCGCTCTGCAGCGCTACGGCCAGTACTTATACGATGGACTCGTCCTCTTCGCCCCTTCAGTCGCTCGTAATCTCTCTTTTGCTCTCTACAGGAACGAAATTCGAGTGCGAAAATGGTCGTTTTGAGTTGATTTTGACTTTTTTTAAGGGTTTGGAGGGACGGTGGATCAGGCGGCGGTTCTCGATTTCGTGGATGCGGGTCGGGATCTGATCCTGGCGGCGGATCCGTCGGCGTCGGAGTTGGTTAAGGGGATCGCGGCCGAGTGCGGGGCTGATTTTGATGAGGTTGGTGGAGATCTTGGGGGGTTCTGATTTGTTTTTTTTTTAGCTTTGTTTTTGGGTGATTGACGGTTTAATTTGGGGTTTAGGATTCGGATGCGATGGTGATCGATCACGTTGGGCACGCGGCGTCGGAGGTGGAAGGGGACCATACGTTGATTGCAAGTGATGATTTTGTTGAGTCTGATGTGATGTTGGGAGAGAAAAAGATCAAGGTGAGGATTTGGCATTTTGGTTATAAATGTGGTAACCCCAAACTTTGGTGTAGAATGAAAAGTTTAAACTATTGCATATTGCAATGTTGAGAATCATGGCTACATTTGGTAGCAATGTGCTTTGGTTATCTGCTTGCCTGCTTCTCAGCAGAAATACGCGATTACTCACATTATAGCAATTCCTCATGTATTTATCATTGAGAATCAACTCTCCCTCTACAGGCTCCTGTACTCTTCAGAGGAATTGGTCACTCACTGAATCCTGCTAATAGCCTGGTAACATCTAACCCCTATATATTCCAGAGCCTTTTCGGCAAGTTATATAACACTACAATTACTCTTGTCCTTATTATTTTCACTTACATTTGATCTTTGCTCAATATATGTGCCATTGTTATTCTCAATACATGCGCCATTTTGCAGGTCTTGAAAGTTTTATCTGCCTCTCCTTCAGCATATTCGGCTAACCCAAAGACGAAGCTTTCGGTTCCTCCCTCTCTCACAGGCTCTGCAATATCATTGGTCTCTGTTGTGCAGGTTGCTTTGATTTTGTAATCAGCCTACTGTTTTACGTTAAATTACTATGATAATTTAGTTGCATTCTGTTCATTTGGATGCTTGCTAATTTGCAGGCAAGGAATAATGCTCGCGTTCTAATTTCCGGATCACTGGACCTATTTAGCAATCGGTATGTAATTTGTAGTTTTTTTATTTCTTTTGGTATCTATTGTTCTCTTATGATTTCCCCTTTTTTGTAAATTTCCAGATTCTTAAGATCTGGTGTGCAGAAGGTTGGAAGCTCGATTAAGTGAGTAACATTCCATTTATTTATCTTCTTATTAGCATGCTTTTGTCACATATTTTTTAGGTCAACTTTAAACCTTATGTCCTCTTTTCCAGCTCGTATTGTTCTTTTTGTAAAGGAATCGGGTCCTCTCCAATTAGGTGGTAATCAGAGAGGGTCCAATTACTACAATCTTTATCGTCTATTTCTATTCCAAGTGATAAGATGAGCCCACTTAGGATTGTCTGTAAAGGAACACCAGTTTTTCTCTCAAACACGTTAGGCAAAAGATGTAATTTTCATACCTGGAAACTATGGCTTCCACCACCCAGTGTGCCTAGAACTAATCCTTTTTCTTTCTGTTTCTTGTTCCCTTTCCTTTTTCTTCCTTCTTTATGCAGCCGTTATCTTGACGAGATTTCTAGAAAGTGCATGTAGATATTAGTTAAGTTAGGTTGCTAGACATGCAAATGCTCCGGAACTCTTTGTCCTGCGCAGATATTTGTCTTGCTTGTATCATTAGTTAACTGTGTAGTCTGTATCATGCAGTTTGTTTAATGATTTTAATATCAGCTTTAATCTTAAATGTTGTTATTATGTATTGGGGGAGGGGTGGGGTGGGGTGGATTACGTGGACGCTTGAGCCGTGTGTCTGTGGATGGGTTGAGTGGGAGGGCATGGGTGCGTGCATCTTGAACAAGGAAAATGAGACAACCAATTGACACATGGTTACAGTAGTGAATGTTAATTATAGTGAGATGATTCATTTAAGAGAAGTCGGAAAGGCAACGACATGCAGTTAAAGCTCAATCATTTCTCACCTACAATAATGCATTTAGAGAAACATATATATCAAACATTTGTGTGCTTGCGCTCTTACTTATGTATCATATCTCATAGATACATTATACATATGCAAATATAATAACTTAATAGCAAATGTTGCTATTGAGATGCAAATATAATAACTTAATAGCAAATGTTGCTATTGAGGATGAATCTTTTTTGCCTGTCCCTTATTCTGTCCGGACTATTCTTTCTTACGTGCCTTCAAGTAGGAATTGACCTATGAGTTTTTCTGTTGCAGACATGAGAAGTCTGGTAACGAGCAATTTGTGATTGAGATTAGTAAATGGATCTTCCATGAAAGGGGTCATCTTAAGGTAAAACCTAAAAAATTCAGTTCTTTTCATAATTTCTTATTCTCAGTTGATTTCAGGCCATATGTATAATTGATGAGGGTTTTGTATAATTGATGGGGGGTTTCGGACGATCTCATTGTCTTTTAAGCTCATATATGTATATAATTCCTTGGTTTATGCTTGTAGGCTGTAAATGTCAAACATCACATAGCTGGAGAAACAAGCGAGCCTGCAATGTATCGAATCAATGATGATCTGGTAATTGCTTACCCATACTTAGACAACAGATGTCACTAGGAACTACAAGTGATCAAAAAGCGGGTTGTTTTTAATGGTACATTCTCATGCTTGCACTGTGGTTGCAGGAATACTCCGTGGAGATCTATGAATGGTCTGGAGCAGCCTGGAAACCATATGTAGCAGATGATGTTCAAGTTCAGTTTTACATGATGAGTCCTTATGTGCTGAAAACATTGTCCAATGACGAGAAGGTATACCTGTACTTTGTGTTAATTTAGATGTTGCACTTGCAGTGGCACATTTTCTAAGATCTCGATGATTTCTTGTGGCAGGGTCTTTACTCAGCGTCATTCAAGGTTCCCGATGTTTATGGTGTTTTCCAGTTCAAGGTGGAGTACCAAAGGCTTGGATATACAAGCCTTTCACTTGCAAAGCAGGTATATATATTTTCATGCATGGTTTTACCTGAATAGGATGAAATCATTGTTTGCAAAAGCAATTAAGCTAGAAAAAACTCGTCACTTTCAAGCAGCAAATATGTTTTCCATGCAAATAAGAATCTTCTATTTTTCCGGTTATACTTAATGTATCTAAAATATGTCAAACTGCAGATTCCCGTGAGACCTTTCAGACACAATGAGTATGAGAGATTTATTACAACAGCCTACCCATACTATGGCGCATCATTTTCAACTGTAAGCTCTCTTTTTAGCTTTCAGCTATTTATGTACCCGATACTGTGATGTTTAAGCAATTTATTCTTGCTATCAAATTCTCCGGATGGAGGCTCTAAAAACTCTTCTTGCGTTTGCAGATGGCTGGGTTTTTCATATTCACAATTGCCTATCTTTATCACAAATAGATTATTCTTGAGTAGGGGTGATCACCCTTGTCAACATTATTCGAGCATGAGATACAAGCATAATTCTTGAAGCATGAGATGGAAGGGACATACTTCGTTGAGGCAGATCATAGCAGAACACAACAATATTATTGAGCAGAAACTGCAATGTTATTAGGCGGAAGCAGAACAAATAGTGAGTTGACTAAGTCACAGGCAATGTGTAATTCACTACTTAAAAAAAAAGTTTTGATGGCTTCTGATTTATAAAAGAACTAAATTATTTACTTCGCATTTTATTCTGGATGTTTGAATAATTTTGAATAATATTGAGAATAGGAGTTGAACAGTTATAAGTTGGGACTGCTTGGTTTGCAAAAAAACCTGGAAATGTAACTGAGGTTGTAATTTGCGAAAGGGAGCTGTAATTGCTCTTGAAGTTGTAACCATAACTGGCATGTCTCAAGTCTGCAGAACATCACTGCAGACAGACGAAGCTGCTTGTGTGAAGTATGTATCTCATCCAGCTACGAATATACCAGATTTCTATCTCAAAAAACTCACTTCACAATTAGACGCATACATCTCATCTTCACCGCCGCATACAAAATGAATTGCTACGACATTGACAAACCATGCGCTAGTTTTACGAAATCATGAGAAACGGGAACGCACAAAATCAAGAATTTACAAAGCTTGTGCTCTTTTTTTTTTATAACGCATTCAAAACTAACTCCAAAGAACAATATGTCCATCACACCAACACGACAACAAAATTTCCGAAGCAGGAAAAAACATCATGAAACCGACACAAACAAAAACCGTTTGCATGCAAAAAAGTTACACAAGTTTTCTTCAGAAACTAATTAAGAGCTCAAAAGGAGAAACGAGAGGACCGCTGCTGCGAATGAAAGCTTCGTCATTGCTTGCAGATTACCGAAGTATCGTGCAGCTGAAGAAGCGCCAGGTGGCGCATTCCCGCTACCGGGTGTACTGTATTCTTTCGAACAAGTGAAATTGCAGCGGCTTGGACGAACTACTCTATATACCCCTTTGCTGGTCAGAACATAGACATCTTTGTTATTATCTTCACCAAATGAGAATATGTAGCCAAGAGACGGGAGAGAAGTTTCAGGGTCGGTATCACAAGGAATCGGAGAACTATCCGAACATTTGAAAGGAATCATGGTACTGCTGTAATTTCCGCTACTTTCTGGGTTCTCGGTACCGACCCACATTGCTCCGGCGTAGAGATCTGCGTATACGTACCTGAACAAATAATGAATACGGAATTTTATGACATAGTCAGCTCCAAGTAAGTACACTTATATGCATTGAATAAGTATCTGGATTATACACACACGTGCTTGTTCATGTAAATATGTATCTGTGTTGAATTAGTAAGTATGAGATGGCAACTGAATGAGCTATCAACGATAGACAAGCGGTTAGACCCGCCTTGCTAGTAACACCGAAGCACATTCACCAATTATATCTCTTTGTAGCTCAGTTTGCTAAATGAAATCGCCGCTCATAAGTCATATTGGTATATGCTCTCTCTACGGAAATACACACGTACATGCATACATGGTAAGGTTATAATACGCATAGGGTGTAACTAGTTTAGCAACACGCCTGTGAAAATACATAGTTGGCCGTCAATATTAATGATTCGAGCCGCTCATGATGGTCTATACATTATAAAATTCATGGAGATAAAAAAATCACATAAATTCAATATTTCTAGGCTACCCATCTCATAACCTAGAATTGAACGGTCAGTAGAAGTCCCCAAAGTCGGTTTTTTCCGAGTTGCTAGAATTACAGAATCTAAAGTCCCAACACTTGTGATTTTTGATCCGCTTGCTTTTATAGATAACAACGAATGGTTTGGATTAACAATATTGATAGAAACATGTGTTTTTTCCATCGGTGTGTGCGTATCGAAGTTAGTTACAGTGAGATGAACGGGAGAAGGGGTCAGACCTAGATTCAAAGAAAAATTTTTGGGAGGTAATGTTGCGCATAACATGACCCAGGTTTAAGTCAATGAAAAGGATATTCAGGTGGCAAGGGCATGGTAAGTTACAAATTTA
>NC_033800.1:149333960-149341308 GCF_001876935.1 Asparagus officinalis | reverse complement strand
ACCACAACTTTGAACTTTTCCTTGTGCAGCGGCAAGGACCTTGAAGATATACATATGCATTTTTATGTATTCTTAGGTGATTCAGTAGCTTTCAACTCACCTTCCAAACATGCATGGATCTGTGGTGGACCTGTAGACATAACCGCCGGTCACTGAGGCGGATCCAACACTGTTATTCAAAGCAGAATGGGGATAACCCATAACAGGAAATATAGCATCAATGGAGGCAGCAGATGTATTGCCTCCAAGAGTTGAAGAGGGTTGAAATAAATTGGGGCCTTCATAAACACGCCACCCGTAATTTCCTCCCTTGGAGATCAAATCCACTTCTTCATATCCATCCTGCAGTAACAAGGTCTCAAACATTAGATTAGTCGAACGTAAGCAAATATATCACCCGCCCCGGCCCCCCCTCCGTAAAATTTTAGGGGTTATCAGTAAACTCCTTTTAACTTTGAGATTTATCAGAAAATGCTGCTGACTTTAGAGGGCTTTTCTGATATAATCTCAAAGTTAAAGGGAGGTTTTGTGATAAAATCTGAAAGTTACAAGAGTGTTTTGAACCAAAAAACTATAAATTGATCATATTCATTTCCGCAAGATAATACCATGACCTAGCAGCATACCAAATCACACATGATAAAAGGCCTGGACGAATGCTCGAAGGTAAAAAGGGTTGCATTCGAATTACCTGGCCGGTATCTCCACAGAAAAAATAAGAAGGTTGTTCTGAATCAAAACTGCAACGCCATGGATTTCTCAGTCCGAGGGCCCATATCTCAGGTTGCAATTCACTGTCATCAGCGGACGGGTTGTCCTTAGGAATCGAATAGTTTCCCCAAAGACCGAGGTCATCTATCTTGCTTTGAACTAAAATTGCTAGGTTAGTTTACAGGAAAAGAAAACAGACGAAATGAAAGAGCTTCTAACTGATTGTCTGTTCTTTTTCTATGTATACTCACTTGGCATGTTATTTATGTCGAGGCGCAAGATTTTTCCTAGCAAAGCCTTTTTATTCTGTGCAAAATTAAGAGGGTCCCCTTTATTCCCTCCATCCCCCATCATGAAGTATAAATATCCATCCGCAGGTCCGAAAAGAAGTTGTCCTCCATGGTTGTTCGTGAATGGAAGACCCATCGTGAAAATGCGCCTTACTTCATACGGGCTCGCAGATGTTGCCTGCAAATATACACAATTTTTGGTATAGGGTAATTCTTGTCTCAGAAACTTTAAGGAGACTGACACCTTTCAGTAAAAATTCAAGGCTTAATCCAAGATAGCACCCCCTGAGGGAATTTGTTTTGACTATTTTACTTTCAGGAGGTCTGTTTGTCGAAAAAACAAATTTCTCTTTTTCTTAGGGTAATAGTCAAAAACAATTCACTCAGGGGGGGTCTATCTGCAACAACAGCAATGCATGGGTTATGCGCAATTGCGCAATAGTACAAGGGGGGTCTATTTGCAATTAACCCGAAAACGATGATCTATACCTTAGAAGGTGTGGATGATGAACTATTAGCGGTAAACTCTGAGATAACACTTTGATATTGGCATGGTTGAACTCCGTTACTGCTAGGACCAAGCTTCGAAGGATCACAGCCTGCATCAGAATTGCACGCGCATTTCCCGGAGCAGCTTGGAGATTGAACTTTATCACAATTATACGAAACAAAGAACCGTCCATTATTTGTAAAATTAGGATGAAATGCTACACCCATTATCCCAAACTCAGTATCAACAAGAACTTCATCAGATAAATCAAGAAACGGGCTCGACTCATCAACCTCTAGAAACTCTCTGGAACCTTCTTCTGGAAGAGTTGCCAACCATATTTTACCCGCTTGATTAGCCAAGAAAACCCGATTAGATCCATCAGGATGAGGAGACATCGAAAGGTAAGATCCATTTCCAATTCTCTCTAGGCAAATTCCTTTAGGTGAAGGAGAATCTGGCGTAGTATTGAACAGAACCGATTTTCCATTGAAACAGACTGATTCATCATTTGATGGACCGCCAAATGCTCGGCAGAAATCAGTCTCGGATTGCCAAAAGTCGGTTAACTTTGAAGATGGAATTGGTAGCCTAGCATTTAACTGTAGTGAGGGTGCAAAGGGGGAGTTCAGCATAGATGTATCTTTGCATGTGTCCCAGAGTTGTGCGCAGAAATCTCTTGTAGTGTCTTTAGAATGGGATGAAGTTTCGGGCAAAGTGGAGTTGCATAGAACAGGAACCGTTCGGAGCTCGGATTCGATGGTGAATAGCTCCGCTGAAAAAGGATCACATTTCTGCACACACAACAAAAAAAAGAAAAAATTATTGTCTGAAAGAACTTGGATGCAATCATATTAATGGAGCTATACCGAAATCTTTGACATAAAACATCAGAGACATATATACTGAAAACTTGACTTCTCCTATATCGACTAGCAATTCCTTTGTTCATAATCAGAGATAACTAATGTTAGATCTACATCATAAAACTTGAGATCTAAAACCATATAGCCATGATTAATTCAAAGAGATTAACAATAATCATAAGAGCGGAAGCTTATACCTGAATCCATGGATGAACCTTGAGATGGGTTTTGGATCTTCTAACCTTAGGGTTCCTCTAAATCCGAATTTCTCTCTTAGATGGGGGTGAAGAGAATTAGAGAATGTAACCCTAGGTTAGGGACCATAACCCCTTATTTATAGATGTTGTACTTTTATAATTTAGCCCCTCAATAAATTACAATTACAACCTGGTATCTGCACATATAACCCCATGACTTATTTAAATACCAAATTAACCCAACTTAATTGATCACTTTAGTGGGTTATCCTGAAAGATAGCAATACACATTGATTAATCATATGTGCCCACAAATAGATTTATTAGATTAAATCCAACAATCTCCCACTTGGGCACCATATGATTCCTTAAACTGTGTATAACCTTATGAGCTCAAAAATTGCTATCACTGAAATGGTATTTCCGAACAATCTCGTCCATTGACTATATCAATATAGGATCAAAGCGGCCTTCGTCACATTTATCGTGACTCGACCCATCAATGGTCACATATACCAATACAATCAAACGACATAGATCAATCATGGATGTGCAGCATGAAAATTACATGCAATGTGATCAGTACATGTCTATTTTCAACTGGTCCTCCTTAGTGAGGTCAAAACCAAACATAATGTAACAGAGTGTCTTAACTGAAAACTTTATTCTGATCAGACAATACAAACAAACATAAAGCACCACAAATACAAACTCCCACTAAAACATAATATCCTCAAATAATACCACACCCATATGAGCAGTATGCTCATGAAAGACCTTAGGTGGTAATCCCTTAGTAAGAGGATCAGCTATCATGGAGTTTGTCCCAATGTGCTCTATGGATATCTGTCCACTCTGTACCCTTTCTTTCACAACCAGGAACTTAATGTCAATATGTTTTGACTTAGTTGAGCTCCTGTTGTTATTGGAATACATTACTGCAGATTTATTGTCACAATATAACCTTAGTGGTCTTTCAACATTTTCCAAAATGCGCAGTCCCGTGACAAAATTTCGCAGCCATATTCCCTGATTGGATGCCTCATAGCAAGCTACAAATTCTGCTGCCATAGTGGAGGAAGCTACTAGTGTTTGTTTGACACTTTTCCATGATATAGCTCCTCCTGCTAACATATAAATGTAGCCTGATGTAGACTTCCTGCTATCTTGGCATCCAGCAAAATCAGAGTCCGAATACCCAATGACCTCTAATTTCTCTGATTTTCTGTATGTGAGCATGTAATCTTTTGTTTTCTGAAGATACCTCATAACCCTTTTGACTGCTATCCAATGATCCATACCAGGGTTGCTTAAGTATCTGCCTAACATCCCAACAATGTACGCAATATCCGGACGCGTACATACCTGAGCATACATTAGACTTCCTACAGCCGAAGCATAAGGAATCTTCTGCATTTCCTGAATTTCAAGGTTACCTTTAGGGCACTGATTGAGACTAAACTTGTCTCCTTTAGCAACAGGGGTGTCACCTGGTCTGCAATCTTGCATGCCAAACCTTTTAAGTACCTTATCGATATAGCTCTTTTGTGATAATCCAAGAATACCCCGAGAGCGATCTCGATGTATCTGGATCCCTAATATAAAAGAGGCGTCCCCAAGATCTTTCATCTCAAAATTCTTTGATAGAAATCTCTTGGTTTCGTGCAACATGCCTATATCATTAGTGGCAAGCAAGATGTCATCCACATACAGAACCAGAAAAATATACTTACTCCCACTGAACTTGTGATATACACAGTCATCAACAATGTTCATCTCAAAACCGAACGAGATAACTATTTGTTGAAACTTATGATACCATTGACGAGGAGCTTGCTTGAGTCCATAGATGGATTTCCTTAATTTGCAAACCATATTCTTTGGGTCTCCTGACACAAAGTTTTCTGGTTGCACCATATAAATCATCTCATCAATGTCTCCATTGAGAAATGCAGTCTTAACATCCATCTGATGTAACTCAAGATCATAATGAGCAACAAGTGCCATGATTATTCTGAAAGAGTCTTTCGATGAAACCGGAGAGAAAGTCTCTGTATAATCAATGCCTTCCTTTTGAGTATAGCCTTTAGCCACAAGACGCGCCTTATACCTCTCCACATTACCGTTTGCATCCCGCTTGGTTTTAAAAATCCATTTACAACCAATTGGTTTTGCACCTTCTGGCAATGGGACAAGTTCCCAAACCTTATTGTCTTGCATAGACTTATACTCTTCATTCATGGCATCAATCCACTGTTGAGAGTTAGAACTTTTCATGGCCTGAGAGAAGTTGATTGGATCATCTTCTAACATTCCACTACTTTCCTCATGTTCTTGGAGAAATACAATATAATCATCCGGAATAGCATTTCTCCTTTCTCTCGTGGATCTCCTTAATGGCACTGGTTCTTGAGGTTGTTGAGTTTGTTCTTCTGGAACAGGGAGTTGTTCAACATTATCATCTTGAGGTTCCGGATTTACTTCTTGAGCAACAACAGGTATAGGAACCTGAATATTGTCAAAAGTAACTGTATGGATTGGATCTGAAGCCAATTCCTCCTCAAAACTAATGTCTCTAACCTTATTTCTCCCCCCAAACTCAACATCCTCAAAGAATGTTGCTGTTCCCGTCTCAAAAATATTCCTTATAGTGGGATCATAAAACTTATAGCCCCTAGAGCGATCAGGGTACCCAATAAAGTAGCTGCTAACTGTTTTGGAGTCCAATTTCTTTTCATTTGGCCTATAAGGCCTTGCCTCAGCTGGACATCCCCAAATATGTAAATGCTTTAAACTGGGCTTTCGACCAGTCCAAAGCTCATAAGGTGTTTTAGCAACTGCTTTACTTGGTACTCTATTCAGAATGTAAGCTGCTGTCTTAAGTGCTTCTCCCCAGAGTGACTCTGGTAAAGAAGAATGAGCAATCATACTTCTTACCATATCCTTAAGAGTCCTGTTTCGTCTTTCAGCTACACCATTCATGCTAGGTGAACCCGGCATAGTGTACTGTGGGACGATACCGCATTCCTCTAGGTATCTAGCAAATGGTCCTGGACGTTGTTCACCTGAACCATCATATCTACCGTAGTACTCACCACCACGATCAGATCTGACGGTTTTAATTCTTCTGTTGAGTTGATTCTCAACTTCAGCTTTATAGGCTTTGAACATGTCCAGAGACTCAGATTTTTCATGAATAAGATATAGGTGCCCATAACGTGAGTAATCGTCTATGAATGATATAAAATATTGTTGACCATTCCAGGATTCCGTAGGGAATGGCCCACAAATATCCGTATGTATCAATTCTAAGACATCCGAAGATCTGTTGGCACCTAATCTCTTCACTTTGGTCTGTTTTCCCTTGATACATTCAACACATACGTCGAAGTCCGAAAAATCAAGGGAATCCAAAATGCCATCAGACACAAGACGCTCAACTCTACCTTTTGAGATATGACCTAAGCGCTTATGCCATAATGTCGCCGAATTTTCCTTATTTAATTTACGCTTAGTACCACGTGATTCCACATGCAAGGATTCATTGTAAGAAGCAATTGTATCAAGCAAATATAGGTTGTCATAAATACTCAAGTAACCGGTTCCCACAACATTTGAATTAAAAGATAAACTGAATTGACTGTTTCCAAATGAACAAGAATAACCTGATTTGTCCAATACAGAAACAGAAACCAAATTCCGTCTAAAAGACGGTACTACAAAAGTATCTTTTAAATCCAAATAATAACCAGTTCCTAACAACAACCTAAAGTGCCCAATTGCTTCCACATCTACCGATTGTCCGTCGCCCACAAAGATGTGTCTTTCAACATCACTTGGCTTTCGGTAGCTCAGGCAACCCTGCATAGAAACACTTATGTGAGTAGTAGCACCAGAGTCTAACCACCAAGTGTTTCTAGGTACTGAAGCTAAATTAACCTCAGAACAGACCAAAGCAAGGAACGTACCCTTATTATCACGCCAGGCGTGATATTTTGTACAGTCCTTCTTTACATGTCCAGGCTTCTTACAGAAGAAACAACCCTGATTATCCTTATGTTGTTTCTTCTCAACTGGACCCTTAGCAGCTTCCTTATCATTCTTCCTTTTCTTGCCCTTATCCTTAGAGGCATAGGCCAAATGAGCACTTTCTGTCTTATCTTGCTTCAACCTGTCTTCTTCTTGCACACAGTATGAAATGAGCTCATTTAGAGTCCATTTCTCCTTTTGACAGTTATAACTGACCTTAAATTGGTTAAACTGTGCAGGAAGAGACAACAAAACCAGATGCACTAATAACTCGTCACAAAGATCGAGTTTAAGTGCCTTAAGCTTTGAAGCAATATGAGACATTTCCATAATGTACTCCCTGATATTTCCTTTGCCCTTATACTTCATTGAAATCAAGCGAGCTAAAAGCGTGCTTGTTTCTACCTTATCGTTTTTCGCAAAACGCTTCTCAATTTCGGCAAGGAAATCTTTAGCCTTAGTAATCCCTTCGGATTCTATGCCCCTGAAGGCTTCCGGAACGCCGCGCTCTGGTAGGCCATTATCTGATGAGTTTGACTATCAGAGGTAACTGTTAACGTGATAGTTTTGTGGACCCGCCATCCTATTGAAGAGGATTGGCAAGAGAATTTGGAGGGAATGGACTATCAGAGGTAATCATTAACGTGATAGTTTTGATAGACCCGCCATCCTATTTGAAGAGGATTGGTGGGGGAATTTGGAGAAAGCAGACTATCAGAGGTGATCATTAACGTGATAGTTTTAGTGGACTTGCCATCCTATTGA
>NC_033800.1:149310298-149333822 GCF_001876935.1 Asparagus officinalis | reverse complement strand
AACTACCAATAAACCAACCCCCAGTCTTGAACAAGTACAAGGGGAGAAAAGGGTAGACATGACACATCGCCTAGTGAGCCATTATCTAACGAGTTTGACTATCAGAGGTAACCGTTAACGTGATAGTTATTGGACCCGCAATCCTATTGGAAAGGATTGGCTTCAGCATCCGTGGTATCTTCTGGTTCTGACTGAGAAGATTGAGCTTGGCTCGATTGCTCAGGAGAAGATTGGGCTTGGTCCGATTGCTCGGGCTGATCCTGCTTACTTTGTTCTTCAGCTTTGATCCTGACAATGATCTTTTGAGCCTGTTCGCCTTGAGAGATCAGTTGTCTCCAGGAACGACATTCTGCAACTCCTATTCGGGCGAGGAGGTCGGTCTGCAAGTTGTGCCGACAGGTCTCTACCAGTGTAGACTGTGTCATACCTGACGAACACCGGAGAGCCATGGTTCGGAACCTTTTGACGAAGGCTTTGACGGATTCCCTCTTCTTCTGCTTAGTGGCGAGAAGGGTATGGATGGAGACTTCCGTATCCTCTTCAAAGAATCTCGACAGGAAGAGTCTCTCTAGATCCGCCCACTTTTGGATACATCCGACAGGTAGTTTCCTGAACCATTCAAAGGCAACTCCCTTAAGGGTGCCAATGAACAATCGAGCCAGTATGGCATCGTTTGATATTACATTTCCAGTCTGTGACTTGAAATGATAAATATGTTGGTTCGGTGATCCCGTCCCGTCAAACGTTTGCAGCGTCGGGACTTCGAATTTTGGAGGATGAGGGGTTGCGTCCCATTCGGCAGGGTAGGGCCTGACAACTCCCTCATCTTGGAGCTCGCTTCTGTTAGCAATGACATTGAGGCGGGCTTCCAATTCCTCGATTTTAGCCGACTGAGAATTTTGCTCATACTCCGTCTCTCTTCCTTCATCAGAGGAAGATTCCAGGTTGTGGGCTTCTTGGTCAGAAGCCGTGTCATCAACCATTTTTCCCTTCCCTTTGCTTGTGTGAGGTCGGGACGAAGACGTTTGTGGCCTTCGGTCAGAAGCCGTATCATCAACCGCTTTTCCCTTTCCTTTGCTTGTGTGAGGTCGGGATGAAGACGTTCTTTCCCTTCGGGAAGATTCTTGCCTGAGTGGCGAATCTGTCTTCTGAGATTTGGCCTTGTCTGCGACGATTTGAGTCAACAGGGCCAGGAGTTCATTGATGGCCTCTTGCTGAGATTTGAGCATGGCCTCCTGCTCATCAAGTCTCTTCGCGAGATCTTCATGGTTTCCCGTCATATAAGCGTAGCTCTCATGTTCAACAAAAGAGCTTGATGACTGGGACTCTGCAATGGCTGAGTGTTCATCATCGGAATTGGTTCCTCTGGCTAGCCTCCGATAGTTGACAGGGAGAATGGCTCTTGTTCGTGTCCGAGTGCGTTGGTAGACTCCTTCAAACTCGTTAGCGATTTCTCTGACGGTCGGTGAACGACTTGTCTCAGAGTCATCGGAACTAGGACATGAGGCTTTCCCTCTGCTGATCACATTGATAGTGACCCCAAGATATTCGGTCTCTGGAGACTTCTTCCTGTGAGAACATCGTCGTTGGTTGGGCAAAGCAACGTTCGTAAATTGGTCGAACACCAACAGTTTGGCCGCATATGAGCAGCATTGACATCCCGAGAGGACCGTAGGAATCAGCCGTTCACATTGGAATGAACGAATGATTCGATCTTTCTCTCGATGTGAACTCTCTCGAATCTGTTATAAAGATTCGAGGAGAATTACTCACTGATTGTGAGGTTTGAACTGGAACCCCCAGTCCATGATTGGACAGGACTGGCTCTTGGTAAACATGGATCTGGTTGAGATTTGGAGGATAAGGGGCTGCGTCCCATTCGGCAGGGTAGGGCCTGACAACTCCCTCATCTTGGAGCTCGCTTCTGTTAGCAATGACATTGAGGCGGGCTTCCAATTCCTCGATTTTAGCCGACTGAGGATTTTGCTCATACTCCGTCTCTCTTCCTTCATCAGAGGAAGATTCCAGGTTGTGGGCTTCTTGGTCAGAAGCCGTGTCATCAACCATTTTTCCCTTCCCTTTGCTTGTGTGAGGTCGGGACGAAGACGTTCTTTCCCTTCGGGAAGATTCTTGCCTGAGTGGCGAATCTGTCTTCTGAGATTTGGCCTTGTCTGCGACGAGTTGAGTCAACAGGGCCAGGAGTTCATTGATGGCCTCTTGCTGAGATTTGAGCATGGCCTCCTGCTCATCAAGTCTCTTCGCGAGATCTTCATGGTTTCCCGTCATATAAGCGTAGCTCTCATGTTCAACAAAAGAGCTTGATGACTGGGACTCTGCAATGGCTGAGTGTTCATCATTGGAATTGGTTCCCCTGGCTAAACTCCGATAGTTGACAGGGGGAATGGCTCCTGTTCGCGTCCGAGTATGTTGATAAACTCCATCAGACTTATTCAGGAAGTCTTTCAAGCCAGGAGACTGATCGTTCTCTGACTCATCGGAACTAGGAACTGATGATCTCCCTCTGCCGATCATGTTAGAAGTGACTCTAAGGTATTCATCCTCAGAAGTCTTCTTCTTGTGTGAACGCCGTCGTTGGTTGGGTAAAGCAACGTTCGTAAATTGGTTGAACACTAGCAGTTGGGCTGCATATGAGCAGCATTGGCATCCCGAGAGGACCGTAGGAATCAGTCGTTCACGTTGGAATGAACGAATGACTTGTTGCATCGGTCTTGCTCTCGATGTGAACTCTCTCGAATCTGTTATAAAGATTCGAGGAGAATTACTCACTGATCGTGAGGTTTGAACTGGAACCCCCAGTCCATGATCAGACAAGATTGGCTCTTGGTGAACATGGATTTGGTTAAGGTGCCTTGAATCCATAGAATTTTTATATCTGCCCCTTAATCTAGTCGCGCTACGCAGAGTATTCGGTGTCTCGCATTTTATCAATGAAATGCGAGAGTCGCGTTTAGCACTTGGGACACGAAGATCGTGTTTAGCACCTGGGACGCGAAGGTCGCGTTTGGCACTTGAAACACGAGGGTCGCGTCTGGCACTTGAAACACGAAGGTCGCGTTTTGGTTTGGCGACATGAGGGTCGCGTCTGGCACTTGAAACGCGAAGGTCGCGTTTGGCACTTGAAACGCGAGGGTCGCGTTTTGGTTTGGCGACATGAGGGTCGCGTTCTTCATGGCCGACGCGAGGGTCGAGTTTTGACTGGGAAACGCGAAGTTGAAGTTCGCGTTCAATGTAGACTTGAGGTCCGCGTTTTGGAAGTAAAACGCGCCATTGAGGGCCGCGTTCAATCTGGTTCTCGCGAAGCTCATGTTTGGGCTCAGGGTCGCGTTTGGGCTCACGAACGCGAAGTTCGCGTTGGTTGGAGAATCGACTTTCTCGAAGTTGTGCTCGTCGCTGAGACCTTCTTCTTCGCCGAGCAGCGTTCTTCTTGGCCTGTTTTAAGGCTTTTGCAGAGGCATCATCGGCGTTTATGGAGCTCGTCTCCTCTCTAAGCCGTTTATGGCCTGTAGCACATCGTGCTGACGCGGATGTGGGACATTCAACTCGCTGTGCGAGTTCGGCAGAGGCTAAGCTCGCTCCTGAAGCAGAGTGACTGTTCGACAAATTTTGGCCAAAGGAGAGGACTTTCTTCGGCACTCCAGCAACAGTTAGAGATTTAGTCTCCTTGGAGACTTTGTGGATCTTGCGCATAGCCTTGGGGCTAAGGGATCCGGAAGAGATAGCCTCCTCAAACTTGGCTTGATCAAACTCTACCACGAGAGTTTCGACAGTTGTTCCAGTGAGATGAACATCGGATTGCGCGGAGTCGCCATCTTTTGTTTGTTGGAAAAATTGTAAAGAAGAGAATAAAGAAAATGTGACTTTGATTCCTTTGATCTCGGTTACAACTTGATTACAAAAGAGAGGAAAACGAATTGGATTTTCCCCTTTGTTTAAAACTGGGTTCTTCACGGTGGCGATGGAGTGCCTCCCTCGAATGCTCGCGTCGAGTTTGCTCTCCGTTGACGATCCGCACGTCTTGATTCACTGGAACGATGTCTTCTCCTCACGATTTGACGTTGTGGAGAACTTGCGTGGCAAGTTTGAGAACTCAGAACGAGTTTAGAAGAACTCTGTAAAAGAGTTGATTTGAACCGAAGATCGGTTAATAGCCAAGGCTAGAAGAAAGCTCTGGTGGTCGATCCAAGCCAAGAAAATCCCACGCGAGGTTCGTCTGAAGTACGAACGCGAGGTTCGTCTGAAGTACGAACGCGAGGTTCGTCTGAAGTACGAACGCGAGGTTCGTCTGAAGTACGAACGCGAGGTTCGTCTGAAGTACGAACGCGAGGTTCGTCTGAAGTACGAACGCGAGGTTCGTCTGAAGTACGAACGCGAGGTTCGTCTGAAGTACGAACGCGAGGTTCGTCTGAAGTACGAACGCGAGGTTCGTCTGAAGTACGAACGCGAGGTTCGTCTGAAGTACGAACGCGAGGTTCGTCTGAAGTACGAACGCGAGGTTCGTCTGAAGTACGAACGCGAGGTTCGTCTGAAGTACGAACGCGAGGTTCGTCTGAAGTACGAACGCGAGGTTCGTCTGAAGTACGAACGCGAGGTTCGTCTGAAGTACGAACGCGAGGTTCGTCTGAAGTACGAACGCGAGGTTCGTCTGAAGTACGAACGCGAGGTTCGTCTGAAGTACGAACGCGAGGTTCGTCTGAAGTACGAACGCGAGGTTCGTCTGAAGTACGAACGCGAGGTTCGTCTGAAGTACGAACGCGAGGTTCGTCTGAAGTACGAACGCGAGGTTCGTCTGAAGTACGAACGCGAGGTTCGTCTGAAGTACGAACGCGAGGTTCGTCTGAAGTACGAACGCGAGGTTCGTCTGAAGTACGAACGCGAGGTTCGTCTGAAGTACGAACGCGAGGTTCGTCTGAAGTACGAACGCGAGGTTCGTCTGAAGTACGAACGCGAGGTTCGTCTGAAGTACGAACGCGAGGTTCGTCTGAAGTACGAACGCGAGGTTCGTCTGAAGTACGAACGCGAGGTTCGTCTGAAGTACGAACGCGAGGTTCGTCTGAAGTACGAACGCGAGGTTCGTCTGAAGTACGAACGCGAGGTTCGTCTGAAGTACGAACGCGAGGTTCGTCTGAAGTACGAACGCGAGGTTCGTCTGAAGTACGAACGCGAGGTTCGTCTGAAGTACGAACGCGAGGTTCGTCTGAAGTACGAACGCGAGGTTCGTCTGAAGTACGAACGCGAGGTTCGTCTGAAGTACGAACGCGAGGTTCGTCTGAAGTACGAACGCGAGGTTCGTCTGAAGTACGAACGCGAGGTTCGTCTGAAGTACGAACGCGAGGTTCGTCTGAAGTACGAACGCGAGGTTCGTCTGAAGTACGAACGCGAGGTTCGTCTGAAGTACGAACGCGAGGTTCGTCTGAAGTACGAACGCGAGGTTCGTCTGAAGTACGAACGCGAGGTTCGTCTGAAGTACGAACGCGAGGTTCGTCTGAAGTACGAACGCGAGGTTCGTCTGAAGTACGAACGCGAGGTTCGTCTGAAGTACGAACGCGAGGTTCGTCTGAAGTACGAACGCGAGGTTCGTCTGAAGTACGAACGCGAGGTTCGTCTGAAGTACGAACGCGAGGTTCGTCTGAAGTACGAACGCGAGGTTCGTCTGAAGTACGAACGCGAGGTTCGTCTGAAGTACGAACGCGAGGTTCGTCTGAAGTACGAACGCGAGGTTCGTCTGAAGTACGAACGCGAGGTTCGTCTGAAGTACGAACGCGAGGTTCGTCTGAAGTACGAACGCGAGGTTCGTCTGAAGTACGAACGCGAGGTTCGTCTGAAGTACGAACGCGAGGTTCGTCTGAAGTACGAACGCGAGGTTCGTCTGAAGTACGAACGCGAGGTTCGTCTGAAGTACGAACGCGAGGTTCGTCTGAAGTACGAACGCGAGGTTCGTCTGAAGTACGAACGCGAGGTTCGTCTGAAGTACGAACGCGAGGTTCGTCTGAAGTACGAACGCGAGGTTCGTCTGAAGTACGAACGCGAGGTTCGTCTGAAGTACGAACGCGAGGTTCGTCTGAAGTACGAACGCGAGGTTCGTCTGAAGTACGAACGCGAGGTTCGTCTGAAGTACGAACGCGAGGTTCGTCTGAAGTACGAACGCGAGGTTCGTCTGAAGTACGAACGCGAGGTTCGTCTGAAGTACGAACGCGAGGTTCGTCTGAAGTACGAACGCGAGGTTCGTCTGAAGTACGAACGCGAGGTTCGTCTGAAGTACGAACGCGAGGTTCGTCTGAAGTACGAACGCGAGGTTCGTCTGAAGTACGAACGCGAGGTTCGTCTGAAGTACGAACGCGAGGTTCGTCTGAAGTACGAACGCGAGGTTCGTCTGAAGTACGAACGCGAGGTTCGTCTGAAGTACGAACGCGAGGTTCGTCTGAAGTACGAACGCGAGGTTCGTCTGAAGTACGAACGCGAGGTTCGTCTGAAGTACGAACGCGAGGTTCGTCTGAAGTACGAACGCGAGGTTCGTCTGAAGTACGAACGCGAGGTTCGTCTGAAGTACGAACGCGAGGTTCGTCTGAAGTACGAACGCGAGGTTCGTCTGAAGTACGAACGCGAGGTTCGTCTGAAGTACGAACGCGAGGTTCGTCTGAAGTACGAACGCGAGGTTCGTCTGAAGTACGAACGCGAGGTTCGTCTGAAGTACGAACGCGAGGTTCGTCTGAAGTACGAACGCGAGGTTCGTCTGAAGTACGAACGCGAGGTTCGTCTGAAGTACGAACGCGAGGTTCGTCTGAAGTACGAACGCGAGGTTCGTCTGAAGTACGAACGCGAGGTTCGTCTGAAGTACGAACGCGAGGTTCGTCTGAAGTACGAACGCGAGGTTCGTCTGAAGTACGAACGCGAGGTTCGTCTGAAGTACGAACGCGAGGTTCGTCTGAAGTACGAACGCGAGGTTCGTCTGAAGTACGAACGCGAGGTTCGTCTGAAGTACGAACGCGAGGTTCGTCTGAAGTACGAACGCGAGGTTCGTCTGAAGTACGAACGCGAGGTTCGTCTGAAGTACGAACGCGAGGTTCGTCTGAAGTACGAACGCGAGGTTCGTCTGAAGTACGAACGCGAGGTTCGTCTGAAGTACGAACGCGAGGTTCGTCTGAAGTACGAACGCGAGGTTCGTCTGAAGTACGAACGCGAGGTTCGTCTGAAGTACGAACGCGAGGTTCGTCTGAAGTACGAACGCGAGGTTCGTCTGAAGTACGAACGCGAGGTTCGTCTGAAGTACGAACGCGAGGTTCGTCTGAAGTACGAACGCGAGGTTCGTCTGAAGTACGAACGCGAGGTTCGTCTGAAGTACGAACGCGAGGTTCGTCTGAAGTACGAACGCGAGGTTCGTCTGAAGTACGAACGCGAGGTTCGTCTGAAGTACGAACGCGAGGTTCGTCTGAAGTACGAACGCGAGGTTCGTCTGAAGTACGAACGCGAGGTTCGTCTGAAGTACGAACGCGAGGTTCGTCTGAAGTACGAACGCGAGGTTCGTCTGAAGTACGAACGCGAGGTTCGTCTGAAGTACGAACGCGAGGTTCGTCTGAAGTACGAACGCGAGGTTCGTCTGAAGTACGAACGCGAGGTTCGTCTGAAGTACGAACGCGAGGTTCGTCTGAAGTACGAACGCGAGGTTCGTCTGAAGTACGAACGCGAGGTTCGTCTGAAGTACGAACGCGAGGTTCGTCTGAAGTACGAACGCGAGGTTCGTCTGAAGTACGAACGCGAGGTTCGTCTGAAGTACGAACGCGAGGTTCGTCTGAAGTACGAACGCGAGGTTCGTCTGAAGTACGAACGCGAGGTTCGTCTGAAGTACGAACGCGAGGTTCGTCTGAAGTACGAACGCGAGGTTCGTCTGAAGTACGAACGCGAGGTTCGTCTGAAGTACGAACGCGAGGTTCGTCTGAAGTACGAACGCGAGGTTCGTCTGAAGTACGAACGCGAGGTTCGTCTGAAGTACGAACGCGAGGTTCGTCTGAAGTACGAACGCGAGGTTCGTCTGAAGTACGAACGCGAGGTTCGTCTGAAGTACGAACGCGAGGTTCGTCTGAAGTACGAACGCGAGGTTCGTCTGAAGTACGAACGCGAGGTTCGTCTGAAGTACGAACGCGAGGTTCGTCTGAAGTACGAACGCGAGGTTCAACTGAAGTACGAACGCGAGGTTCGTCTGAAGTACGAACGCGAGGTTCGTCTGAAGTTCGAACGCGAGGCTCGTCTGAAGCACGAACGCGAGGTTCGTCTGAAGTACGAACGCGAGGCTCGTCTGAAGTACGAACGCGAGGTTCGTCTGAAGTACGAACGCGAGGTTCGTCTGAAGTACGAACGCGAGGTTCGTCTGAAGTACGAACGCGAGGTTCGTCTGAAGTACGAACGCGAGGTTCGTCTGAAGAACGAACGCGAGGTTCGTTAAAAAATTGAGCTTGACGCTCACCTGAGTTGAACGCGAGGTTCACCTTAGAACGAACGCGAGGTTCGTTAAAATTGAGCTTGACGCTCACCTGAGTTGAACGCGAGGTTCACCTTAGAACGAACGCGAGGTTCGTTAAAATTGAGCTTGACGCTCACCTGAGTTGAACGCGAGGTTCACCTTGGAACGAACGCGAGGTTCGTTAAAATTGAGCTTGACGCTCACCTGAGTTGAACGCGAGGTTCACCTTGGAACGAACGCGAGGTTCGTTAAAATTGAGCTTGAAGCTCACCTGAGTTGAACGCGAGGTTCACCTTAGAACGAACGCGAGGTTCGTTGAGCGCGAAGCTCGGTTAAAATTGAACGAACGCGAGGTTCGTTTGAGGTAACCACCTCCTTAATTTTCGCCATGAACCCTTAGGGTTTCAAATTGAAACCGCCACCGACAAACCCAAAAACCTTTGATTTTTATTTTCAAAACAGATCCAGAATTGGAAAAAATTGAAGGAAAAATCAAAGAAAAATCCAAAAAATTCAGTTACTGTTCATCCGAAAAAAAATACTTTACTGTTCATCCGAAAAAAATTTCGTTACTGTTCACCGAACATTACTGTTCATCCGAGAACATTACTGTTCATCCGAACCCAAAAAATTGAATCTTTAACCAGAGATTTAAGATCAAAAACCCAATAAAACTTAAATCCCTAAGAATTAATCAAGGTGGCTCTGATACCACTTGTTAGATCTACATCATAAACTTGAGATCTAAAACCATATAGCCATGATTAATTCAAAGAGATTAACAAAAATCAAAAGAGCGGAAGCTTATACCTGAATCCAAGATGGGTGTTGGATCTTCTAACCTTAGGGTTCCTCTAAATCCGAATTTCTCTCTTAGATGGGGGTGAAGAGAATTAGAGAATGTAACCCTAGGTTAGGGACCATAACCCCTTATTTATAGATGTTGTACTTTTGTAATTTAGCCCCTCAATAAATTACAATTACAACCTGGTATCTGCACATATAACCCCATGACTTATTTAAATACCAAATTAACCCAACTTAATTGATCACTTTAGTGGGTTATCCTGAAAGATAGCAATACACATTGATTAATCATATGTGCCCACAAATAGATTTATTAGATTAAATCCAACAACTAAGGCTTCTATAGCCCTTTCAGCCAGATTTAGAGCCGATAATCCTCGATACTCTAGCCTGAAACCTACCGGTTGTTTTGATTGATGAACATACTTCAGGACCTCAATTATTTTCCATCGTCACAGAGCTAATACAAAACAGACATTCTTGATCCAATTTGAAGCTAAAATTTGGAAATCCCACTGTAATAATACACACATTTACATCTCAACGTATCCCTTCTTACTCTTCTAAATTACACTCGGAGATAAGATCCTATGGTATATATATTACATAAAATAGACAGATAAACAAAGAAATACAAATTTCTCATGCCCAACTCACCCTTGACCAAATAATCTCCACACCCACCAAAAAAAAAAAAGAAAAAAAAAAGAACTTCAATCAACTTACAGCACAGAGAATGGATCGAACAAGAGAAGCACAGGCAGAATCAGAGACGTTCATGCCCTCAAACTGCTTCTTGATTGCAGAGTCATCTTTTCCGCTGCAGCAGCTACTCCCACTGTAACCGCAAAACTCCAGAGGAGCTTTCAAGCTCGCAGGAGCCCCTACACGGTACCAAACACAAAAATGAGAAGAAGAAAAAAAAACCCATATCATAATTTACTGAAAATCAGAGGAAAATAGAGAAAACCCACTGGAATCTGCGCATAATTGGAGGGAATACGAGCATTGGATGAAGACAAGGAAGAGGGTTGCACAGAGGAGGGAACCCATCATCAGAAACAACGTCTCGCTCTGAAAGCCATGGACTTTTTATCGGTGATGATGACGAATAAATTAATGGCGAGTGGGGGGAGACTAACTGGTTATTTTCGAATTTAAATCTGGCTTGTCTGTGTGAAGAGATTAGTTGAAGGAATTTGAGATTGTTGGCAAGAGAGATCAACATCAACGGGGTTTGAAGTCAACTAGTAGAGGATGGCGATGGATTTTTATTAGATTTATTGGGTTTGACGAAGGGAGGGTGATTGAAATAAAAAGAGCTAAATATTAAAAATTTCAGTGTGAAAGAGCAAATAAGGGGAAATCTATTTGATGCTTGCTTCGTAAATAGCTAAAAAATCTTTGTTCTTTTTCTAAAGTTTTACCCTTTATCACTCTGATACCCAAAATATTTCTTTAACACTTCGATACCTCAAAGTTTTAATCTTATTTCACTTTGATACCTCGTCCAGATTCCGTTACATATGCCTTAAGATCGTATGCTGATCTCAATTTTTTTTCTAGCTGAAGTCTTGCATAATCCTGGTCCTAATAATAATTTACCTTAATCCTCGTTCTGTAAGCTTCAAGTGGGCTCTGTTGAACGTTGAGACTATGCATGATGATGGGCAACGGCTTCAATTTCACAGTTCATGAACTTAAAAGTTTCACCTTTTTATTTGCTTGAAGTAAATATGTCAAGTAATAAACAGAAATAAACAACAAAATAGCTATAAAACATTAAAAGGAACAAAAAGATAGGCCTCCTTAATCTTTACTATGACCCCATACCATCTGTTGTGCGCGGCGGAAGATTTCTTATGCAACACGAACAATAACTCGAGATAAACCACAACTAATAAGCAAAACACAACCACAGCAAGAACAAGAGATTTACGTGGTTCGGCAAGTTGCCTACGTCCACGGGGCAAGGGGGGGGGGGGGGGGGGGGGGGGAGTTCTTACTATTAGAAATCAAGAGAATACAAATAGAGTTACAAATCTCACCGATCAAACCCTAAAACAAAGCTCTAGATCTCTCACAACTCTCCCACAATTGGATGCAATAATCCTCTCACAAAGACTGCTCAAAATCGTCCTTACATTACCCTAATCAATCAGGTTTGATTTATATATAAACCCAAAAACGAACCGGGTCAAAAACCAAAAGGCCCAGCCCAAACAGACTGCGGTCGACCGCGCAGGTTCGCGATCGACCGCGGCGGTCAACCGAACCACAAACCCGAGACTAAAATCGATTACAGTCATCCACGGTCGACCACGGCGGGCGACCGCCATCAGCTCCGAATCCTACTTGCACTTGTGCACGTTCGCGGTCGACCGCCAGTCTGCCTGGCTGATTCTTTGCTGTTTCCTATATTTCTTCACCATCAACTTGTTTGGTGCATGGAAGTGTGACAAATTCAATAACTCCTCTAAGAATCTAGGAATATTTCTCTCCAATAATTAGTTGGAATAAGAAAGATTCGTGACATTCTCTACAAAAGTATTTTTTTTAAAATCCAAGATCTCTGTAAAGTTCTTATCGGTCGAGTAACAAGAAGTAAATTGATCAAAACAGTTAAATGTTACCATACCATTCACTATCAATGAAATTTGTGTATTTTTATGCAGGCTATAATCTCTAGCGCATGTAAGACTGAGAAGCCCATAACCATAAATTACAACATACCACAGTCAATAAAAATTAGCAAATCGCAGAAATACTGTAAATTTACAACACACAACAACCTCATTATGAATCAAAATCTCTTACAAATAGAAACATTATCATATTATACATACAAAATAACCTATTTAAAACCTAAAATTCAACAAAACAACGAAAACAAACACGAACAAGTATCTCAGATTCATTTGCTGGTTCAAAATTTTGCCTGCAGACGACAAAGGCCCCGGTGCTGGATTGTTATTGTTGGTTATCTTCTCCTTTGGACAGCTGTAACTGCAGTGACTAGGAGGTACAACTCTATACACACCTTTGCTCGTCAACACGAACAAATCTTTATTATTGTCTTCAGCAAATGAGTATATATATCCTAGAGCTGGGAGAGAGCTCCCTGCAACAGTTTCACAAGGGATTGGAGATCGTTTTGAACAGCTGAAAGGAATCATGTTGGCCGTATAATTTCCACTGTTTTCTGGGTTTTCGATGCCTGCCCACATCGCTCCTGCATAAAGATCTGCATACAAATACCTGAAACAAAGAGCATAGGTTAGGATTTTGTAGTAACAAGGGCAAGATATCTGTGAAATTTATTAGGATAAATTTCACAAAAACTGGACTTCATAAAGTATAAGGCTTTGATGTGAAGGGTAAAAATGCCTAAGATACCATTATTAGTCTCTAGCAATCCTAACATGGAAAAAATCTCTCCATAAAAGGCAAAACTGGCCAAGCATTTCACATGCGAAACACGAGACAACTTAAAGGTGCAGATAACTCCCCTTAAATATACCTTCAATAGCAGATGGCCCCTATCATCTCATTTATTAGCACTTAGCTCTCCTCGGTTCATGACAGCTTACCTTCCTGAATATGAAAATTCAGAGAGCGCTAAGTGCTAACAAATGAGTTGAGAGCAGAATTATCTGCTGCTGAAGGTACTGATGGAGGGGGTTACCTGCAATTTACCCAAAGTAAACGTTGTCAGTCACAGTAATTTAACGAAACAAGTTCAAGGAAGTGTCTCTGATTTATAAAGTTCAGGGAGCTTTGTGCTAAACGCTCTAAAGTTCAAGGGGATCTTGTGAAATTCAAATTCACCCCATTCATCAACTAGAGAAAATAGACACAGAATATACATGAAGAGACATGGAGAGAAGAAGGAGAAGCGCAGTGTGAAGAGAAACAGACTAGTCAAGACTTCTGAATCAATGTATAGGGAAAAAAGTTTATAACCCATATTATATAAAGGGGAAAACAAAGAAATCTACCTTCCGAACATGCACGGGTCTGTCATGGACCTGTACACGTACCCGCCAGTGATTGAAGCCGATCCAACACTGTTATTCAAGTCAGAGTGAGTGTAGCCCATGACTGGAGGTATGGCATTGATAGAGGACGCAGATGTATTTCCTCCGGGAGTTGAAGGGGGATTATAACGAAGAGGACCCTCATATACTCGCCATCCATAGTTTCCCCCTTTAGTGATCAAATCTACTTCTTCATATGTATCCTGTTATCGTGTAACGTGCACGTCAGATATTATATATACCAGTTTATGAAGAGTTAACCATTTTGGCTTGGCCAACATTATAGGGTAAAAAGAACATATAGCATATTTTGGTTATGGGTTAATTACACATGCACACTCTTGTAGTATCAAATGACTCTTTTACCCTCAAGTAGACTCATTGATTTCAGCTAAGGGCAATTATCTGCCAGAATTTCACCTTAGGTAAAGAGTCAAAAGAAATTAAACCTGGGGTCTAAACAACGATACTAAATCGGGTCTGTGTTTAATTAACCCTTTGGATATTGATGAAAGTTCATTAAAGTATGTAGTTATGTTACCTCGCCAACATCTGCACAATAAAAGTAAGAAGGCTTGTTTGAATCGAAACTGCATCGCCATGGATTTCTTAGACCCAATGCCCAGATTTCACCTTGTAGATCTTTATCTTGAGCAGATGGATTGTCTTTAGGAATTGAGTAGTTTCCCCATAGACCCAGGTCACTTATCTGAGTTTCACCTAGAAATCAATCACAAAATTCTGTAAATCCTTAAGAGTTAGCAGTAGTGTAAGCAAAATTTGCATAAAATAAACCGTCATATTTGTTTTATTCAGCTTCCAACTGAAGAAAGCACGTCACACTCTAATAAGTCAATAACGATACTTTACAATTTTCATGTCATAATGTATCATTTTTTTTCCAATTGCAAATGTACGTAAGTATGGTTATTTGCATATATATCCCTTACATCATGGGTATTTGCAAATATATCCTTTAAATCTTAGTATTTACAAAACTACCCCTCATATCATCACTTTTGGAGTTACCCTCAAAGCAATTAATCATCAACTTTGATAAGCTAATTTGTAATCACAATGTAAAAAATATCAACAAAACAGTCAAAATTTTAGCACCAAATTGATGATTTGTTGATTTTAAGGGTCACAAAGATGATGATTTGAGTAGTAGTTTTGAAATACTAAGATTTGGGGGTATTTTTGCAAATACCTATAATTTATGGGGTATATATGAAAATATCCCAAATATGGGTTATCTGCAACATGAATATAACTCAAACTGAGAATGTTTAGCTAAAAGATACAAGATTTTAGGGAAACAATCGTGCATAAAAGGATAATAAGCATGCGATTTCCTCACAAAGCAAGTATGAGTGAAGAGTTACAGCATATGAAAACTCATCAGTAATCAAATAATTTAACAACATCACCGAAGTAAATAAACAAATATATAGATACATTCGGAAAAGTAAAATAAATTAAACATCCTAAACAATATTTCTTTCCGAAAACTCACTTGGTATGTTATTGACATCAAGCCTCATAATTTTCCCAAGCAATGATTTTTTATCCTGCGAAAAGTTGAAAGGATCTCCTTTTCGCCCTCCATCTCCCATCATGTAGTACAAATATCCATCTTCAGGTCCAAATAGAATTTGCCCTCCATGGTGTGATGTAAAAGGAAGACCCATTGTAAAAATTCTTCGTACTTCGGATGGACTAGCATCCGTCGCCTACAGAAGAAAAGAAAAAACCCCTTAATTTTTTTAATCAATGCAATCTTAACCGCTTGAGAAATACAGTATATGTACCTTAGAGGGCGTTGACGATGAACTATTTGCACTAAACTCAGCAATCACAGTTTGATACTGACAAGGTTGGATTCCATTTTCAGACCCAAGCTTCGAAGGATCGCAACCAACATCAGTATTACAAGCACATCTCCCTGAACAACTAGAAGACTGAACCTTATCGCAAGTAAACGAAGCAAAAAACCGTCCATTATTAGCAAAATCCGGATGAAATGCAAGACCCATAACCCCAAATTGAGAGTCAAATAGAACTTCATCAGTTATATCCAAAAAAGGACTGGACTCATCAAAATCCAATGTTCCTCCGGATCCTTGTTCAGGTACAGTTGCAAGCCAAATTCTACCGGCTTGATTAGCTAAAAATACGCGATTTGATCCATCGGGATGAGGTGCCATGTTGAGATAAGATCCATTGCCAATTCTCTCTAGACAAAGTCCTTTAGGGGGAGGAGAATTTGTCGTCGAATTGTTGAAAAATGTTGATTTTCCAGTGAAACACAGTGAATTTTCATCTGATGAGCCTCCGAATGAGCTGCAAAAGTCTGATTTCGATTGCCAGAGATCAGTGAGCTTGGATGAAGAAGACGACGACGAGGATTCTGGAGTACTTCCTTGCAATTTTGGAGCAAAAGGGGAGTTGGTTATTGATATATCTTTGCAAGTGTCCCAGACTTGTGCACAGAAGTCGGCTGAAGTGTCTTTGGATTCTGCAGTGCTAATGGAGGAAGTAGAGTTGCAGAGTGTTGGAATTGTTCGGAGTTTTGAGCCGGAGGTAGCGAATAGATCTGCTGAATATGGATTGCATTTCTGTAATTTAACACAGATTGACAGAATCAAATGGATTTCAGAGGATTTCAGATCTTACTTCATGCATGTAAATTTAAGGAAAATGCTATAAATCCGTAGATGGCATCAAAAATTGTAACACAAATTGACAGAATCAAATGGAGAACCCCAGGACGTAACCCTTGTCCGCATGGTGAGTTTTCTTCAAAAAGTTGATTTTTTTATTACAGGAAAGAACAAGTTATTTCAAACTCTGATGCTCCAGTGCTTCCAATTTCACTCATGGCACAGGTTGGATTTTTTTTTCTTTTGAAATACTAATAATACCATCAATTACTGTTAACACTAGAATTCATTGTCAACAAGTCACCATTTCTATCAAACCAAATATATTAACTGCGTCGAATTGCAAAATATCATATCGAAAATTTTCGCAGTGACTCTACATACAAATTAATGAAGTCCTGCCAGTATGACCTTTATAACCTGTTAATTAAATAGAATTTCAATAATTATATTTAAATAATAATAATTCAACAAGAACACAAGCTTACAGCACAAAGAATGGATTGAACAAGAGAAGAGCAGGCAGAGTCAGAGATATTCATGGCCTTGAACCGCTTCTGGATTGCCGAGTCATCAGCAGCGCCGCAGCAGCTACTCCCATTATAACCACAAAAATCCAGAGGAGCCTTCAACGTCACGGGAGCCACTGAGAACACAACCAACAAACAAAATCAAACACAACCCATCGCTCAAAATCCCACCTTTAGCGGACCCGCTTCACAAGATGAGGAGATGAACTCACTGGAATCAGTGCATAGCTGAAGCCCAGACGAACGGGGAATGAGACAGAGGATGAGGACGGAGAAGAGGAGGGAACCCATTTTCCGCAGTGGCTTCGTGATCGCAGCTCAAAATAAAAATGAGATAAAGGGGTTTGCTTTGAAGTTGGAGTGAGTTTTGACCAAGCACAAAAATGAAGACGTGAAGACCATTGTTTTTTGATAGAGAGCAGAACAGGGGAGACGATGGGGTTCACATTTAAAACCGGGGTTTTATATTTTCACCCCACCTTTTTTGCAGTTTGATAGTGGGTTTTGTGGTTCCGGATCTAAAACGATTTGGCCTATGTAAACCCTATAACACCTTATAATGGTCTTTGAATCCACCCACTCGCCCCTAAAATCCACCCTACCCTACCCGGCCCGGCCCGGCCCTGAACTTATTCTTCTTTGTTTAATTTTCTTTCTTTTTTTTTTAATAAATTTGTTTTCGCTTTCGTCTATTTATTGTTGTTGCTGAGTTTTTTTTAAGATTAGAGAGTATTACTCTAGTAGATTGTAATCTGGTGTCAGGAAATTTAAATATTATAACCAACCGTAAAATATATTATGCTTATTTTTTCTAGTAGCTTACATGAGTTTGAAAAAAAGTTGAGTATGGTACTAGAGGTATCCAAATGAGCATTGGCTCCGGACCCGAGCTGGGCCTGGGTAAAGCCTGAAAAATCCGGGTCGGCTGGGCTCCGGGCCCCGGTTCGGGGCCGAGGTGGTGAAGCCCGGCCCGGTTTTTAATATTGTATACATATTATATATTTTTTATATTTTTATATATAACTCTATATAGTATGATATGGTCATTAATGTATAGTTATACATATTTTTAAGTGTACACTGTCATTAAATATATACTTGTATATACTTATATATATAGTATATATATATATATATATATATATATATATATACTATATATATATATATATATATATATATATTTTCTAATGTATACTATATAATTTTAGTATGGTTGATCATTAATGTATACTTATATATACTTATATATACTTATATATATATAGTTCTATAACTAATATATAATTATATAATAATACATAATACATACTTATATAAAATAATAAGATTAATCTAATTTTTTTAATCAAATTCTAGCCAAAAAATTAAAAAAAACACAAAAAATACAGGCCGGCCGGGAGCCTGGCCCGATTTGGCCTGAACCCGAACCCGGGCTCGACCAGGCATCCGTGTCCGGTCTCGACATTTTGCCCGGCTGCCCGGACCGGAAATACATGCCTGGGTTGGACCGAGCCGGCCGTTTCGACAGCCCTAAATGGAACCATCATGCTCATGCACGTGTTTAGGTTAGCATTTTTTTTTAGTAAATTGTCTTGTATTATTATCATGGCGTCTGAGCAAACAAAGACAGCAGGTTCGGGTTTGGATGCAGATAGAACCACATCCAACAATTCTCCACCACCCATTAAAAGAAAAAGGAGTGACAATAAACATATGACTGGCTATAGGTTAAAGAGCCCTTGGGCCTGGTCGTTGGGCTGGCAAGAAAAAGGATAAGATCATGTGACATAAAAATAAAATCAATAATTGCTGTGTATCCATAAAAACCAAACAAATACTTTTATAATATATAAGTCATATCTCATCCTCATACTGACACATTAAGTCCGCATCATAGACCAATGTTTGTGACCACGGTTGTTATTATATTATCATAATTTTGTGGAAGAATGATCAAAGGGCGCTTAGGCTAAGAATTATGATAATGAGACCAAAAACCTAGATGCTTCTAGAAGTTAGAATTAGGCTTAAGTTCTTTTTTTTTTTTTTTTTTGACAAGTGAAACCTGGTCAGCAACTCAACGCATAAGTTTTTTTTTTTTTTTTTTTTTGACAAGTGAAACCTGGTCAGCAACTCAACGCATTCACTTGAGGTCTAGTGGAGACCACAGGTTCAAATCCTCCCGATCCCCCCACAGCTACAAGGACCTTCGCTTTAATACCGGGGGCCCATCCCTGACTAAATTGGGCTAAGTTTGGGTGGTGAAAAGAAGACTTTTCATGCTTTTTAGTATTGATATTTTGGTAAATTTTCACACAGCCCATGGGTATTTTGGTAAATCTGTATCCAAATAAGACTTTTACTAACTACCTTTTCTTTTTATTTTCCTCTTTATATTAGCCACACATTTATTTAAGTTAAAAACACATTACTTGTTAAATTATGGATTTGTTGTTGAGGCGATTGTTTTGGCGCTGGAGTAGGGCGGAAGCACTATGTGACCTTAAGGGGGGTGGGGGGAGGGGGGGGGGGCTGACTTATGTGCTCTCGTTAGATCTAAAAATCCATCACATTCTTTAGGCCACTTTAGTTCAACAATTAAAATAAAAAAAATAAACGAGTCAATAGATATCGGAGTAAATTAAATGACAACAACCATAGCGTTGGGTTAGAACTTCAATATGGGTGATTCCTCCGCTCAATCAATGCTCTGTCAACGGCAGTCAACATTTGCAAAGCCCTACTTTCCATTATTCTAATGTTGTATAAGGTACAGGTTAGGCCAGGTTGTTTCCTCCTTTTTGAAGCCGAATCCCTACCACAATTCTAACCTTTTGTCGTACTCTGTGGCAGCTTTTCAAGCAAAACGCTCATCTTTACACGCTTTCGGCTTGCAGAAGCGGGCCACAGATTCTGACCGCGCGTCATCACCTCTCAAAGACAAACAAACCGGGCCTTACTTTTACTCCCGTCGCCAGTTTCTTTGTGCATCTATACTACTGTTAAAGAATAATTGGTCATTTGCAAAGTTACGTTACGACGTTTGTATGCAGCCGCCCGATTGCACTGTTACCCATTTCGTGGTGTGTCCGAAATTAAAGCTTGGAAGCTAACCTTAATTTAATTCGATTACCACCTTGTAGAACTCTTTTTTACCTTTGAGGAGATAACAATTCGGCCCGCACCCCTCCACCAACCTCTCCCACACCCACTCCCGCCCAGGGACATTTCGGGTTAGGTTAAACGATGATCATTTATAGCTATGGATCAGCAGCTGATATTTAATTATGACACATTTTATTTCTCTTCTATTCCTTTAGTTAAAACTCCCAAACACGACGAAATAAGCTTTCATCTATCCTCTTCACTAAACTTCCAAACAATATATTATATTTCATTTTCATGTTTTATCTTCCATTTTCCTTTCCCTTAGTGAACTCTCAAACACACTTAAGTGTTAACGCAAACATGTACGATGTCGCTAATAAATAAAATTTTTACCACCTTATATTGTTGGGGATAAACTCAGATACGCTCTGACACCCGTTCTTGCGGAATTTGCCCTACCGGACCTTGTGTTAAGCAATGAAAAAAAAAGAAATCACTACAAATCTAAATTAATTGCAAGAATAAAGAACACCGAGTTTTAACGAGGTTCAACAACTTGCCTACGTCCTCGGGAGCCACACAAATAATTTCTTTTATATTGAAGAAGATTACAAAGCTTGTAAAAGAGCAAATCTCAAACTTGAGATCACTCAAAAAGAGCCAAACAGAAACTCTCTGTTGTTCAAATAAAGGCGCGAGATTTTACAACAGTAAAATCTCCTCTTTTTCTCCTCAATAAATTAATCGCTACAGGAAACATGAGATTTTCCTCTGAAAATCTCTCCGTTGAAGCTCTGCTTTTAATGGCCGCCGCCCGAATAAATGAGACGAGAAGAAGAAAAAAAACGAGGCAACTACTTCTCGTGCTCAGGTTCCCTTAAATAGGGAAACCCTAGGGCTGAGAGGGAATGGGATCCAGCTGGATCCAACACAGCTTGCAGGGGAAATTTCGCCTTCGCCTCCACGTCCGCAGCAGGCGAGAGTCCCTCTCTCCACACACAGGCGATCTCCACACCTGTTCGAGCTCAAAACCGCCTACAACCATCTCGCCTGCAAAAGGGGAGGGGGTCTCGAATCCGCCTTTAGCAGTCGCTCGAGCTCGCCGTCAGCCCGTCGAAATCCGCCTGCAGGAGGACCGCTCGAAAAACTCGCCTGCCTTCGCCTTCGACCGAGTCCAACCTTGATCTCGAGCTCGTCTGAGATCGCCGGAGGAGCTCGTCGTCGCTGACAGGTATGGGCTACACCCCAATTTTCAACATATATATGTATACATACGCATGGTTATTATTACAAGGCATGCAACACACACGATTGTGATTAATAAATAAATTTCTTTCTTAACCGTATGTATATATATGCGTCGTTGTTATTACAAGACGAACTAACGGATTATAGTATCTGCGTCCATGGGCTTTTGGCTAGGCCGTGAAAGTTAGTGGGCTGTGGTCTGCCTTCTTTGTTTCTAAATACCGGGGGTCTATTTCAAATTTTAGGGAGGGGCCGGGTGGGCCGGGTGGCTATGTTGTTGGAGAAAAAGTAATTTTGTCTTCACGGAGAAAAGGCAATTTTAACTTCATGAATAGTTCTATATGGACTAGTTTCATGAATAGTAAGAGGTTTAAATTGCTTCACCTCTTATTGAGCTTTGAATAGTATTTTGGGCTTTGTATTGTTTGAGCTTAGCATAATACACATGCGCGTGCACGCCTTGCTTACACGTTTTTTGTGTGCGTAACGGATTTGGAAATGTGCGCTTGGATCCAGCACAACCCTATATATACACCCCTAATGTGAATTCGAAAGCACGCTGCAAGTCTCTCTTCTATCCTCTGCTTTCAAAAGTGATTTTTCGTCCATATTTTTGGTGTTATTTTTGAGCAACCTTCTTCATCTGAGCAAAAGCTCTGAACTCTCGCCCGAGTACAGAGGTCGGCCGATTCGAGAGGTTTTACCGCTAAGAGAGAGAGGATCATCTGCGATAGGCTGGTCCTTAATCTTCCAAGGCAACGTTAACATGCACCTAAGATGTAAATCTATCCAGCTAGTTGTAAGCGCCACTTCAGAAAGAAGATATACGAATTTGGTGGATTTTCATTCGTTAAATAAAATTGGATTAAACCTTCTTGGGTTTAGTTGTTTTTCTAAATTCATTAGAAGATTGAGTTTTCCCGATGACGTGCATGGCTTCAACTACAAAATTTATCAAAGGATTTGGATCCTCTCCACTATAAAAAAGTAGTGGAGAGACCACTACTTTTAATCTCAAGCGTTGATTATTTAGTAGACGGTTATGATACAATCTAAATCTAACACTTACCATACCCCCCGTGTATGACACTCATTCTTAATTTGCAAAAAAAAATCATAATCATCAACTAGATAATCAATGGTTGTGATTATGTAGTTCTCCCTCCACTATTTTTTTTAGTGGAGAGGATCTGAAATCAAAACATTGTACATGGAAAATTTGGAAGCTATACATAACAATATCGAAGATAGTATGGATATCTCAATTGTTACTTTATACGGATCGGAATCATATAAGTCAAATTATATTGCTTATTTTTTGTGCCAATTTCTCATGGTCAATCCCCACATTCTAAATTACCAAGTTCAAGAAATTTATTTTCTTTATATTTAAAACTGGAAACCAAGAGTTCTTTTAATCAAAGCCTTTCAACATATAAACAAGCTCTCATTAAGACATTAATTTTATCTGCAAATTAGGATAGTTAAATCTCTACGCGAAAAAACCCTTCTACTTCAGATCCAAAGCTTTTTATAATTCACAGGGACCAATCTGAAAATATTCTAATAATAATGACGAGAATAACTCTGTCAGCCTCCTCACTTACAGCTGTTCATCTCGTTGAAGATCTACACTCATCAATAAGTGAAATAAATAAAGGGGGGGGGGGGGGGGGGGGGGGGCGGGGGGGGGGGGGGGGGGGAGGGGGGGGGGGGGGGGGGTGGGGGGGGTGAAGAAAAAAAAGAAAAACATTGTGTGAGCGTAATTGGACTCCAAAACCCTAATGGATCCAACTTCTTCTCATCCTCCCGAACTCCGATCCCTGAGATCTGGGAGTTCCCTTGGTCGGCGTCCCCCCTGGCCCTAGATCAACGGCCGAGACTCTCCGTCGCCGAATCGACGGTCACCGATCAAAGCGGAGGCCCGCGGTCGTCGGAGGCCGAGAGGCTCGGCGCCCGCCGTCGGAGGACGAGTCGTCGAGCTCGTGTCGGCTAGTAGTCGGCACATGACGCGGTTATTTTTCCAATTTTGGCGATAATTTGTTTGATATTGTTGCTTTATGTTTAGATTCGGAGGGACCCTGAAGTGTTCTGCTGGAATTTTGATAATTTAGGTTTTTTTTTTGTTGGAATTAGAGTGGGAAGTGTCATTATCGTTATCTCAGTTATTGTTGGAATATTGAAATTGAGTACTTGGATTGTGATTTTGAATTTTTGTCCTGGTTGATGTGATTGCTTGATCGAAATATGGAAATTTTCCGTGCATAAATGTCATTTTCACAACAGCAACTTTAAAAACGTAAAATGCAAGGGGAATTTAATGGACATCAGATCTGAAAATATTTTGATGTAGCAGTTAGTTGAAATTTGTGAAATGGCTATTTTTAGGGTTGAAATTAGGTTATTAGGTTGAAGTGGTGTAAAATATTGTCATCCATCAGCTCAGTACCTGTTGAAACCTTACCAAATTGGTAGAATTGGTCAATCTCTTTTAAATTTGAAAAAAATTGTTTGAAAATTATAAGGATTGATCGCCTTGGTTTACCGATAGGTACTGATAGGTTAGATTTTTGGAATTAGATTGATAGTATGAAAAAAGAAAATATTTTGTCAACACACAGCACTCGCAACGGTATTTTAGGAAAGAGTTTA
>NC_033800.1:149299178-149310288 GCF_001876935.1 Asparagus officinalis | reverse complement strand
GACTATAAAACCTGTAACTGTATTTTAGGATAGTAATCATTAGGTTTTGATTGTAACTTGTTGATCTATACTAGACAGTAAAAATATTTTTTTTATTATATGGAACTGAAGTGGATTAGATTAAACTTGTTTAGTTTTTTTTATCAGATCATGTCTCTATAGTGATATTAACTGCTCAATATGGTTTGTACAACGACAAAATTGGTTTCTTTCAGGACGGTGACAGTTGAAGAGTTGGCTACTAGACTTCAGGTTGTGTTAATTTGCAAGAACATTACTAATTTATAGTTTCAAGACTGCTTGATCTGGACAATGTATGGTTTTTGTGCTATGTCGGTTAATGTAGGTAGGATTGGGTAGATTATAAGAATGGAAAATTGATGACAGTGAAGCTTCAACAAGAGGTCTGAGGTTGTAATTGATTGCTACAGTGCACTACAAGTTGGTGGGTTAGCAATTCAATCAACTGAATGAGGTACTGTTAATGTGGCTCAGGTTCACATCAAAAGGACTAAAGATGGAGTGCAAACTGCAAAGGTTTCCTCGGGCCGGAAGGAGATTGGCCCTTGAGTGCAAAGGCATAAGGGAGCTTCCACCCCAAGCACACGCAATGGAGCTGTAGACAGTCAAGTGAAATCCAATCCAAGGTGGTCATACAAATTGACAGACGATTTGGGAGAAGACATCACAGGAGAGATTTAAGTCGGAGACAAGACTGATATTTATGTGCAGAAATAGGAAATTTAATGGGTTGGGTTTGGCTGATTTGCAGTGACGTGACAAAGCCATTAGAACTTGCTCATAAGTCCTTCTTACTTGGTGAATCTAGAGAACGATTTGGACTAATCAAAATAAGGAACTTTCTAATTCTGGTTGATGTTGTCAAATTGCTTCTTTATTGAACTACCAGAAATAGTTATTACAGAATTGAACACTGTTACTACTTTGCTCTCTACATATACCTTGCTGAGCTTCATCTATATACTTTTATGGTTTATATAAGAAGATTGTCTTTTCTAGCTCTCAATATGCTATGATATCATAGTTCATTCTCTGAACTAGGGGAGGTTTCTATAAGTTTTTAATGCATGTCCTTCGCACTTTCTTATATTGAACCTAGGGTGCAACCGATAATATATAGATTAAATATGGAATCTATCATATGAATGTCTTTAAGTTTATTAATCACTAATATGGATAAAAATATGAATATAGTTCAACAAGGAAAATTTTATTTGTCAAAATTGGATATAGGCATGGATTGGATCGGAGGAATTATAATGCAAATATATATTGGATAGGAGAAAAACATATAAGGTGGAAAAATATATAGACCATGTGATACAATAGCATATCTAGATTAAAAAAGTTCAAATCAGAGCGCACCTATATGTTCGAAACACCCATGGATCATGAGACTTGACTTCCAATTCACTAATTTAAGGCCAGCATAATCTCAACAATCTAATTCATATAGATATCTGAATATATATAAATATCTATATTTTATCAAAATAAAATAATGATATCCATCTATGTATCCTCGTCCATATGAATATTTAATATTTGTTTCTTCATCCATTTAGTTATGGATGTGGATATATCCACCAATAACCCTATCTGTTTTAACTCCTACACAATGAAGTTTACCATAAACACCAGCAAAGATGTTGATTAATCTTGAACAGTAGTTTGCGTTGGCACAAGTCAATTGAGTCTCCTGGTGTGTGATTTTGGGCTCTCTGTTTGTTTATTTTTTCTTTCTCGGACCAAGACAGTAAGGGCCATGCATGGGGAATTAAAAATTTAAAATGAAAGCAAATCCTCTAAGATGGAAGAGGGAGCTCAAATAAAATATTCCTTAGCCTTTAATTTTCTTATTTTTTGATCATTTGCGAAGCTGACAAGAGCTACTATCTTTCTCCCTTTATTTGCTTATGTTACCTTTGGGACCATGTTCAAAAATGGCGAGAAGCTAATGAGTCCGGAAGTTTACTTAAATCCAAAGATCTCAATAGTCCCTTCAATGGTGGTGAAGGGCACTTCAATCTGCAAAATAGCTCGTGTAGTTCTCAATATCCAATTTTGATATTGATAACTTTCATTTGTCAATAACCAAAAAGCTTCAAATGCCTCACAGGACCCATGTGTAAAATAAGATGACGAAGCTTGTTTGGGGTCAATGAACTTCAGGACATCAGGGTTAAGGTAAACGTACAAGGTTATAAAGAGAGAAACTTAGATGGTAAAAAGATGTTCGTATAGGAGGCTACTAGGCTCATGATCTTAGCGCTTTCTTGAATCTTGTCCTCTCTTTTCTCCCTCATTATTCAAGACTCTTCCTCATCATTCTCTTCCCCCGTTCGTCAATTTCATTTGAACTTCTTTTTATACAACAGGCTGAAAATATGATCAGAGGTCTTAGTTAATTGTGGTAGTAGGGTTCATGGACTGAGAGGTATAAGTAATAAAATTTTATTTTTAGTTACTATTATAGTATTATTACTATTTGTTAATATTATTGTTTAGGGGGATGATAATCTTGGAGTAGAGTTTATGGGAGTTTCTATAATCATCCCCAATTTAGTTATTTGACTATTTGTATTTATTATCGTGTATCATGTATTTTTATCGTCAAGGAAATATGCAGCGCTTCATGAGGTTCATCCTCATTCCTTTTACACAAATCACAGCATGCATGCTTTGCCTATTATCTGTTTTATCACTGTTGTTGACTGTAATTTATTTAGATGATCATGTTTCAGAACACTTGAACTTGTGCGTTTGTACTATAATATTTAATGATCTTGCTTTTTACTGTTAGCAGACAGATAGTGAAGCTAAGCGTCTCAAGAAGATGAAATCTAGAGATGAAAATAGTGAGTCCAAAATTGATGCAGAGGCAAGTTCGGGATTATGTAACAAGCCAGCAGATTCAAACACTCACCCCTCAGAAGCACCTAAGCAAGATTACATCCACGTGAGAGCAAGAAGGGGTCAAGCAACAGACAGCCATAGTCTTGCGGAGAGGGTAAGAACAGAAACAACATCTGTGTTATTTCACTTATCATTTGTGGAAATTATGCAGGGTTGTCAATTATAGTTATATAGATGTACTGGCTCTTTGTACTATTCAGCATATGATTGTGGAGTTATAGCATAGAGATTACTTTCAGGTGAAAGGTACAGCTGAACCACTGAATTTAACCATCTCTTTGACTAATTTATTCGTGAACAGGCTAGGCGAGAAAAGATCAGTGAGCGGATGAAATTTCTTCAAGCTCTGGTTCCTGGATGTAATAAGGTGCTCTATTAAGTATGCTCATGTTTGATCTTCTTAAAAAAAAGGAAAGATAACTTTTGATTACTCTACATATTTGTATATTTCTTTGTTCTCAAATGCTATTTAATCCTGAAGAATGCACTTATCAAGATAGTGCTCATAAGCAGGTAATTGGAAAAGCGTCCGTTCTGGACGAGATTATAAATTACATCCAGGCACTGCAGCGTCAGGTTGAGGTGTGTGTCGTTGTAGTTCTTGATGAACTCCATGGTTCTCACTTGTTTTCAGTAACTGAACATCGTCGTTCTTAATGCCTTCTGTAGTTCCTATCAATGAAGCTTGAAGCTGTAAATTCCAGGATGAATCCATCGTCGTTCTTAATGCCTTCTGTAGTTCCTATCAATGAAGCTTGAAGCTGTAAATTCCAGGATGAATCCTGGAATTGAAGGGTTTCCTCCTAAAGAGGTTATCAATGAAGCTTGAAGCTGTAAATTCCAGGATGAATCCTGGAATTGAAGGGTTTCCTCCTAAAGAGGTAAGCCAAATGATCTGAATGCATGTCCCTGGGTGCTCAAGGAATTTCATTGCTCATTCCAGATATGCTTAACTTTCAGATCTATGTAACCTTGCTTCTTAATCTAGTCATGAAATTGCTCGAAGATCTTTCACAGTCAAAGGGTTTAATCCATACGCTTAATTTATGAAATTTTATTTTCCATTTTTTCGCGAATCACGATATAGGTTGTTATGGAATCAAGCTCTCTAGCTAGGAACACTGAGATTTGGATCACATATGATGTTGTGCGGGCCTGCTGAATTAACTTACTTCTGAAAGCATGCAAATATCATTGGATTTATATCTGTTCAGTCAGCTGACTAGTTTTGCTAGCATTTTATTTTTTTGAAAATTTCATCATTTCAGTTTGGACCACATGCATGTAGTACCGATTACTTTTATTAACATTTTATTCTCTCTCGTTTTTCTTTACATCAGTTTGTAGCACAGGCATACAATACTCCTAGTTTGGCCTTCACAGGCTCGCAGGCCCCGAGGGAATACGATCAAGGATCAGCCTCAGAATGGCTACATATGCAAGTTGGTGGTGCTTTTGAAAGAGTCGCATAAAAGGCGACCGATCCCCTCTACTCATTCATAATCAATAATGAGAGCTACCAAGCTGAATCTAGTTAAATTTGTAGGCTAATTTCTCTTCGTGTCGCCTCCTCCAAGACTGAAGATGATCTTAATGTGTTATTTTATCTCCGCCTCGGAGCTGTTCTGTCTATATAATCATGCATATATGTATAATTATGTAAAAAAGTTGGGCAGCCTTCTATTCTTATGGAGATCAATGCGCTCTTCAAGTCTTGTTTCGTTGCCTTTTTTTTCAATGTATTTCTTGGCAGTGTGAGGCGTGGAAAAGCTGGAAAATGTACTGATGTACTATTACTGAAGTAAAACTAAATAACGCATTATTGTTATAATATTACTATCATATTGATTTTTGAACTATAGATTGTATTGATGTTAAATTACCAGCGAGACTCATATCATGTTTTGCTTCTATGTATGCTTTTTCTAGAAAGACTACAAGATTTTTTTTTTCCGGAAAATGACTTAAGGACCCAAAATATGAGACCAAGGGAGGGGACATGTGAGGTGTTCCCTCCCTATTGCATAATAAGTTGGCCATGAGTTGGTATGCCCAACTCATTATGCAATAGGGAGCGGACACCTCACATGTCCTCTCCATTGGTCCTATATTTTGGGTACTCGTAGCAGCACTCATATATATATATGTGTGTGTGTGTTGAAAGAAGATAGTTACAAAATTAACAAAAAAAATCAAGGATCGAAGGAACCAAGAGTAGAGTTGCCCAGTGAGGAGCGGACCTTATCGTCACCCACCGAGTCAATTCTGCAAGGGTTACGTCTAAAATATACATGTAACTGTTTCCGCTGATAGAATAGAAAACACACTACAAAAGGAAGGCGAGAATATTAGAAATTCTCTCCAACCGCATCTCCTAATGCTACATTGGCCAAATCCTGGAGACCAAGGTCGATAGCCGCCTGGTGGAGCGTGGCAGCTATCCTGGAGGCCGCTGCACCGTTGCTGATGGTGAAAAGTAAGAGAAAGGTAGCGGTTGCCTTTTGATATGGATTCCAACCTGTCCATAACTCATCGGATCAAACTTCATTGTCTCGTATGAGCAAAAGGTGCAGCGTTTTAATTTTGAAAACGTTGCTTAAACCCTAAGAAAACCATTGTCACTAATATTTTCCTTTCTTTTTTAGAGGAAGAAAAAAAAAAGTAATAAAAAGAAGGAAGGCTAGCTACTCTTCTCTGCTTTCTTTTATTAAACGCTACTCCTCACCAACGGCGCTCCGAAAGCGCCTAAAAATTGATACAGGCTATGCTCATTTTATTTACCCATTAAATAAAGTTTGCCTCTGTCCTTTGTCATATCTACACAGTTGTCCTTTATGAGTAACGCCTCCTAATTTATTCTATGACGCTGTCTTATTTGGATAAAGATGAGAGCATTGCTTGTTTCATTGGATTGTAAAAGTAATCCTTACTCATTTTGTTAGAATTTAATATGAATTTTAAAGGCTAAATACTCATATTGGTATTTTAATTCCATCTCATTTATCAAGAAGATATTTTAATTAGGCAAACCTGTTTTAAGACATTTTAATTGATCCAACTTACCAACAAGGCCATTTTTCTCGTCGGCGACCAGCTTTCCGGCGAGAGCTCGTCACGTGCGTGGCACGTGATGACTTAAACTGTTTTGTGGCACGGATTTTCTGACGTGGCAGTGTTTAAAGGCAGGAATTAACCCTCTAAAAATCCTAATTCACCCAAAATAGGACAGATCCGTGCCACATCAGCAGCTAAAAAACAGTTTAAGTCATCGCATGCCACGCACGTGACGAGCTCTCGCCGGGAAACTGGTCGCCGACGAGAAAAATGGTCTTGTTGGTAAGTTGAATCAATTAAAATGACTTAAAATATGTTTGCCTAATTAAAATACCTTCTTGATAAATGTGGTGGAATTAAAATATTAATATAGGTATTTAGCCGAATTTTAAAAATAAAGTAATATCATATTCGAATTTATATGCTCATAATGACTTATACGAGATAATTTACATCAGTCTTAGCAGCCCAAAACGCGCCGAACGAAGCCTCAAATATTGAAGAGTTCAATAATCTTTGAAAAATAAAAAAAAACGCCGACAATGGCAGTTTCGCAATTTCAGCGGCTAAGAAAGGCGTTTTCACGAAACAAACTTTCCCAGCAATAAAAGCAGCAGCAGCTTCCGTTTCAAGACCGCTCTCCTGATTTTGACGAGTTTTGCAATTCCCCCCCTCCAAAATTCCCCAAAGCGCATTTATAAACCTCTCCGCTTCTTTCATCGGAGAGCTCGTCACGTGCGTGGCACGTGATGACTTAAACTGTTTTGTGGCACGGATTTTCTGACGTGGCAGTGTTTAAAGGCAGGAATTAACCCTCTAAAAATCCTAATTCACCCAAAATAGGACAGATCCGTGCCACATCAGCAGCTAAAAAACAGTTTAAGTCATCGCATGCCACGCACGTGACGAGCTCTCGCCGGGAAACTGGTCGCCGACGAGAAAAATGGTCTTGTTGGTAAGTTGAATCAATTAAAATGACTTAAAATATGTTTGCCTAATTAAAATACCTTCTTGATAAATGTGGTGGAATTAAAATATTAATATAGGTATTTAGCCGAATTTTAAAAATAAAGTAATATCATATTCGAATTTATATGCTCATAATGACTTATACGAGATAATTTACATCAGTCTTAGCAGCCCAAAACGCGCCGAACGAAGCCTCAAATATTGAAGAGTTCAATAATCTTTGAAAAATAAAAAAAAACGCCGACAATGGCAGTTTCGCAATTTCAGCGGCTAAGAAAGGCGTTTTCACGAAACAAACTTTCCCAGCAATAAAAGCAGCAGCAGCTTCCGTTTCAAGACCGCTCTCCTGATTTTGACGAGTTTTGCAATTCCCCCCCTCCAAAATTCCCCAAAGCGCATTTATAAACCTCTCCGCTTCTTTCATCGGTTTCATTTGCGCCTTTCCTTCTCCTTTCTTTCTTCCTCTTCTTCGAGATCTAGGGTTAGGGTTTTTTTGGGATGGGGCAGCAGAAGTTGATCTACAGCTTCGTGGCTCGAGGGACGGCGATCCTCGCGGAGTTCACCGAGTTCAGCGGGAACTTCACCGGCGTCGCGTCTCAGTGCCTCCAGAAGCTCCCCGCCACCAGCAACAAGTTCACCTACAACTGCGACGGCCACACCTTCAACTACCTCGTCGACGACGGGTTCAGTGAGTCCCTCGATCTATTTGCTTTAGATTTTGTTTGACCGGTTCTTGACCTGATCGATCTATCGACCGCTCTGATGTGATCTTGTGACTTTTTGTTTGGTGCATCGATTCTTAGTTGTTCGATTCGATTGCAGCGGTTTGCGTCAGGCCTAGGGTTTATGCGGGCAGATCCGAGAATTCTGTTGCTCTTTATGAAGATATACTCCCTAATTACTTCATAGAATTGTGACTGGGGTGCATTCTCCTCAAATTTTGTTTGATTGCTTTTATTGTGGAAAAATATTGGCCTGTTAGTCCGTTACTGCTTCTGACGGGTATGATCCTTGAGCTAATCTTGTAGCTTGTGCTGATTCATCAGCCAAAGGGTATGGAGATGTGAAAATTGCTTTTTTAAAAAATGAAGTGATATTTAGCACTTCCTGTCCATTTTTTAAATATCGGTTATCGGAAATATATCGGATGACCAAAATTCATATCGGATCCCGGTTATCGGAGGTATATTGGGGATAAGTAGTAAAAATCGAAGTATCATGTCAGGCGGTGAGCATTTTTAATATATTTTCTAAAATGTAATCTAAGCGCATTTAATGAAATATCGACGAGGGTCTTCGGAGAGAGGTTGTCGATAGAGGTCTTCTAGTGAGAAATTTGTAGGCGATTTGGGGGAGAGAACAGTGGAGGCAGAGAGAATTAAGCTTACACGATGAGCAGATGTAGAATAGAATAGCATAGCACGGTTTTTGTTTAGTGGATGCGGATCGGGTATGGGAAAAAGAGGGTTTTTTCCTCCAAACATGAACCGGTTCACTTCGAATGAAATTGTAGAAAATCGGGCGATTTTTAACCCAGAGAAATCGGAAGCTTTATCGGATTTGCACCGATATATTAGGACAAATGGGCCAAAAACGATATGCGATAATTTGTTGCAGGAATCGTATTGGCTATGGCCCAAATCCTAGGTATCAGTTAAAACACCGGGTAGGATTCTAGATAGCATTTCTTAATTATTTCTTCTAAGAATCATTTCTTAAGCTACTCTTTTGTGTTTAGAAAGCTGCAAACTCTCCCTTTTGATAGATATATCTGTAAGCTTCGAGAATTAATTACTACTGTTAAAATCATAAAACAAATAATTTGGGGATTGTGGAGGAGCTGAATGGTGGAATTTGCATGTGTATCTAGGGTGGTCGTAGGATTATAGGATGAGTAGCCGAACTAAGGCGTTGGTAGCTACTTCTTGTTATTTGTTTATTTAAAATACAGTGAGCATGGAGCAACTGGCTTTACCCGTCTTATTTAAAATATATAATATACTTCTATTAATGCTATGTTATTATTTTGAACTTAGTTATCTAGCATCCATTTAGCGTTTCAGCTGTGTAAATTGGATGTTCATAGCTTTTTAATTGCACGGGCAGTTCAAGGTTTTGTTTTGTCTGTAGGGTTTTGTATTTTTTACAGTGTCCTGGGAAATTTTCTTTGAAACCTTTTTGAAATAGAGTTTTGTCCTATACTAACCTCATATTGGAAATAGACATTATTGATGATGAGAATGGGAGCAATGACGATGACAATGATGATTTTAGCAATTTGCTTCTCTGGATCAAGTAAGTTGTGGTAAGAGCATGTAGCTAACTAACTATTCTGATACTTTAAATGACTTCTGCAGTTGTGCTCTGATAATGGCATCCAATGTATTATGTAGACAACCTTATGTAGGTAGAGCTATAAGTAGAAGTAATATTTTGTAAAGGAGGGAATGTATGAATGAAGAGACTCTAAGCTTCTGGTTATGTAGGAAGTGGTGCAATTTTTATTACCTACATCTTGAGAAGCTTACTGTTCTAGATATTGGTTTTTGATGGAAGTAAAGAGAATTGAGACAAGTCATTTGGGTATGTAATTGCTTTAGGAGATAGTTAGAGGCTTGCAAACTGTGGGCATCTTTTCATATTGAATTGATACAGGAGGATGAATAAATTTGCTACTAGTATTTTTCTCCCTTATTTGTTTTGAATAGTTAGGTTTTATGATCATACTCCCTTTTATTTCACGCAAGTGACAATGTTGGTTTGTTGCCTCCTGCAATGTTAAAGAACATGTTACCTTTGATCCTTTGTTGTAATTCATAAATAGACGACAATTCTTTCTGAACAAAAAAAGAAAGAAAGAAAGAAAAACTCACCCACCAATTCTCTTCTTACTACTCATTGAAATCTAATGGTTTGATGCACAATCCATGCTTTACTTTTTTTAAGAATGGAGTTTGTTGTTTAATCCTTTTTTGTTTTTTTGCAGCTTATTGTGTTGTTGCAGTTGAAGCTGCTGGCAGACAACTTCCAATTGCTTTCCTTGAGAGAGTTAAGGAAGATTTCATCAAAAGATATGGCGAACAGCCTCAACCGGGAGTTTGGGTAACTTTGGTTTCTTGCTCGTTAAGCCTTCTGAGACTCTGCTGATGTGCCTCACTTCTTAATTTTATTATTTCCGACTGTTCTGACTGTTTAAGAACAACACTTTAGGTCAAAATTGAAAGAACATATGCAGTATTGTGTGGACCACCCTGAGGAGATTAGCAAGCTTGCAAAGGTGAAGGCTCAGGTTACTGAAGTCAAAGGAGTGATGATGGAAAATATTGAGAAGGTAAAGACTTAAAAGCATCTCTCAAGATAACTCGTAAAAATTTACTCTTTTAAATATAAATTTTAACTTGTTTGCATGTTGCAATTGTAAATGCGGCATGGCATGTAGAAAATGTTGGATGCAAAACCTATTGGATATCAGCAATTTTTGATGTAGGGAACGTATCTTCAAATGTTGGACACAAACTTATGCTATACATTTGTTTTCCTGTTTTTCCTTCTGGGAATTGCAGCAAGAAATTGGTTGCAGAACATGTTGTGCAATTTTTTTTAATTTACTCTACAAAATGGAAGTCCAATTACCATGTTCAACTATCTTGATGCTAATCAAACATTGGAAATAGAAATTTATCCTGCAATATTTTCTGCTACAGTTGTATTTAAACTGGCAACCAAACGACTCCCAAGATTAATAAATATAGCTATTCTGAGTATTTGAGTGCTGCTAACTGTTGTCATTATTGCCTTTCCCAGGTTCTTGATCGCGGGGAGAAAATTGAGATCCTTGTTGACAAAACAGAGAACCTCCGCTCTCAGGTTTGGATACGCATATTTTCTTAGTTACTAAATTTAGCAGTATGGTAGCCTGGTGAGCTCAAATCTTCACTGCTTTCGTCTGCAGGCACAAGACTTCAGACAGCAGGGAACGACGATGAGGAGGAAGATGTGGTTCCAGAACATGAAGATAAAACTTATCGTGTTGGGCATCATCATCGCTCTAATCCTCATCATTATCTTATCGGTTTGCCATGGCTTCAAATGCACATAAGCTGCTGCTGCTGCTGCTCCTCCTCTCAAGATCGCGATATGTGATATACGT
>NC_033800.1:149293539-149299168 GCF_001876935.1 Asparagus officinalis | reverse complement strand
TTTCTTTCCCCCTTTTTTTGTGTCTAGAGTGTTCGGTATGCGTGTATAGCCTCAAGCCCATTTGCACATATTCTTGCCGGTTGTAGTTGTTTGTTATCATTGGTTAATGCTCTCATTATCTGTTTTTGTTATGAATCGTGTTTCATTTATTTGTTCACGTCAGGTTCAAATTGAAACGTGTTGTAATTAGTATTCAGTATTCAAATGAAAAATAGTCTAGAGAGCTGGTGTAATATTAAAAATTTTCATGCAGGTGGGAGGAAGCAAAGCCGTCGAAATTGTCAACGGTCGAAATGAAGACCGAGAGGCGGCATCTGAATAAATTTTTGAAAGCCTGATGACATTATAAAAAAAAAAAAATTCTCCCTCCTGTGTTCATGGTTTCCTATATATGAACTAGTCAAAGACGCTTCGCTCTAGAAAATTTTAGTATAGGTGCACATCTGAACAGAGAATCTAGAGGAATTTTTCGTTTGGAACACCCGAATGAGAGCATAAATCGATCGATTTCTTGCAAAATTTACACGCAATCTTGGTCTTGGATCCAAGCAAAAACCTTCTATCATTATAAACTAATGTTAATCCCGTGTTAAGCACGACCTAATGTTAAATTAAGTTTGGAACAACCAAACAGTAAGACGCAGCTTTCACCCAAATCTACTGTGGAGTGAATTACGCCCTTTAGTTTCGAATTTTTAATGTTGTATTATAAACTGTGTTTTCATAGTTCAAATTTTAAAGTGTAGCATAAACAGGTTTTCCGATATTTTTTTTTATTATAGCATTAATACATCGTTTGGAACGCGGGAACGAGTGAGAATGGGATATTAATTCTCACTTCTCGTTCGTTCCTGCCAAACACAACATATTTTTTAAAGTTGGAATATCCACTCTCACTTCTTATCAATTCCAGCTTAATGTGCGAATGAGTATTCCGAATGAAATGAGTATTCCATTTTCACAAATATATAAAATTTCAAAATACAATCATTTCTACTTTATTTTATAAATTACAGCGAAACGTGAGAATAAAAATTAGTATTCCATTTTCACATTAATTCTGTTTCGTTCCTCAGTTCGTATTTCATTATTATCTCCCTCGATTCTCACGTTGTGACATCCCACTGACAGCGACATTGCGGAAAAAAAAAATTAGTCCCACATTTGTGGGAGAATGAGAAATTAAAGAGTATATACATAGTGAAAGCCAAATACTCAAGTGTAACGTCGACTAGTCGATTTTGACAGTCAAAAACAGTGCGTTACACTCGGTGGGTCTGACGACTTGCCCGTGGCAGGGGGGGCAGAGGCGTGACACATCGTACCAAGCGAACAGTGTTTGTTTTTGTCGTCGTAGAGTTAACAGTGGTTTATAATGTTTGAAAATTTTACTGTAACATCGACGGGGGTTTATTTATGTCCAAGGCTCTGCTTTTTAGGCTTAAAGTAGCAGGTTCCATGTTTCTAAAGATGGGCACAATATGCTAATCTTGTGGCATCCGTACACCTCACATCGTGATGTGACGTTCCTCACGACGCTGATATATTCCTTCGTTCAATTATTATTATAATAATAATAATAATAAAAATCCCTGTCTAAAGGCGCGGGGCTGGCAAATTCGTAATTTCCTCACAAGACAGGGCCCCTTCACATCACTATTCAAAAAATTTCAAATTAGCCCCTCCGAATGCTACAATTTGAAACTCTCCTCCTCTTTCTCTCTCCTGCTCCCATAAATTTGACCCTCGCGAACAAAGCGAGGAAACAAAAAAAAAAAAAAAGGGCGACCCGTTCCTGCCCCCTTTTCTCTCTATCTCTATAATCCCCTGCGATTTCTATTTTATAGGAACCGGAAATCTAGGGTTAGGGTTTTTTCGGGATGGGGCAGCAGAAGTTGATCTACAGCTTCGTGGCTCGAGGGACGGCGATCCTCGCGGAGTTCACCGAGTTCAGCGGGAACTTCACCGGCGTCGCGTCTCAGTGCCTCCAGAAGCTCCCCGCCACCAGCAACAAGTTCACCTACAACTGCGACGGCCACACCTTCAACTACCTCGTCGACGACGGGTTCAGTGAGTTTCCTGTTGATCCGATTCTTGATTTGGTCTGGCGTTCTAGGGTTTCCATTTTGGGGTTTTTTTTTTGGTTGGATCTGGGGGTTTGGACTCAATTTGGGGCAGATTTAGGATTAGGGCAGGGAGGAGAAGGAGGCGGTTGTGATTAATTTTGCCATTATCATCGTCGGGTTTTGTTTGTGGGTATTTGTTTCCGAGACCTTGAGTCATAGAAAAAAAAAATTGTGAGAATTTTTCCACCCAATTATGGTTCTCTTCTCTCTGCGGAGAAATGGCTCCAAAATGTTTAATTTATGAGGTTTTAGACTGGATACTGCTTGCTTGCTAGTTGTGATCATGTTGTTTCTAGAGCCGACCCGGTCTATATACTTTTGAGTAATGGGATAGCGAGTATTGCAGCTTCCCGATTGAAACTCTGATGATACTGCGTTGGTGAGTGATTCGTTATCTTCAGTAGTTAGGCCAGAATTGCTATTTTATAATCAATGGAGAAAGGACATGAGAGAACTTGGTTGGAAGCAACTAAGAGGGATAGAGTAATGACTAACTGAAAGAATAAGCTTCATGTAGCCGACCTCGGGACTTTGGGATGAAGTGTTTCTTGTCGTTGTGTAGGCCACAATTTGCAGATTCCACTGGATTCTTTTTTCTTCTAGGCGGTGAATGTACGTGTGACATTGATACAGCTGGACGTTGATTCTAGCTGATATTAGAATCTTAATTGATTTCAAAGGACTGTGTGGAATCTTGCAGTGATTTTATGATATCCCCAGTTCAGCACTGACCTATCGATAGCCTTTGACTGTGTGGAGACTGATTTTTATTTGTATTTAGCTGCTGGGTTTGTGCGCTTATATTTGGGCGAGGTGAAGCCCCTCCAATTGCCTATTTTTAATCATAGTGATAATGCCTTAAGTATGGCTTTTGAAATGAAAATTCTGAGATGAAAATCAAATTTACGTTGTATAGAAAATGATTTCTAGTAAAAGAATATAAGCATTTGTCTTTGAAATGCATTATTAGTAAAAGGATCTACCCTGTGCCTCGGTTGGGTAACAAAAAAGCTCAATAATCCACCTGTCTAGGCTCATTGGCACCCTTAAACATAATACCTATTTACCTCAGTTTCCAGTTTACACTTTTCTGCTGATGAATTCAGTCGATGCTGATGATTTTTTTTTTTTTTTTGGCTAGATTGCTAACTAAATTAAGGTAATACAAACAAAATTGAAGTTAACTGTGGATCATAAGATCACTTGTCCTTCGTGTTTCTTGAGGTGATAGTTTTGGAGCTTTGACGACCATGGTGCTATTTCCTGTGTGCACATGGAAAACTGCAAATCTTCTATGATTAAGTTTCTGTCATTGTTGAAAAGATTGTTCGTTTTACTTCCTATACGATACAATAGGCTTTTCTTTTCCTTTGGCAACCTTCTTTCACAGAGTGATCTTTGTCACCTTGTTGCTAGGTCTCACTAATCAGTATTTCTAATACGGTCGGAAGGGCTTTTCAAGATTTTACAATTATAAATATGCATATAATCATGCTATGATCGGTACTACTTTTTTTTCATGCTCGTACAAGAGTATCTTATTTACTTTGGTTGTGCAGCATACTGTGTTGTTGCAGTGGAGGAAGCTGGTAGACAATTACCCATTGCATTCCTCGAGAGAGTTAAGGAAGACTTCACCAAAAGATATGGCGGTGGAAAAGCTGCAACAGCTGTAGCAAACAGTCTTAATCGGGAATTTGGGTAAATGCATTATTCTTCCCGATGATTTAAGCTGCAGAAAACTTACTGCTATGCCTTTATGTTAAATAAAAATAAATATAGTTAAATGTCCGGTCGTTGTGACTATTTCTTAACAACATTTCAGGCCAAAACTGAAAGAGCACATGCAGTACTGTGTGGACCACCCGGAGGAGATCAGCAAGCTTGCCAAGGTGAAGGCTCAGGTGACAGAAGTGAAAGGAGTGATGATGGAAAACATTGAAAAGGTAGAGCTTAAACATTTGGAGCCGGTCGACTTCTTGAAAATGTATTTCTGAGATTTAAGCTGCTCCACACAGAGCGTGCTCTTTTAAACCATACCATTTGGTTGCTTGTGATCTTCAGGTACTTGATCGTGGGGAGAAAATTGAGCTCCTTGTGGACAAAACAGAGAACCTTCGCTCTCAGGTTTGTAAATAGTTATCTTTCATCGTCCAGTTGAGGCTTGCTATATCATTTTATCCCTTTTAATGAGGGTGTAACATACAATTGCAGGCACAGGATTTTAGGCAGCAGGGAACACAGATGAGGAGGAAGATGTGGTTCCAGAATATGAAGGTCAAATTGATTGTGTTGGGCATCATCGTCGCTTTGATTCTCATCATCATCTTGTCTGTTTGCCATGGCTTCAAATGCCACTGAATCTCGATAACATCTCCATTTTGTGCATTTGCTCAGTCTGTGGTGCTGTGCTGCTGGTGCTTTCAAGTATAGTCGTGTATCGTTTACTATATATGGAGTCTTCTTTGTTCTTGACTGTGGCTTGGCACTCCTATATGATTTGACGAATTAGTATATACTTTATTAACGTGTTCTTTTTGTCGTCGTTCCTTGTTCTTCCGAACGAACGGGTATAGCCCCAGTATGATAGGGTTTGTTGCCATTTATCTTGTACATTCTTTTCACTGCTGTGTTGTTCGATCGGCTGAAGCTCAGGCTCATTCTCTTAAAGAGTGATATTCCTGCATATGATAGTTATCTCACGGTTCCAGGGGCTATCAATCACAAGATGCGGTCCACGAAGATGTCAAAGAGTTATTTTTCAAGCTTCACCTTAGAAACTAACAGGTGCTCTGGGGCTCGCTTGGACCCTCTTGGCTCATTATGCTTCAGAATAATATAACGAGTCTAACCACAGATTAAGAAGCTCTGCAGATGGATAGCATTCATCGTCTACAAATTAGACGGTAGATTCAAAGAGGAGAAAATGCTGGAGTCGCTCAAAGCCTACCCTGCTGTTTCTGAAGACGAATTTGTTCTCATATTATGATTTTCATCATCAATTCCGAAGAACATCAACAATCTCATTGACACTCGTCAAATGCAGAGAACGCGTAACTGGGGGATAAATTCCTCTTTCAACAAGCAAACGTTCAACCGCCACAGAGAACATTATGAGTCGATTGTCTCAACAAAATACAACAGTAAAATGAACCTCGCTGGAGGAAGATGGTAACATATACATTCCAAAATGAGTTGACAAGAAAAAGAAGATGAACGTTGCATGACTCTAGGTGTACTTGTAGCAGCCATGGGAAACAAGCAAACAAACAAGGCCCGGCGAAGTATCCATTCACACAGATAACCCTAGCAACACAATAGAGCTCACCTCACATTTAGACAATTGCGATACAAGTCCTTTGATAACTTCTATTTCCCCTAAAAAGAGAAAACAAGCACGCATCATGACAGCACAATTGCAGTACCAACACCACCACCTGCACTTTCACTCGGCCTGATTCCCCCTTCCGCGACCGCCCGTCCTTCCCCTGCCGCGACCGTAG
>NC_033800.1:149284718-149293529 GCF_001876935.1 Asparagus officinalis | reverse complement strand
ACCTCTCCCTCCGCTACCTCTGCCTCTTTCATATCCAGCACCTATGTAACATTCATACATTAAAGTTTCATCAGAAGATATATATGTTTTCCCGTGGAAGCCTGTGCATGCCACATCAAATGAAAATCATAATGACATATCCGATTATCTAAGCAATGAGTTAAGCGGTTGTTTGGTTCACTGCAGACAATAAAGATGGCCGCAATTAAGGTGGCAAAAAAGGTCTCCAGTGATAATCTAAGTCTAAAGACTTATCGATGGAAGTAGCAGTTGCAACATCTTTCTACGAAAGAAGTTTAAGTTGCCATCAACCCTGACCATGCTGAACCAGACGACTGCAACTACAATTGCATCTGATGTTGAAGTTGCATGCAACTAGCACTTATATTACAATGACAGTTGCAATAGGCATGTGCTCGAAGAGACGTGCACAAATGATGATGGCCTACCCGCAAACGAAAATAGCAACAAATTGAAGGTTGAGGAGGATATGTTGCAGAAAGAGCAATCGCCGAAGAGATGTAGTAGCGGAGAACTCACTGCAAATGCCTCAAAAGACGGTTTTATTTCCACAAAAAAAAGGGAAAGAAGTCGTCCGTCGATGCCCATCTCGATAAAAAATCAAGAGAATGCGAAACCCACGAGCGGAGTGAAAGGGGGAGGGAAATATGAGCATTTGATGAGAGAGAAATTGAAAGAGAAGAACGGGGTTCTAGCAGATAAAACCAACGTTCAGGTTGAAGTTGAACAAGGGAATACAGGAAAATGGCAGTGCCCAAGGAAGAGAAAGCCGTATGTTGGGCCGCCACTGAAGCAGCTCAGGCTTAAAAAATGGGTCCGTCGAGTGAATTAGCGCGAGCTATCTTGTTGGTAGACAATTACTTGTTTTTCTAGCCCACTGTTCATCCATTTGGAAAATCATCAGAATTTTCTTACAAGTTTTTACTATTTGTATTAATATCAAAATTTCATTGTTTACATTTGACTCACTGGAGAACAGTTATTTTTTTACCGTATATCGACATTACTTACTAGACTTGGATCAATCTCTACTGACAGCAAGATGTAATCGGGGTTCTCGTTCGTAAATATTAAGAGCGTATTTACTTCTTGCAATGACTTCAACAAAGGAAGTAGTTTCATAGTCAGTCTCCACATATTCGATGGTTATGTGGTATTTTTTCTTTTCTTTTCTTTTCAATTTTTGGTATCATTCTGGTCACACAAAACATCAGTATTTATATCATAGTACTCATTGGTTATAATAAGGCTGAAAGAATTGCATACTGGCAGGATATATTATCATTATGGGCACAGTAAATCACGTCTGACTGAATGTACTCATGTTATACTTTTATAACGTTAACAACAATACCAGCAATAAGCGGGTAGAAAAAATATTTGATAAAAATGGGAGTGCAAGAAAACAGATAAAAATGCGAGTGCAATAGGCGGATTATCATTCAGAAATATGATTGTAAGAACTTTAAAATGTGTTGCTTATAAGAAGTTGTGGAAGATAACATGTATAATTGTAAGTTCTGGCAAACATGTCAATTTAGAATCCAAGCTTCAGGTAGAGAAAACATACCATGATAGTTCTGCCCTCCTCTACCACGCCCACGACCTCGATTATAATTCCAGTATCCATCATTTTCTACAATTAGAAGCGGACTAGCAAGGTTAAGAATCTCATGAAAATAAATTTAAGAGTGTAGTATGCCAAAAGAACCATTTTCACCTTTATTTCATTTTTTGTTACCACCAACTACTGATTAAATAGTCCCAAAAGAGTTTGAACAAGCTGTTTCAACACAAAATATTACCTTGATATCCCTGATTGTTTCCATAACCCTGGGTGTATCCTTGATTGTATCCATAACCCTGATCATATCCTTGGTTGTTCTCATATCTGCCATATCCACCACCACCGTATCCACCATAGCCACCATATCCACCTCTATTACCCCAGCTCCTTCCTCTACCTCTACCTCCACCTCCACCTCTACCTCCACCTCTACCTCGACCACGTCCACGGCCATATGACTCTTCTATCAAACAGCATGAAAGTCAACAAACATACTTATATTCAAACACTTTAAGATTTCAATGATCAAGACTTGGAAAACTTCAAAGGTTATACCTTCAGCAACTTCGTTATTATGCGCTTGCCTGGGTTGCTGCTGCTGCCTTTGCTGGTACTGTGGCTGCTGCTGTGGCCTGTACTGTTTTTTTGGCTGATGTAAAACCATCGGTGCTTGATAACTACATAGCAAGAGGTAAACAATTAGGAGTTAAGGAGGCATATAATCCGACTACACAATTGAAAGGAGAATGACTCGCTCATTCTAGGTTCGTAACTCCACAGGGAACATCTATCATGTTGAATATGCAGATGGTAGAGATAAAATATATTACCCAGGAGAGTTCTTGTTAAGATCATGAGGTGACAAAGTAATTGAGATCATTGAGACATGACGAGTCGTCTCCAAACTGCATAGTAGATTGTCAGGTGTCAGAGAAACTTTCCACTCTCCAAGAATACAGTAAATTGTCTTCATAGAAGTTGTCTAAAGACTTACGGAACAAGACCCTCCTCTATAGGTTCCCATACATCAGTAATGCTAGTCGAACTGATAGATATGTCTTGATACAAACCAGGATTCCTTTTCTGTACTCAAACAAACTGGTCAGAGAGCTCTAAAACTAAATACCTAAAAGTCATATTGTGAATATATAAGCAAAGCAATCATAAACACCTTTATGAACTCCGCAATGGCCACAGTCTTGCTGATAGCCTGTCCCATCGCCTTCAAGACAATCTCGTTCACGTTTTTATCCTGTAAATGAAATAAACATTCTTTTGGTACATGTATTGCAAGAGACGTTCGGTCAAAACCTAGTCGCAAACATATATTAATAAGAACTTCATTATGCTGTTTAATCTACGTGTAAGATAGTGTGATTTTTCTTCCACATGACAGGAAGTGATATCATAGAGCATTGATATACATTATTGGCCCAGAACTTAATAGTGCTGTGTGAGTTTGCTAAAGCTTTAAGGTAAAGAGTGTTACTGACATTCTTGTTGTCATTTCAATTATCAAGTTAAACCACCAAGTGACAGACATAACAATATGAGAAGTATAACCGGAAGCAGTATAATTCTGTTGGTGTCCAACGTCCCAAGAATGTGTATGGTGAACTGAAACGCAATGGCAAATGGTGAGGTGAAGAAAGTGTTGTATGGTGAACTGAAACTGAAAGTTATCAAGGGATCAAATATACAAACAATAAAGGAAGATTGCATGGTAAATTGAGACTGAAAGTTAAGAACGCTGGCTTGAGAGTATTAGCCTGAAGGAGTAGGGGCTCCAACCTTTAATAAAAACAAAAAATGAGAAAGCATAATGTAGTTCACGCGATAGGGTATCCAAAAACATAAGATGAGTACAACTGAAGACACAGAGTATAAGCATCATAGAATTTGGCTGAGGTAAAATTGCTAAACATATAGCATTGCTTTATGTCGATCGCTGACGTAAAAAAGCATGGATACTTCTTTAGGCTCCGCATTCTTGGATGCTGCCAATCCATAGTCTACTGTGAACTATCTTTGGGACCTAGATGTACATTGTTTTTCTAATTAAGTTTACTTCTCTTTGAGCACACATTTTTCTTTGTTGGTTATCTTGTGTATTAATTTATGGAAAATGTAATTGCATTTTATTTCAACTAAAATCCAAAATTCATCGGTGTGTTATAATGTTCATTCTCTAACTCTATAAAAGCCTTGTCTCTAAAACCATTGAAGCATCTTAGATATTCAATAATTCCTTCACAGAAAATATAATGCATCTCTATCCTTACAAAATATTGGTATTCTTTATCATCAATAAACTAAGACTCGGGTCTTTTATCTTAAAAATAAACCCATGCGTCTACAAAGAACTTTACCAATACCCCCCAATAATCATAGAGGCTAACAAATCTAATCCAAACAAGACTATAAGCAAAATACTAAGATTTTGCATAGACCACAACAAATAACACACAAAAAAATGAGAAAACCCACCAAAATACACGAAATTTCTCAAAATCAAAAGGGCTGGGAAACCGAAATCTGATACCATAAGAAGACTCGAAGCATAGCTGATGTAGTTCCTGATCAATCCCTGCGTCGTGATTCGGATCTCGTTCTCATTGATGGCGGATTCGGGCCGAGGCCTCTCGACTCGCTGATACCTATCCATGGCCCTCTTCGATTCTTGGAGAAGAGATAAGAGGGGGGGGATCTTAGGGTTAGGGTTAGGGTTTGGGCGTGGAGACTAAAACCCTAGCGCTAAAACCCCTGCGATTTTTTTAATACCGCGAGCTTCGTATAATAAGGATGAGGGATTTAGGGCTCGCGCTTAAATCGATGAGAGATAAGAGAGGAAATGGTTAACTTTCATATTGGCCCCTCATAGATTTGGGTGGTTGGTGTACAACTACTACGAGTTTTAAATTTTTATGGAAACAGCGCGTTAAAATTTAGGATGATTCTCCTAGTTTTTAAAGTTTGGGGTAGTTCTATGCAAGTGATCACAAAGTTCAGGGGTTTTCTAATGAAATTACCGAACAAACATATAAATAATGAAAGCGAATTTTGTTTTTTTTGTTTATTGCGTGGGCCACTTGACAGCTGGGCTTCGATCAAGTTGATTGATAGTAACATTAGAGACATTAATGGGCTGAGGCCCAGTAAAGGACTGTTGCCAAACACCTATCATGTTGTCTCGTAATCGGCTTGTCAGTAGTCTAAGGGGCTGTTTGGTTCGTTTCCTTGATATAGAAAAATGCAATTCCATGTAAAGAAACACAAGTTTTGAGTTTTCTAAACTTTTCCAAGAAATAGATTGTTTTGCTTTGGTTCACACATAAAAAATAGTGGGAAACCAATGTATTTATTTTTCTTGTGTTTGGTTCGCATAGAAAAAAAAAGGAAAGCTTTTGTAAACAAAGCAGAGAAGGGAAAAAATCTGACGTGACAGAGTTTTCATCAATTTCACTTGGTTGGGGAAGGAAATCGTAGAGGGAAAAAAATCTTAGTTGGCGGCGATTTCAGCAGAGTTTTTCCTCTTCCATTCGAGTGAACCAAAGCGGCACAAAGAAATGAACGGAAACAAAAAAGCTGACGTGGAGGGCTAAAAATCTGATGTGGAGGGGTTTTCTGAGTTTTCCACCCCTTATAATAGCAAACCAAACAGCCCCTAAACATACGACTCTCTCAAGTAAGAGTTATGTCGTTATAAGTTTTTTTGGGCTAATTAATTGATTTATAGTAGACACAGAGGTGTAGCCAGAGCTTGCTTGTCATGGTCAACTGCCCAGGGCAAGAAATTTCGTCTCTCACACGACTTCTTCGTCCTCCCCTCGCTTCCTCTTCTCTCCCGTCACTTCACCTCCCTCTCCCACAGATCCAACCTCTTCTCCCTCCTCTTCCAATACCTCCATCTCTAGAATTCCTAGTCATCCTCCCTCTCCTGCGCCTCTCTCATCTCTCTCACGACATACTCGTAGACCACCTTTATTTTTCGTCCAAGGCAAAAAATAATCCTGGCTACGCCACTTGAGTAGACATAAACATTTTAGAATCCCAAATAGTCATGACCAGGAAATGAGGGGGAAAACTGATTTAAGGCAGTGAGGAAGAGTAACAATTAAAGGTCTCCCTTCATCATCATCTAAATGCCCCGGGGACCCCAAATACGGGACCCAAAGGGGTGACAGGTGAGTTGTCCCCCTCCGGTTGGATGATGCACTGTTCATGAATAGTGCACCATGCAATCGGAGGAGGAGAACTCACATGTCTCCCCATTTGGTCCCCTATATTGGGGTCCCTGTAGAAACGCCTTAAATTGAGTACTAATTCTCTCTAAACTATATGCATGCACGTGGAGACAGTTATAAGCTTTACTTGGAACAAATAGGAGGGCAAATGCATAATTTGTCCTCTACATTGCAATGTTTATTTAGTAAGGTTCAAAACAGACGGCTCGTATAAGGATTGTGTCCCTAAGAAATTGACGTCATCCTATCAGAAATGAGAAAACCTTCCTTATTCCTTAACTTTGGACTATTATCGGAAGAACCCCCTCACTTTCAAAATATTAATATTTAGATTTTATGAGAAAAACTTCTTTAACTTTGGGATTTTATCGAAATAAACCCCTAATTTATTATAAAACCTCATAGTTAAAGGTTGTATTCTGATAACCCCTAAAGTTTAGGGGGTTTCTGATATTTTGAAAGTTAAGAGCGATTTCCTGGTAATCATCGGAAGTGAAGGGAGGTTTTATGAAACTTAGCCATTTATATCTCTACTATCATAAATAATGTGCCGCTTGCCCCCCGTGACATATATATTGTCCCCTCAATTTAACTCCGTCGCTCGTTCTGCTCTGACCTATGAAGTACCCTTTGTTGACCAAAATTAATATTTTTATCCATTATTGTCAGATGCGAAAGATTTTCTTTGTCATTTTTGTTGTAATAAAATACTATATATAGGACAGTAACACGTCAAAGTGGGACCGCATTGACTATTGGTATATTCATGTCACAGACCAGTGCTTTAGTCAAACCTTAAAGTGGGGAGTTCAGTTTAATTTTGAGGTTGAAATTTTGATTTCTGTCACGCAGAAAACTCAGTCATCTAATCTTTATGATAGATTAGGGTGGAAGTTAAGATCTACCGTATTCATGACAAATTTTTTTTTAAAAATTTTTTATAACTTTTTATATTGCTAGCTTTCACAATTACTTACTTGAATTTTTATTTGATTAGAAAATAAGGGGGGAAAAGTAGATAATGTCTATTTTAAAAAAAAAACATGATCCACAAACACACAAACAAGTAAGAACGAAACAACATTTGCTTCCAAAGGAACAACAAAACTAGCCAACGTACAACAACAGCACTGAAGTGACTTAAAACAAAAAAAAAAGCCAAAAAAAAAAAGTTCGAGTTAAGCACGGACATTAACTCTAGAAAAACCTTCTGCGTGAGAACCACCTCGAGGTATTGTTTCACCAACAGTACCCGACCCACCAAGCCCACCATCTCCAGGCCCACCAAGACCACCAGCTGGCTCACCAACAGAGACGGCCTAGGGGTAGGGCCACCAGGGCTACAGCCCGGGGCCCAAAACTGAGAGGGGGCACTAGAGGTGGGTGAACAAACTATGGGGTGAGCTACAATTTACAAGTTTACAACTCTCTGTCACCGCCTAGTCTTCTTCACCTCTACCCCTAGGCCCTAGGCCGGCTCTGGGCTGGACCGCAGATTATTTTACCCCCTCCTCCACTACACCGTTGTTTTTGGCGCACACCCAACAGAGAAAAAGAGACCCAAAGAAAAAAAAGAAAAACAAATCTCTAAATTTGTCTTCGATTGCGATGTCTTTTACGTTTCGATCTCGATTTTTAGGGTTCCTCCTCAGCTCCTCTTCTCCTTCTGGATCTCTGGTGAGTTTAATCACGATGATTTTTTTCCTTTTTTCTTTTTGATGCAGTCAGTAATCCTCTGTTTACTCCACCCCCCCAATTGAGTAAAAGCTAGGTCAATTTTGGTGCTGATTGCTCAATTTTAAAGGGCATAATTGAATAGAAGGGATCCACATTTTCGATTAGTTGGTCAAACACAGCTGTAGACAAACTTTGGGGAAGACCCAGTTGACTGTTCTTGAGAGTTCTGAATTCAGCAAAGTGACCTTTTTGATGATTTTAAGTCAAGCATATTCAAACTAAGCTCATTACCCATCAAAAAAGGAGTAATCTTTTATATCTTTGTGAGGTGTAGAATGGGTATAATGTGTGATGCGCATTTGCTAGATCTCAAAAGAGAAATCAGATGGGTTTTGCTTATGTTATTCAATTGTGTATGAGCCAGAGCTCTGAAATTTTCTGTTGGGAAGGCAGTCCCTTGATATCCTTATTTATTACCTATGAGATTAAATCAGTTGGGTTTTGCTTATGTTATTCAATTGTGTATGAGCCAGAGCTCTGAAATGTTGAACTTCCTTTGATAACTCATTAACTCTTGATTTTATGGTTCAGTATTTAATCTAAACTTTTGTATCAGGATGCTCTTGATTAAGCCCCAACTCTGACCTCGTAGGGTTCGACTGGACTGATAGGCAGCGACTTTCTTTGAATGTACTTTTTTTTACAATAACATATAGAATTTAGATGTATAAATTTTATAAATTGTAAATTTGTAATACATATCTTTTTAACTTTTTCTTATTTATTATTTGATTCAACTGAAACATTGGTCGGGTACTCTTTTTCCTTCTTTTAATGCAATGAAAAGAAGATTGTATTTTGTAAAATCTTATAATTTTAATAAAATTAATTAATTGATAATTTATTTATTTGTTTAATTTGTATAAAGGGGCACACTTGAGAAAATTTGCCCTGGGCCTTAGAAAACCCAGGGCCGGCTCTGCTCACCAAGGCCGCCAGCACCTCCCAACCCACCTACGTATGTCACCGGGCCCCACCGAGGTATAGTACTAGTACACACTTATCTTACAAACACTCAAAAGAGAACATGAAAGCAAACATCACTCAAACTCAAAACTAAAAACTTAAAAAGGAGAACAAGAGGGAATTCTTACATACTTGACGAAAAATAAACTTAAAAACTTACAAACCAGAAGCTCGGTGATGAATTGGAGTAATAGTACTAGTACACACTTATCTTAAACTAAAAACTTAAAAAGGAGAACAAGAGGGAATTCTCAAGAGAGGATCTCACTTCACTCT
>NC_033800.1:149273288-149284307 GCF_001876935.1 Asparagus officinalis | reverse complement strand
TATATATATATATATATATATATAAAGAGAGAGAGATAGAGAGAGAGAGAGAGAATACACACACACAACGGTTTATATTGGGGATTTGGGGAAGGTGAGCTAGTGAGTTGTAGGGGTGTGCAACAGTCGGTTTGGTTCGGTTTTTACCAAAATTTGAACAACCGAACCGAACCGCCTATAATTCAAAACCGAACCGAACTGTTATAAGTTGGTTCGGTGCGGTTCGGTTCGGTTTGTTCGGTTCTAACTTCATCAAACTTCGTATCAAACAACAGATTGTGTTAAAGGAAAAAAATATCAACAAAGTAGGAGATTATGAAGCATTAAACACTGATATAATGATATTGTTTTTAACTCATAATGATTCAGAAAATTAGTTTAGCGTTTGAGTCTTTGACTCTTTGGGGACGGGTCGGGTAGGGTTTGAGATCATAATGGTTAGTATTGCACTATATTCGGTCGATTCGGGTCGATTCGGGTTAAAAAGTTTTCAAACCGACCCAAACCACCCTACTTATAAAACCGATTTTTTCAGATCGGTTTGGTCGGTTTTTTTAGCTTGGACCGAACCATGCTCAGCCCTAGTGAGTTGTAGGTTGAAGTAGTAAACGACGTCCTAACTATTTTGCAACAAGGACACTTTGGATGTTGCAATTTTAAGTAGTTTCATTTAATAATTGTCTTTAGGTATCTGTAGCGTAGTTAACTCATTTATCCATACTCGAGACCTACTAAAAGAGCACACCGATGGCACGTGTGGGTCCCATAGTAAGATGCTGTGTGCTGTCATTTATTACCGTCTTTGTCTTGGGAGGGTAAGTTATCACGCAAAATTAAATTTTGGTCGTTGGAAAATTATTTGACACTCAAAATAGCCAAAAATCGTGGTTAGAGCTCATAAAATCATAAATAGTGAACTTTGACTATTTGGGAAATTATCTAATAACGGGTAGAAACCACTAAAATGACTAAAATCCTGGGTTATATACTTCACGAAACGTGGATTTTGGCCTCCGGTAGTTTGAAACCGCTAAAATGGTCAAAATTCATATGTCATAGTTTATAAAATTTTGAAATTTAGCATTTGGGAAATTATTTGTCAACGGATTGAAACCATTAATGAAGGACAAAAATCGTGTGTCATAGTTAGGACTGTACAATCGGTTGGTCAGTTTGGTTTTTGGCCAAATTTGGCCAAACCGAACATAGTCAATTCAAATCAGTTCGGTTCGGTTCGGGCTGATTTGTTCGGTTCGGTTCGGGCCGATTTGTTCGGTTTTCCCTTGGGTACAAAAATGTTATGTTCAAATTCAATTTCACCTCTAATCTGTTGACGAAGAAAGAAGTCTTTTACACTTTAATTTATTGAAATTCATAAACTATCAAATGCTACTGAATATTAGATCTAGAAATCAAAATCTTATTCCTGCCAAAGCTTGCATAAATTTTTTTTTTTGAAAAAGCTTACATAAATAATTAAAGTGATCTCAATCTGATAGCTAGACAAAGTAAATAAAAAATATATAATAATTTGGATGTTGAGATAGTTTCTATAAAATTATAAGTTTGATCCAAAAAGAAGTCTTGCATTATGTGTATCCATCGAGGAGAAAAATTAAGAAAAGATTAGAATCAACATTATGGTTTAAGTTTCTTACCTCCAAAGTGAATTGGTCCAAAGTAGAAGAAGAGAATAGATAATAAAGAGAGGTAGAGAACTAGAGATGGTGAAAAGCCCTAGGATTGGAGAGGACACCATTGTTGAGGTATTTCATTACTATCAGGTCGCGTGAGAAAAAAAATATCAAGCTGCAGCGAAGCAACTCTATATGAACTATAATGGTTTGGGTTTAAGCGAATGCGGTTAGTAATTAGAATGTGTAATATGATTTGGTCGGTTCGTGCGGTTTGGTTTGAGAAAACTTCAACTCGATCCGAATGGAACTCTAGTTAAAACCGAACTGAACTATCAAATTTTAATCGATTCGAAGCAACTCTATATGAACTATAATAGGTTAGGTTTAAGCGAATATGGTTAGTAATTAGAATGTTTAATATGATTTGGTCGGTTCGTACGTGCAGTTCGGTTTGAGAAAACTTCAACTCGATCTGAATGGAACTCTAGTTCAAACCGAACCGTCGGTTTGTTCGGTTTGAACCAAACTATGCTCACCCCTAGTCATAGCTCATGAAGTCATGAATTTTGGATTTTGTGAGATATTTGCATACAGACCGAGACCATCAGAAATGACCAAAATATTACGGATTATAGCTCATGAAATCATGAATTTTGGCATTCAAGAAATTAATTTTCCATTGGTTGAAACAACTAAAATGGCCAAAAATCATAGGTTACAGCTAATGAAATTGTGATTTTTGACTTTCAGAAAATTATTTGCCAACAAGTCGAAACCACTAAAAATGGACAAAAATCGTGGGTTATAGCTTGCAATGCATATTGTGATTTCCTAAACGCCTGCATATACTTATATTTTGTTAATTGCCTACTTTAAATGTTGCAATTCATGTAGCTAATTGATGCGGCATAATTATGTACCAAAATTACAAGTGCACAATTTATCAAGTTATAGTATAAAAAGATATCGATCCCACGAGGAAGGTGATTTTAAGAGATTATTAAACTTGGTTCTTATATTTTGTGCGTGACAATTAGGAATAAATAATAAGTGTGATTGTATGAGTGGTTATTTTGATTTATGTGCAAGAGATAATAAATTGAATTTTAGAGGAGAGAATAAAGAATTAACGAATAAATGAAATCATAAGGCAAGAAAGAAGAATGAATAAAATCAAGAAATAAAACCAAGAATGAAAAGAAAATTAAAGAAAGTTAAGATGGATGATTCAAAAGAGGTAAGAAATCTAGAATATAATCCACTAATCAATTTCAATTATAAAATATAAACTATTCTCTTTTTATCATATTTCAACTTAGATTTATTAAGCATAGATTATCAAACCATTTAAGGAAAGTGTAACCTATCAAATTATCATCTAAGCTAAAATTACTATTCATGATAAGAACAACAACATGATAATAATCCTAGAATTCATAAGCATAACCTATCAAACCATTTAAGATAAGCATAGATTATCAAATTCTTCTTCTACCGATTAGTTCTCTAGTTGATTATCCTAAACATGAACATTTTAAGTGCAAGAGAATAATTCATACAATATAAAGGAAATTAGACTAGTTTCATACAATTCTAAGATTCCTACAAGAATTAAATTCACATCTTAAGAAATAAAAACAAGAAAAAGAAGACTAATTACAAAATTAAAAAGAAAAGAAAAATCTAAACTATGAACAAGAAATAAATCTAATTACAAAGAAAATAAAAATCTAAACTACAAAATAAATTGCAGAAATTAAATGCAAGAAAAATAAATCTACTCTACAAATTAAAGTGCAAAAAGAAAATAAAAAAGACAAGAAAGTAAATCTATACTACAAGCATGAATTTAAATCTAACTAATAAGCAATAATAAAGAAATTACTAAAAAGAAATAAAAGAGAAAAGAAATGCAAACCTTCAAATTGCTCTTCATCTCCATCCTCATCATTCAACAAGAGGAGAAAGAACAAATTTAAAGAGGAAAAAATTATTTTTATTAATTGCAACTAAAGTTACAATTTTTGGAAGGCCTTCTCAATTAAGAGTAGCCCTCCTCTCCAAAAGGAGTTTACAAAATTTTCACACCTCTAACCCCTCACTCTCTACCCCTATTTATAGTAAACATCAGTGAATGAGAGCCATTGGATTCAAATCTTATCCAAAACCAACAAAAATCAGCCATTGGATTGTAACTGCCTGGACGTCCGTATCGATACCCGCATCGATAGGGGTATCGATGCGGGCATCGATACTGGCATCGATGCGGGCATCGATGCCCCCATCGATGCAAGCATCGATGCCTGCTCTTCTCCTGTTGCTGTCCGCAGAACTCTTGTATTTTGCTTTTTGGGCTTGTGTCTTGGGCTTTGACTTGGACTTTTGGGCTTGACATTTTCTCTTGATTTTTCATTGGGCTTTGAATTATTTGAAAGAATTCCTTTGGCTTCATGGGCTTTATTTCTTGATTAAATTAAGGGGTTTTTGTTGAGATATTGGAGTTTGAGATTTATTCATCATTAACCTGCAATTAACAGATAAAAGCAATTATTTATGGTATATTTATTCATATAAAATAGATAATGAGGGTATAAAAATTGTAATAAAATATGATTATCAAATACCCTTGTATTTAGCGCATACAACAAGCCTTTAAACCCCTAGGTTACCCTAGTGGACGAGTTGTAGTCTCGTGAGGGTTTGCAGTGAATATACCCACAAAATTCGGTCAACTTGCCAAGTTAAATAAGTCAGTAAATAACAGATTTTCCTTGATATATTTAAACATTCTAATTGAAGCTAGTTAATAATCAAGAAAACGTTTTTATATATAACTCCAATGTAAATCCCCTAGAAAATCTTTTTCATTATAGCAATACAAAACCAAGTCAAATCTTAGAAATTTAATTAAAAAGTTTTGAAAAGAACATGCCAACTCTTTGTTTTAAATAACTTTCAAGTCTCTTGATCAAAAATTGTTTTTCAAGACCATATATACAAAACAACAATATATAAAAACAATTGTTAGTGTTATATATATGTATATTTTTTCCACTCTCTAATTCTTGGTGATTGTTTTCTATTTTAACGGGCTTTCTAAGTGACCATTTAACGAGTTTTGGGCCAATGAATCCCAACCCAATTGGGCTTAGGTCATTAAGTATAGAGATACTCCTTGGGCTTAATTGCTCAGTCAACTTAGGCTTTATAAGATAGAATCACCTTGAATTTAAGAGTTTTTTTTTGTGCCCATTTTTCGCACTCTTCTTTTATAAGGTTAGTTTTTTTTAATATATATATGTGTAAGTATATATAGTCTTTAAAAAAAATGTGTAAATCAAGATAACTTGAAAAAAATATTTTCAACTCTAAGTTAAGCATGCAAAAATTTCATTATTTTTAATTAAAAATCTAAGGTAAGACTTAAGTAAAGTATACTAGTTGAAAAATCATTTCTTAAGAATTTTATTTGGAGTTATCATAAAAGGTGAACTTGAATATGTCACTAACTAAGAATTAGAAAATTTAAAATCTATCAATTTGATCAATTATTACTTAACTCTATTAATTTGGCAAGTGACAATATTTTTATAATTTTTTTTAACAAAAAGAAAGAAAAATATAAGAGAGAGAGAAAAAAAAATACTAAAACAAAATACTAACTAGCAAAACAAAAGCTTAACTAGCTTACACCCCCATACCCAGACTTTGCAATGTCCTCAATGCACATAATATCCAAAATATCACAGTTTAATAAGTACATGCCAAAAAAAATCAAAGACTGGGTAAAGTAGAAAGAACATCCCTCACTGCTCATCTCCTGATATATCGTCATCCACATCATCAGCGGTAGCTGCTGAACTCGGTCCCGCCTCATCCTCTCCTGGGAAATCATCTGGCTGAAATGGTGTGATATAACTATGAAGCTCAGGTGGAGGTCCATCTGTATCTCCATGTTCTCTCTGCCATCCTCTCGCCAAATATGCCAGGGTATCGGTAGAGTAGCTGATCTGACCATGCATCTCGTGTATATGCCGCTGCATCCTGTGTATCTGTATCTGCATCCTGTCCATGCGACTCCGCATCGTATCCATCTCCTCTCGAGTGGGGTCATGTGTAGCTGGCTGGTGCTGAGGAGGCTCTCTACCTGAAGGACCGGACTGATCTCGCCCTGAAATGCTCCTCCTCACAGTCTGATCATTTAGTAACCCCTTCCCTGCTTCTAACCTATCCTCTGCGAATACTGGAACATGAAATCTATGGCAGAGTCTAGTGATGAAATAGGGGTAAATGAGCTGAGTACGTGATGCAGACTGTGTCCTGACCCAATCTAACACATTCTCCACTGATGAGCGCATCCATATAAATATAATCCTCGCTATATCAAATTGTTGACCAGTGGCTATCCAAAAGAGAAGGAGAATATCGTGTGGGGTAATGACGGAGTATGCAGTGGTGGGTTTCAAATCAAAGTTCAGGAAAAGATTAAGTAATCTATATTCTGGTTTGAGATTTCCTGAACCGAAACTAGATGTAAAGACCCTCCCACACAAGGTTACAGACATGTTGTTGTATTCTGGTGTACCAGGCTGTAAAGTGGAGGCTAAATGGAAGTAATCTGGTACATCAGTGGGTGGCTCTGCAAGGTCAAGGGTAGCACGAATAGTGGAAAGATCAAAAATAACCCTAACACCCTTCACGATAGAAAAAACTGAATATTCTCTATCTGGATCAATCTCCCATCCAGAATAGAACTCATGCACTAATGAAATGTTGGCTTTTTCTAAGGGTTTAGTCATCATGCTCCTAAGACCTACTGCAGATAACATGGTGACTGTGGAATGATATGTATGCAGTGCACTCATCTGAAATCCCCTCTCAAAATGAATGTTAAGACCCACAATTCTAGCTAAAATAGTGGGTCTATCTATGTCGGTATCAGATGGATCAGAGGATGATGAACTTGCTCGAGATTTCTTTCTGGGAGGCATCTACAGAAAAAGAAAAGAAAAGGAAAAAAAATTTAATAAATTTTTATTTATTTATTTATTTATTTAGCTACAAATTGTTCAACATGAGTTAATTTCAAGTTATCAGAATTTCTTTTGACAATAAATTCCCTCAAAATTATTATTTGAGAAATCAAAAATGTTAAAATTTTGATAACTTGATCGGTGAAACATACATGTTGAAATGACAATTATAAGCTAAACCGTGCGATTGTTGAATAAAATATCCAGTACAAATTTCCGAACGTGAGAAGTATCCAATTAGACTTTTATTTGACAAATTACTCATATTTGCACAAAACACCCTAAATTCAAATTTATTTTTGCAAAAAACCCCCCTCCAATTTTCTTTTTTTTTTGGATTTTCGATTTTGCACAAAACACCCCTAAAAAAATTTCTTTCTTTTTTTTTCAGATTTTTGAACAAGATATCCTAAGTTCAAACCCCCAATAAATTTTCGGATTTGCAAAAAACCCCCTCCAATTTTTGGGTTTTGATTAAACACCCCCCAATTTTCGGATTTTGAACAAAAATCCCTAATTTTTTTTGGCAAATCCCCAAATTAAACCCTAAATTGATCACAAAATATGATAATCATTCATTACTACCCATGATTCATTCACCAATTCATCCATGAGAAAAAAAATTACAAGATCAAGTTTAGAAATCATACCTTGGGGAGATGGTTGGAGGTGGAAGAAGCCCAAGAAATTACCCAAAATGTGCTTGATCTTGTGTGGGTGAATTAGGGTTTGAGAGGGGAGGAGAAATTCGGGTTTGGGGAGATGAGTTGAAAGAAAAGAGGAGAAAGGGGCTTGGATGCGGGCATCGATGCTGGCATCGATGCCACACCCGATAGCTCTTGGGCTAGCCGGCCCAACACGGTGTTTATTTTCTTCTCTTTTTTTTTATTTGTTTTTTTTTTTCAATTTTGGGCCTCCGATTTTGGGCCAACACTTATTTGTTTTTTTTTTCAAGTAAAAAAACAAAAAGGTGAGAAAATATGTATATATATATATATATTTAATGTATATATTTATATATGTATTATATATATATATATATATATATATATATATACATATTATATAATATAATATTATCAGATATATATACTATATATAAGTATCTTAATACTATATACTTACTATATAATATATCATATATACTATATATAATATATTTATTTTTTTTTAATTTTTTTTTGAAACTAGTTCGAAAAATTATTTTCTTCTTCTTTTTTTTTCATATGTGAAAAGCAAAACAATGTAGGGAAAATATGTAGTATATATTTAATATATTATATATATTATTGTTTTCTTTTTTCTAGTCTATTGTTAATTATTCAAAACTTTTTTTAAGAATTTTTTTATAGATAATGAGGTTCATGAAGAACCAACACCTCTTCCTCTCCGAGCGTAGAAAATTCTAAAAATGGTTTCAGACGTTGACCATTTATTTTAAAAATATTACCATTTTTAGGATTTTCTATCTCGACAGCTCCATGTGGAAAAACTTGTTTAACAAAAAATGGACCAGTCCATCTTGATCTTAATTTTCCCGGAAAAAGATGCAATTTTGAATTGTACAATAAAACTTTCTGTCCTGGAGAGAAATTTTTTCGCAAAATTGATTTGTCATGAAAAATTTTTGTTTTCTCTTTGTAAATTTTTGAGTTTATGTATGCATCATTCCGAATTTCTTCCAACTCATTTATTTGGAGCAATCTGTTTTTACCTGCTGAGTCTGAGTCAAAATTTAACTGTTTTATTGCCCACATTGCTCGATGTTCCAACTCTACTGGTAGGTGACAAGCTTTCCCAAACACTAATCTGTATGGTGACATCCCCAAATTGGCCTTAAAAGCTGTTCTATACGCCCACAGAGCATCACACAATTTTACAGACCAATCTTTTCTGTTATGATTAACTGTTTTTTCTAAGATTTGTTTGATCTGCCTGTTTGTGACCTCTACTTGTCCACTGGTTTGGGGGTGATAAGGAGTTGACAATTTGTGTGTGATTGAATATTTCCTCATCAAAGCCTCGAAAGAACGGTTACAGAAATGTGTACCGTTATCACTGATGATCGCTCGAGGTACTCCAAACCGGGCAAAAATGTTCTCTTTCAAAAACTTGACAACGACCTTGTTGTCATTAGTTTTGCAAGCTACCGCCTCAACCCATTTTGACATGTATTCAACGGCTACTAGAATGTAGACATTTCCAAAGGAATTTGGAAATGGTCCCATGAAATCGATACCCCACAGATCAAAAAGTTCAACAGATAAGATGGGTTGTAAAGGCATCATATTTCTCCTAGTGACCTTCCCTAAAAGCTGACAGCGGTTACAGGTTTTGCAAAACTCGAATGAATCCTTGAAGAGAGTGGGCCAATATAGCCCAGACTGGAGAACTTTTTCAGCTGTTTTTCTCGGGCCAAAGTGGCCCCCACAGGCTTGCTCGTGACAGAAGGATAGAACACTCCTAGTTTCTTCAGTGGGAACACACCTCCTAAAGATCTGATCAGGACAGTATTTGAACAGATATGGATCATCCCAGTAAAAGTATTTTACTTGGGAGAGAAAACGGGATCTATCCTGTTTGGACCAATGAGAAGGGATCTGGTTCATGACTATGTAGTTCACAATGTCGGCGAACCAGGGAACAGATTGGATTTCTAGGAGTTGTTCATCTGGAAAATGTTCATTGATTGGAACGGTTGATGTTGGTGCATTTGGGAGTCGAGAGAGGTGATCTGCTACGGGGTTCTCTGTTCCCCTTCTGTCAAGAATTTGAATGTCAAACTCTTGAAGAAGGAGAATCCATCTAATGAGCCGTGCTTTAGCATCCTTTTTGGTCAAAAGATACTTTAGTGCGGCATGATCAGTGAAAACTTTGGTTAAGGAACCGATGAGGTAGGACCTGAATTTTTCTAAGGCAAAGACTACAGCTAAAAACTCTTTCTCTGTGACAGAGTAGTTTTGTTGGGCATCATTCAGAGTCCTACTGGCGTAGTAGATCACATGCGGTTTTCCATCAAACCGTTGTCCTAAAACAGCTCCAATCGCAGAATCGGATGCATCACACATCAGTTCGAAGGGTAAGGTCCAGTCCGGTGCATGAATGATAGGAGCTGTGGTTAGCTCCTTTTTCAGATATTCGAAAGCTTTGAGGCAGTCGGGGGAGAAGACAAATGATGTATCATTGGCTAAAAGATTGGTCAAGGGTCTAGCAATTTTGCTGAAATCCTTGATGAAACGTCGGTAAAAACCAGCATGACCAAGAAATGATCTGACATCTTTGACAGTTTTGGGAGGAGGGAGATTGGAAATGAGATCTACCTTAGCTTTGTCCACTTCGATTCCCCTATTGGAAACTACATGTCCTAAGACAATGCCTTGTTTGACCATGAAATGACATTTCTCCCAATTGAGAGTCAGATTTTTCTCCCTACACCGTTCTAGGACCAGTTTAAGATGATGCAAACATTGAGAAAATGTGTCACCAAAAATGGAAAAGTCATCCATGAAAATTTCGAGAAATCGCTCTACCATGTCGGAAAAAATACTGATCATGCAACGTTGGAATGTGGCCGGTGCATTGCACAGGCCAAAAGGCATGCGTCGGTATGCGAATGTTCCATACGGGCAAGTGAATGTGGTTTTCTCCTGATCTTCGGGAGCGATAGGGATTTGATTGTAACCTGGATATCCATCCAAGAAACAGTAGAACTCGTGTCCTGCTAAACGCTCTAACATTTGGTCAATGAAAGGAAGAGAGAAATGATCTTTACGAGTGGCTAAGTTGAGCTTTCGGTAATCAATACAGACTCGCCATCCAGTTTGGATCCGAGTGGGAATCAGCTCATTAGCCTCATTTTGGATCACGGTGATCCCAGATTTCTTTGGAACAACTTGGACTGGACTCACTCATGAACTATCAGAAATGGGATAAATGATCCCATGATCGAGACATTTCAGAATGTCTTTCCTAACGGCTTCTTTCATCACTGGGTTTAACCTACGTTGAGCATCTCTAGTAGGTTTGGCATCATCTATCAAATGGATTCGGTGTTGAACGATGGTTGGACTAATCCCTTTGATATCAGCCATGGTCCATCCAATGGCTTCCCTATTCTCTCTTAAGACAGCTAAGAGAGCTTCCTTTTGACCGGTAGTCAACTCAGAAGAAATGATAACTGGTAAAGACTCATTCTCCCCTAAGTAGGCATACTCTAAATTCTCGGATAAAGGTTTGAGCTCTAACTTAGGGGGTTCCTCCACAGATGGGCGGAGCTGGATTCGGGGTTCTATCTCTAAAGGTTCTCGTTGCCAGCTAACAGCAAAAGCATGATTGATCAGCGGTTCTAT
>NC_033800.1:149264604-149272288 GCF_001876935.1 Asparagus officinalis | reverse complement strand
TTGGAGCTAATCCCCTTTGAGTATCAGCCGATGCGTTCATTATCCATGGCTTCCCTATTCTCTCTATCAAGCACAGCTAAGAGAGGCTTCCTTTTGACCGGGTAGTCACTCAGAGAAATGATAACTGTAAGAACTCATCTCTCCTCTCGCTAAGTAGGCAACTCAAATTCTCTCGGATAAGTTTGAGCTCTACCTTAGGGGTTTTCCTCCACAATGGGCGAGCTGGATTATCCGGGGTTCGTATCTCTAAAGGTTCTGCGTTGCAGGCTAAGCATGCAAAAGCATGATTGATCAGCGGTTCGATCTCCCGTGACTAGTTCGTCATCAGAAAGCCGCGCTCATCAATTAAATTCAGATGCAATTATGAAATGCAGACTCACAACTCTCCTCTTGTTGTTCCACGTGGGTATTCCTGAATAAAATTCAGCTTCCATGGGTTCATCAGATGGATCAAGTAGGCTGTCTTCTACAGTTGAAAATATTGAGATAAACAGTCATATTCCAAAAGATAGTTTCATCTGACCGGGTTCACTATCAGTTTATCAAAGCATTTGATGGTGGCTAAGACGGTCTTCCGTAGAATGACGGGCGATTTGTGACTTTCTTGAGATCTGAAACGGGCTGCGTTGCTAAGACAATAAAATCAACAGGGAAATATGAACTCTGCGCAACTTTGATCAGAACATCCTTTTAGCGCTCTCGCTTTTGGGAATTTTTACAGTTCTATCAAGCTGAACTAGTAGAGTGCATCTGTCGTTTGAAGTTGCCTCCTACCGCCTAGATGCTTGATAGACTGAATAAGGAAGGAGGTTGACACTGGCTAAAGTCGATAGAAGTGGCGTATCAATAGTGAGTGTTACGCGCCTGATGACGCTATGGATGTGGACAACCCGGGTCCTTATATTTTAATCAGCATGTGGTTTCCGAAAAGATTGACACTGAGGTTGGGCAGCTCCAGAGGACTTTCTTGGGAACATTGGTGGTCGTTCTTAGTGCATAAGTCCTTCAAGAAATTTGCATAAGAGGGAATTTGTTCGGCATTGCATCTAGAGGAAAGAGGGATGTTGATCTTGACTTTTGAATGTTTCTAGTGATTTTCCTCAACCTGCGGGGAGTTTTTTTCTAGTTTGAGTCTAATTGGAAAAGGGGGGCAACGGGTGCCTGATACCGCTATCTAGATCAGGCTCAATCTCAAGTTCAGTATTGGTCATCGGAAGGCAATTGTTTCATCGGAAAGGGAGTGTTTTTGAATGGGAGAAGGGGTTTGATCGGTGGCATTCTACTGATTGTCTATTTGTTTTCCTAATCGAGCTGCAGTGGTGTGAATGAATTGCAACTTCAGTTGAGTCTGGGTTGTTGGAAACTCTCAGGATCCAGTGTCTTTAAGGTTTGGCAGAAACAGGTTGCCTTGGAAATTTTCCTTTTTCTCTGCTCACTCCACGGGGCCGGGTAGTTGGGCCAGACATTGGGTGGTTTCGTAACGGGCCTATGCTTGAAGTGTCGAGTTGAGCAGCTTGCCGTGGTTGCGATGAATGAATTTGAGTGTGGAGGGTGATGAGAGTCAACATTTGGTAGTTTGTGGTAGAAGCTTGATCATACTTCTAGAACCGGCCTTTCCTAAAGACAGCATAGCCTTAAAACGTTGTGTCAATGATCGCTGGTCACCGGGGGAGCCGCTGCCATATTTGTTAAGCCATCGTGAATAAGATTGCTAGTCGAAGCATCGCAATCTTATATTGTAGATTTTAACTACTCTCCAGGTGGAATTTGAAGGATTTGTAGGGCTCTGGTAGGAGTTGATGCGAGCGAGTATGAGGTTTAGGATACAGGCAGTGGGTAGATAGCCAAAATTTGATGGCGATATATCCGGGATTCGATCAATGATTGATTGTGTCATGCTAGCCGATTAAGTTGAACAAAGACGTTTTGGCCCCATTGGAAACAGGGACATACCGCACCGGCTAAGGATTGGATCACATCCGATTTAAAGTTGTCGTTAGTGCGACAGTGTGTGTACTTTGAAGGCGGATTGCTTCTAAGTTCATATCATCATTGATTCTTTTCTGTGGCATTTATGATATTTATGCTAAACTTACTATGGGTCATAGCTGATTAGCTGCTATAATTAAGTTCGTGTCTCAGTACACAATTGTGCAAAAGACCGTGCCTATTTACGGATATAACAACTGGAAGTCAGGATTATTGAGATTAACCCAAGCTTCAACTTGTGTGCCCTGCTTATCCTTGGTTAACTATTGCAGAAGAAAGTGCAAAGATCACAGAATGTTTTAGAGCAACACAAAAAGGATATTTTTGGAATCTTGACCTGGGTGTAATGAGACAACAGAAAAGGAAACACATGGAATAATTATACAATTAAAAAGTCCCGGCGACTAGCAATGCAAAGCTTGCCGTTCAGTTCGGACGTTAAGAAAGTGGATAATTCTGTAAATATTAAGACAAAGGGTCTGACCTTTCACGCAACACATTCCTTTTTGTGTTTCCCCTAGGGAATATGTTAGAGAGAGACGTGGGAATGGAAGTTTTGATTTCCGGGAGAGTTCCTTGTTCCAAGCAAAGTTGGGATGAATTTCCCAAACCCTGGATTGAGGTTGGAGAAAATGGATCATTTCTTAGGACGCTGAAGATGGCAGGCGTTCTTGTTCTAAGCGTGGCTTGTTTCCTAGAAGAGGACATTCCTCTGAACGTGGGGTAGCGAGACTGACAGTTATGACATCCCGGGGCGAGAAATGTGATTGATTTGAGCCGGAGCTCGTTCCTTAGATTCTAAGGCTTCTAAGCCTCCAGCATAATCGTCGCCATCATTCGGGCTCAGAGCAATGTTTGACTCCAGGGAAAGACCACTAGACTTAGATTGGGAAACAGATGAAACCCTGTCATCACAATTTTCCCACTGCATTATTTTCTTGGATAGACTCTCTAGGAATTCCCAAGCTTCATCGGCGTTTTTCCTCATAAAATCTTCCTGACACATCGATTCTAAAGATGTTTTTGAAGAATAATCCAATCCTTCATATATGACTTGGCACAATCGTCATTTTTCTAGACCATGATGAGAACATTGGATTAAAAGATCTTTAAATCGGTCAAAGTATTTCCAGAATGGCTCTCCTGGGACAATTTTGAAATTCTGAATGCTGTTCCTAAGCTTTACCGTTTTGTGAATAGGGAAAAATTTCTTGAGAAAAACGGTGACAAATTCCTCCCAAGTTGAGATGAAATTTGTCGGTAAGCTGTACAACCATTTTTTAGCTTTGTCCTTTAGAGCAAATGGAATAAATCTAAGCTTAATCGCATCTTCGGTTAATTCTCTCATTTTTATCATAATACATACTTCCTCAAATTCCGAGATAAATATATATGCATCTTCTGTTTCATTACCTAGGAATTTGGGAAGCATGTTAATGAAATACGGTCTAAGCTCGAAATTTGCTCCATTTATTTCGGGGAGTCTTATGCAAGATGGAATTGCATTTCTGGTGGGGTAACACATATCCTGAAGAACGGGCTGATTTGCCATTTCTTGGATTGGTTCAACACGGATTAAACGATGAAAATTATCCCGAACCCAAATTTGCATACACCAATTTTTTTTTTAAGGAAGAAAGAAAGAAAATTAGTTTTTTTAATATGAGAAGATAAAGAAAAAGAAAAATCCTAACTAAAACAAATCAAGACAATCACTTTTTAATCAACTCCAACTCCAGTGTTTAGCCTAACTCCACTAGACCAGCTCCTAACCAAAAATTCCTACAGTGAAAAGATCAAAGTTTTACCCAGATAGTTAGCCAGGTAAGGATAGTACTAGAGGGTGATCAAAGATCAATTAAGTACCTCTTTCCTTGCGGAGCGCTTTACGCAACCCCTAAACCTTGCCTTAGACACCAACTATTCTGTGAAAACTTAAACCGTTCACTTAAGGATTTTTGTTTCTTATTGAGCTCGAATCCTTAGGGGCCAACGTCTAATGAGTTTTAGAAGGTTTGGATTTGTGAAGTGAGGAATTAGTGATTTGTGGGCTAAGGAAAGGGTGATGAAATCCCTTACCTTATCTTGATTGGGGTTTTGCCCTTAAGAATGATTTAAGTGTGTGCCAAATCAAGTGCTACAATCACTTTGGTGAATTCCTACACTATATGAAATGCAACCCTAGAAATTAAAAGCGACTAAAAAGGATGGTAAAAAGAAAATCTTTATATTTTTTTAATTATGGTCAACAACAATCAAAAGTGAGAAGGGGAAAATTGTTTGAGTTTATTATCTTGTTAGTTAATATCTAAGTGAAAGATGGATTTTATTATGGTCAACAAAAATGAAATCTTTTTTTTAAATCCTAATTGTCTCTAATTGTGAAGCTAGCTAAAGAGGGTGGAATTGAAAACTAGAAAGAAGACTTACCCGAAAGCAATGCTCCAAATTCTTGATCTTCAATCCAAGATTTTCAAGCTCCAAGCGGTTCCTTCACAAGAAAAATACACAAGTTAAAGAATCAAGTTAATAAAATCCTATTTTAGCACCTTTTCCCCGGCAACGGTGCCAAAAACTTGGTGCGGCATAATTATGTACCAAAATTACAAGTGCACAATTTATCAAGTTATAGTATAAAAAGATATCGATCCTACGAGGAAGGTGATTTTAAGAGATTATTAAACTTGGTTCTTATATTTTGTGCGTGACAATTAGGAATAAAGAATAAGTGTGATTGTATGAGTGATTATTTGTGAATATATGCAAAATAATAAATTGAATTTTAGAGGAGAGAATGAAGAATTAAAGAATAAATGAAATCACAAGATTTATTAAGCATAGATTATCAAACCATTTAAGGAAAGTGTAACCTATCAAATTATCATCTAAGCTAAAATTACTATTCATGATAAGAACAACAACATGATAATAATCCTAGAATTCATAAGCATAACCTATCAAACCATTTAAGATAAGCATAGATTATCAAATTCTTCTTCTACCGATTAGTTCTCTAGTTGATTATCCTAAACATGAACATTTTAAGTACAAGAGAATAATTCATACAATATAAAAGAAATTAGACTAGTTTCATACAATTCTAAGATTCCTACAAGAATTAAATTCACATCTTAAGAAATAAAAACAAGAAAAAGAAGACTAATTACAAAATTAAAAAGAAAAGAAAAATCTAAACTATGAACAAGAAATAAATCTAATTACAAAGAAAATAAAAATCTAAACTACAAAATAAATTGCAGAAATTAAATGCAAGAAAAATAAATCTACTCTACAAATTAAAGTGCAAAAAGAAAATAAAAAAGACAAGAAAGTAAATCTATACTACAAGCATGAATTTAAATCTAACTAATAAGCAATAATAAAGAAATTACTAAAAAGAAATAAAAGAGAAAAGAAATGCAAACCTTCAAATTGCTCTTCATCTCCATCCTCATCATTCAACAAAGAGGAGAAAGAACAAATTTAAAGAGGAAAAAATTATTTTTATTAATTGCAACTAAAGTTACAATTTTTGGAAGGCCTTCTCAATTAAGAGTAGCCCTCCTCTCCAAAAGGAGTTTACAAAATTTTCACACCTCTAACCCCTCACTCTCTACCCCTATTTATAGTAAACATCAGTGAATGAGAGCCATTGGATTCAAATCTTATCCAAAACCAACAAAAATCAGCCATTGGATTGTAACTGCCTGGACGTCCGTATCGATACCCGCATCGATAGGGGTATCGATGCGGGCATCGATACAGGCATCGATGCGGGCATCGATGCCCCCATCGATGCAGGCATCGATGCCTGCTCTTCTCCTGTTGCTGTCCGCAGAACTCTTGTATTTTGCTTTTTGGGCTTGTGTCTTGGGCTTTGACTTGGACTTTTGGGCTTGGCATTTTCTCTTGATTTTCCATTGGGCTTTGAATTATTTGAAAGAATTCCTTTGGCTTCATGGGCTTCATTTCTTGATTAAATCAAGGGGTTTTTGTTGAGATATTGGAGTTTGAGATTTATTCATCATTAACCTGCAATTAACAGATAAAAGCAATTATTTGTGGTATATTTATTCATATAAAATAGATAATGAGGGTATAAAAATTGTAATAAAATGTGATTATCACTAATTGTTGGTGGTGGTTATATTCATGTTGCTAATTTTTTTCCTTGGCTATTTGTGCTCAGATTGAGTTAATGGTTGGCTTCTTATGGTATGTACTGCTCGGTTTGAGCTTAGTGTTGGATAACCTTATTTGGTTCAGTTCTAAGCTCTATTTGAGCTGATGGTGCTATTTTTGATATTATCATGTTGATTTTGAGCTTGTTTAGCTCTATATTGTGATGTTTTCGGTTTAGTTCTGAGTTCTTTTTGAGTTGATGGTGTTGTTTTTTATATTTTCATGTCGATTTCAAGCTTGTTTAGCTCTATGTTGTGTGGGAATAGGTGCTGTTTTGAGCTCTGTTTGATCTGTCTGGTGCAGATTTTGATATTTTCATGATGATTTCGAGTTTGTTTAGCTCTATGTTAAGATCTTTTTGGTTCAATTTTGAGCTCTATTTGAGCCGTTGGTGCTGTTTTTGTTTTTATTATGCTGATATTGAGTTTGTTTGAACTAATTTGAGTTTTTTGGCAATGATGATGGTCAACTAAATAAGTTTGCAAACTAATTTACAATATTCATAATATTATAAGACGTTCTTTGCTACATTATTAGAACGAATCTATGTGCACTTGTACGTTTCAGTTAAGGCAATCAATTTTGATAAAAAGACCAATGGCTGAGCTAACTTACTACATGAAAATATCAAATTACGATGTGAAATTGCCAAAGTGGTACATGAATCTATGTGAACTTGTACATTTTAGTTGAGGCAATCAATTTTGATAAAAAAAAACCAATAGCTGAGCTAACTTACTACATGAAAATATCAAATTACAATGTGAAATTGCCAAAGTGGTACATGATTTGTTTAGATCATTGATTTCGATCTAACCAAAGTAAATAAACATCTAGTCTACAATGCTGGTCAATCTTGTCTTTACCCATGCTGGGCACAGACCTATTGTTACCAACATCTATGCGCGTGACTTAAGAGATCATTCATGTTCCAATTTGTGTAGGGGATATCGTTGCAATAGAGACACTTCCACTACCCGTTTCAGTTTCTAACATTCAAAGCATTGGCTCTTAGCATTATTTCTACTTCTTCTATTATATCCCACATCTCATCACGCTCTCGATCTTCATTTGTAAATGAAAATAATTCTTCATATGTTGGTTTTTACGGTAGTTTTCCAGCACACTGATTTCAAAAAAGAAAAAAACAAGTCTCTGTACATTAGGAAAAAAGTAATAGACTTTATAGTTTTTTTTAATCAAAAAAACATACATTTGGATTTGATGAACTTGACCAGTCTTTTACTCATGTTTTTTAACTATAAAAATTTTGTGTTCATGGATAGCTAAAAGAATAGATGAATTTTATAAGATTTGAGCATAAGCCCTCCCCCAAACTCGAATCGATGAGAGGCGACGAGATCTCAGCGTCAATCGCTCACCTGCTCATTCGCCATCCCATCACCGACGACGACGACGACGAGCTCAGCGGCTTCGACCTCCCCCTCTCCCCTCCCTCCTCAAAACTAACTCATTTGGGGTGGGTTCTTGGACGCCGTGGAGGGGAACTGGA
>NC_033800.1:149259548-149264589 GCF_001876935.1 Asparagus officinalis | reverse complement strand
TGGCGTTAAAAAGATTGAAGTTCTTTGCTTGCTCCATTTTTTTATTAATTTATTTGGAGTTATTTTTTGACAATGCGATTCGCTGTGTATCGCAAAGGTGAGATTTTTTTTTTAATTTTTTTATTTGTTGGAATTGTAAATGAAATGTTGCGATTTTGCCACCGTGGTTCTTGTGAATTAAAATCTTTTTGCTCGAGAAGCATCAAGGCTAGATTTCTTTTTCATCCCGTTCTTGATTTTTTTTTTGTGGAATATTTGGGGAAAAGACTGGAGCTTTATCAGTTTGGTATAAGAAAAAGACTTGAGCTTTATCGGTTTTAGTTTACAGCTAAGTTTTATTATATTGCAACCTGGTTTAGTTTGATGGTCAGTTTCAATTTATAAATGTGGTTTGCTGAGAGTATTTGGTGTAGGTAAATAGCCCATAATTGCTATCCTTCAAATTATTGATAGTGGCTGATTTGAAAAAAAAGAAGCTAGTGAAAGACCAAGAAACTTTATTTGTCATTAATTTTTAATTGCCTATTTTCATTTCTTTGGATTGGTTTGATGCTGCAGTTTTGATTATTATTAGTTGGCGCGCTGTGAAATGCCTATTGCAACAAGTATAGAAAGAACCTAAAATTTAGCTTACCATACAAGTATCCTCTGAATTCTTTTTGCTAGCGAAAATGTATCTCAGTTTGTTGGAGCTCTGCTGCTAACTTGCAAGCGTTTTCTCTTGTCTCCGGGTTATTATTGGAGAAGAAGGAAATGGGGTATCAACCAACGAAGAAGGTGGGTGTTCGAAGAACATCCTAGGGAAGAAGAAGAAGAATGCAATAGAAGAAGTGAGAGATGGAAATAATGTGAATGAAGAATCAATATCCTCATCTCCTAACCCGTCAAACGACCTTCATACGCGTGTCAAGAGAAAGGCAAGTGTTGACGCGATGAAGAATATTATGGGATCAAATAAGAAGAGAAAGTTTTGGACGACAGATGAAGAAGATGTCATGAGAAAGGCCGTCAGCGAGTATGGTGAAGGCAAAGTGGAAACAGATAAAGAACTCGTATCCTGGAATATTTGGAGAGAGATGGCCGATAGACTTAAAAGACAAATGGAGAAACATGAAGGTGAGAATGACTTTAATTAGCTTGCGGGCTTTTCTGAACAAAATTAACACAAAGACCAACTATATAAATTTAGAATTATATAAGACCTCCATGTAGAAGAATTACTGATTTATCGAATGACATTTCTCCAGTGTTGTAACCTAAGTCTATATCAAAATGTTCTGCTATGTTATTATGGTTATGTAAACTTAATTGTAAATCTTAAATCTCGTTGCCTGTTAAGTTATTTATTGAAGATGGCTGAGTCTGCCTGAGACTTAATTATCTGATAAGAGCATGTTTTGCAGGCCAAGGTGAATTAGTCCAATGGTTTCATATGAGCTACGAAGCCTACAATCATGTTTCTCCGGATGCATTCGAAGTATAGTCAACGGAATGAAGGTACTATACTGATATAATTATCATGAATACATTTATTAGTTAGCGCTTCAAAATGTGTAGCAGCCAATGTGAATATTAAATTTTGTTTGGATGATACAATATGTTCTCCTTCTTTTGTTTTCTTTACGTATGTAATTTTTTATGCTTAGGTCGTTTGGGGGCAAAAAGAGAAATGTTGAAAAGTTTCAGACGCTGTTAATTAATAACAGTAATTAATTCACTTAAGTCGATGCAAAACTGGAGCTTTGCATTCTAGTGCGAGGATTTGAATTTTGAATTATTTTCCATGTTGTTTCCGTTTCTGTTGTCTATTACCCAGTTCAGATGATTCAATATCCTAGTTCTGGTATACAACATTGCATCTTTTGCACTTTTGCTGCAATAGTTATTTACAGGAGCAAGGGCCACAACAAGTGGAAAAAGGATGCAACAATTAACAGTTTGTTATATGTAAAAGGTGCACTTAATTGTGATACTGAGACACGAACTATAAATAGCCAGCTATCAGCTATGACCCATAGTAGCATAAAATATCATAAATCACAAAAAGAATCAAAGCAACCCTAAAGTAACACACACTAACGACACTTTAATCGAGTGATCAATCCTTAGGGGGCCAAAAACTTTTCTTAATGGCCTCAGCATCAAGTCTTGAATGATTTCGTCAAGATCTCTGATTTCTCAATGGTAACTCTAGCTGAGTAATCTACAATTATAAGATTGGCGATGCTTCGACTAAGCTAATACTTATTCAGATGGTTAACAAATATGGGTGTCGATTAATGATGCTTGACATTTTCTCTTGAAATTCCAAGATAGAAGAGAGGCATTGTGTATTATTAGATAATGTATTTCTTTACATTAGAGTTGGGTATTCGAAAGGAAGAAAGACACCAAATTGCCTTCTATATCCCTAGTAGAAGTGAATCATTGTAGCATTCTTTCCTGTAGGAGAGGAAAGTTCTCTAAATATGTTTGCACTTGAATTTCTTATTCTTAATAGAGAAGTACATGCCAGTTAGTTAAAAAATTACTATTGATAAAAATTAAACCAGCACATGGAGGTACAATTACTGAACTCAATGCATACCACAATAATGTAACCTGCTATACAACTGCAGTCTCATTACAGGACAATCACAATAATGTACTTTAGAATATTTTGTTTCTTTACAGTAGCTTCTTCTCTAAGATAACAAGAACATGTTCCCCAGCCTACCACATCAGATACCAATTTATACAAGTAATCATCAGTAAGCAAGTAACATATTCTACACCTTATCATAGAGAACACGTGTTAACTTTATTCCATGACCACTGTTAATTACATCTTTCTGATACTCCAAATTCTAGATATACACAAATCATTAGGTGCAGTACACGAATTATAACCCTCAGTAAAACAAAATTTCTAATCTTCAGCTACAGGTGAACAGTAGGCTTGAACTTCAATTCTTCAACATGCATATATGCTACAACAACATCCAACTCACAAACCCCCACCACAAAGAAATCAACCAACACCCTGCAAAGAAACACCAAACAACACAGTAAAAGCTTACGGTATATTTAACAATTAATTGCGGATAAACCCCCTCTAGCATCGCTGTTTTGAACTTACTACCCATCTAGTTTTGTTTTTGCTGATAGACCCCCATGAGTAAATTTTCTTACTCTTTTACCCTATTAGTATCTGATAAATGTCAAAATTTCATTCAAGGGTTCTATATGCAAAATAAAACTAGGTGGATAGTAAGTTCAAAACATTGATACTACAACCGATGTTGAAGAAAGAAAGTCTATTAGAAATTTCTTACCACGCGAAAATTTCTGAATGCTAGTCCCATCATTCCACGTAGCATAGTAACAATTCGTCGTCGTGTTCATCCCATTAACGCAATTACAAGCAAACGAATTGGATTCTTCAGAGTACCCACAAACCCCATTGCTCCTCTCACAATCAGCACAAGCACTAGGATATCCATCATCAACACTAAACCTGTACTTCACAGCAATACCAAACTTCCAACCTGAAGGATTAGTTTCAGCACCCCCAAAGCTATAAATCCCCGAATATGAATTACACTCTAACTTCTTCAAGTCCATCTCAAATGCTGGTCCAAGGCTAGCAGGACTATAAATACAACAACTAGATAAAGGCATACTCAGCTGAGTAATAGCAGGACAAGTATATAAAAGACTGCATAGAGGTGCGTTGCTGTTATCACACATATTGGTTGAATTTGTCGAGCAATCAAGAAGAACGAAGATATCGCCATCAACAAAAGTGAAGGGAGCATCATAATTAAGGGAAAAGCCACTGGAGGGGTTTGTGGTCGTGCAAGTGGACATTGAGGGGTCTTGAATGTAAAGGATCTGGTTTGTGTAGTCTATGGATTGGATTGGATATTTGCCTGTGTGTGTTGTGAAGGTGAGGGTGTGGGTTTGGTCGTCGCAGGTGACATGGCGGCGCAGCCAGGGCCCGTGCCGAACGGGAAGTGGATTGGAAATGGGCCGCAGGAGTCTTTGCAGGATTGGGTGAGGGAGTTAGTTGAGAGGATGAAGAAAGAAGGAAGAACAACGAGAAGGATGAGGTTGCACTTCATCTGTAAAGGATAGGGGAGAGTGAGATTGAGAGTTGGGGTTTTAAGCATATAAGTTGGGCATGTGAGGAGATGGAGAGTGGGGGTTTTTAGTGTATAAGTTGGGCACGTGAGGTTATGGACACTGGGGTTTGAGTTTTGATGCTTTTGGTGAGGTGTAGGCCTTTGATTATAGATGCTTTGGATGAAGAGGTTTTTTAAAAGTGCCTTCTACTGTACCAAAACTTCAAAGTTGTGATGAGGTTTTACAGTTTTTCTGCTCTAGAATATCTCCACAGGTTGAAACATCCTTTTTCTCGGACTAAAATTCATTCACACAACAATGCTTGATGGTGGGATTGAATCTAGATTGCTCTGTAAAAGTCCCGCCCACTATGCCAAAACTTCGAACTTTACGATCCGCTCCGTTGAACTTGATCTACACGTTCTTAAACTCAAACACACTAATTTTGGGGTGAACCCGTCGTGTTTTGACCATTCGTTGAGTCGTCCAAAAAGTTCTATTCATTCGAAACCGTTAAAATTACGGCGAGTGGATGAAGGGTCAAAACATGACGGGTTCACCCCAAAAATGGTGTGTTTAGGTTTAAGAACGTGTAGATCAAGTTCAACGGAGCGGATCGTAGAAAAATATTAGGGAATGATGTGATTTTAGGCCGCGTCCTTAGGTGGGTACCTAGGGTGTCAGCTAGATTCACTTTCCCTCTATATATATATATATGATATATATATATATATATATATATTATAAAGTATATTATTATATATATATATAGTATATACTATATATTAATATATATATCACATCATGAGAAAATGAGTACTACTTGGTAGCCACCATAAATTTTGTGCTTGGTAAAGTTGTCTCATTCAAGACCCTGCATATCATAGGGACCACATTAACCCACTGTGAAATGTCCCCGCTATTTAATGAATGAGAT
>NC_033800.1:149248406-149259523 GCF_001876935.1 Asparagus officinalis | reverse complement strand
TATAATAATAATATATATATATAAATAATATATTATATAATATATATATATAATATATCTATTAATATATACTATATATATTTATATACCTCATAATTATGAATAGTATACTTGTACACGTAATGTGCTTGGACCTTGTCTCATTCACATCCCACTCATTCAATTAGGGACCACATTAACCATGTGAATGTGGTCGCCACTATTGAATAGGTGGAGGATAATATGGCCACCCTCAGCACTAAGGCACAAATTAGTGGCGGTACCAAGGCATACCCATATTCTATATATATATATATATATTATATATACTATTAGAAAAATGGGTTATACTTGCGTACCAAGGATGCCTTGTAGGATGTGGACTTTTGTCGCATAACACTCAACATCCTTGAGATGAATCCACTTAGGTGTGATGTAGGACAAGATGTGTCCACATCACTACCGACCCAAAGAACCCATATTCTCTCTCTCATCTCTCTCTCTCCCTCCTGCTTTTGTACTATATTATAAATATATTATAATATATCATAATATAATATATAAGTAGTTTGTTGAAAGTATGTTTTTTTTTGAGTTTAAATATCAGAAGAGTGATCCTTGGAGGTTTAATACAGGGAGAGAGACGCTAAGATGTACAATACTTTTTGAATAAATAAACGAAGATTATGATGCGAGGACAGCTCCAAATCAGTGCTTTTAGGCAATTTGAGTTTCTTATCGGCTTCTTGTTAGTGTTATGATTACGAATTAGGCCTTGAAGATCTGTATATTTTTAAACAAATGAAGGCTATGATACGGAGAACAGCCCCACATCAGTTTTTTAAAGGAAAATAATGGCTTATAATGCTCCATTAGGTTATGATTACTAATCAATTCATTCTACATTTTGCATGAATTCTGGGTATTTGAGTATTTGTTACACATCTCAGAAGTGAAAGAGGACTTTATGAGGAAAGTTCTGAAGAGGAAATTTCTTTTGAAGCGGCTTCTATCTGCTTTAGCTGGTGTTTTGTATGTCATGATGAGCCCAAATTCATAGATTGTACCAATTTGTTGAATAGGCATGAATTGATTTTTTTTTTTAACATTTTATAGCTGCTTCTGTTTGTCATTGCTGGTCAAGTATGAAACCTGCAGAGTTTCTGTAAAAGGGTTTGTGATAATTGTAAAGAATTTGCTGATAACTTCTAAATAGATGTAAAGGTCCTAGAAATTTATGATTAGTCAAATGCAGGATATAAATTAAAGAAACTTTGCATAATGTCATTATGCAACATGTTTATACATTTTTCCTGCTATTTGTATAAGCTTTTAACCACAGGACCAGACAGAAGTAGACCAACTTGATGCAGACCAATCAAGCGCAAACAAAGCATATATTCCCCCTTGATTTCTTTTGCCTGCCTTCAACTTTTTCGTGTTGCGCTTTTCTTATTAGCTACTTCACTTGTATTTCCTAGTGATGTATTTGGTTGGGTTTATGCATTGTTTTGTGCTTAATGATGTATATTTGATAAGTTAGATTCTGCAGGACTACATGTCTGGAGTTGGAACCCAGCCATTCCCCTCAAAAAACAATTTGTAGTTTGTGGCTTTCGAATCTACTTTGTTCTAGATATCATTAAAAACTTTGAAGTTGTGATGAGGATCGTCGAATATATTTTAATATTGTAACATGTTAACGTAAAGTGAGCTTTGATCATAGGAAAGTAACTCAATCTCTCTTAATATTATGATTGTTCTCATCTTTTTCACTTTCTCATGGTAAGCCCAAATTCAAAAAAGTATTATTAATCCTATAAGACATAGGGTGTTGCACAATTAAAAACAGAACACGCAAAAAAATGAGTGTAGTGAATATGAGAATGTTAGGATGAACATGTGAGCATGCATGTAAATATAAGATAAGAAATGAGTGCAGCCGTGGAAGATCAGTAGTTATTCATATTCAAGTTATAATCAGAGAGAATCGATTGAGATGATTTGATCATTTACAACAGAGATCTGGGCACTGGTTAGGAAAAAATGTTAATAATAATATAGCTGATGGGGGTAAAGAGATTTAGAGGAAAACCAAAGGAACTTGAGCAATTAAAAAGAATATGATAATGTCTAATTTAACGGTTAGATGCCCCGAAAATAAAACTTAATGGAACAATGAGATTCGAGTAGCAATTTTGGAATAAAGGCCTTGTTATTGCTTATGTAGGCATGCTTGTCCATCTCAAAAGGGTTGGGTTGGCACATATGCCTCCTCGGCACTCAATGGGCCTTAAGAACTTTTCCCCTAGATTATCAATTCATACAGAGGCCTTGGCTTAGTACAAGCTCAATCAACATTACAATTTCTCTATTGTTCCTCTTGCAATGTTTACTTATTATTCTTTCTTGCATGGGCTTGGTAATGGTCCACATGAAGAAAAGCTATAGACTTTTATTTTGTTTGCTTTAAAATGTTTTTAGGAAGAAAACATTCATATTGAAGACCTTGAGGAGAATTGCATAGAGAGTTTTACAAGTGGAGAAGCATCATACTCATACCATCTATTTCAGATAATTTTATTGTAGGGGTTGTTTAATTTTGAGAAAATATCATGTGATCTTGAGGAGCTTCAGACACACTAGCAAGTTAATAAAGTTATGGGAGTTTTATAAAAAGTTAAAACTACAGTAAAACATTGGAAAAGTGGAAAGGGACACATGATAGAATGAAATATCAAAGTGATTTATTGCGATTCAACAAATGTAGATATGAAGTTTACAACAATTTATTTGAAACTTCCAGTTCAAGAAATTATTCCCAGTGTATATATAATGCAGTTTTTGGTACGACAAATGGTCATCTACCAATTCTCTTTGCAGCTTTTTCCCCAACGCATATCAGCTAGCTCTCTCCCATAAATGTTGTATCAGATCTCAAGGTAGAATGCTTAATAATTCCTAGCATTGGCACCCTCTAACAAGAAGGGGAATTTCCACTTTAGAAAGGTCAGACCTTCATTATCTTCATTCCTTCTTAGAACCTATCAATCCAGACGACCCTTTAGTTCCGGATGTTTTATGGTGGCCTCTTCATCCATCGGGAAATTTTACAGTCAAATCCTATTACTCCTTTGTCATTTCAGGGTGTATTAAATCTCAGTTCCACAACATGATATGGAAATCCCACATTCCCACGAAGGTTAAAGTCCTTTTTTGGATTATTTCAAAAAAGAAGCTGAACACGAGGGCTAACTTGATCAATAAGGGTTGGACCGGCGACCCTAGATGCTCATTCTGTCAAATGAGAATAGAAACTCATGAACACCTTTTTATTCAATGCTCATTTGCCCGTACAGTCTGGAACTCTCTTCTCCCCCTCCTCCCAACTAACTGCTGGCCTCAGACCATGGAAGAGTTGATTTTTATTCATATTGTTCCCAGTCTTTGTTCAGATATAAAAGTCATATGGAAGCTTTTGTTGCCTTGTGTTTGCTGGTGGATTTGGTACAATAGGAATGCTCTTATTTCTAAGGACTGCCAGCCTAACCCGATCCACATTGCTTCTAATATTGTGAGATTTACAATATTCTGGTCAGGTGCTGAGGAGGATAGGATGGCCAGGAGATTTCGAAGGGCTGCTTTCAACCTCGGTTTCCAGGATCTCGCCAAGAAGAACGCCCCCGATGCTTCCGGTGATAACTTCTCCAATGACATCTAATCCCTGCTGCAGCCATGTTTGCTAGCTGAAGATAACTTCTCTAGGTTTAGAATCTTTGTTGTTGCTAGCTATTTTCATCATAGTTGTTATGTTTCCTGTGTGCTACACTCTAAAATCTGTTGTGAAAGTTTTTTTGGGTTTTTTTTCTAGCTGTAGGAACGCGGTGGGATTAGTTCGGTAGGTGACAACAAATGTCCACTCCTTACCCGCTTCTCCTACTGTGTTTCTCCATCTGGATGTGATGTATATTTGTTGGGTTCTTTTTAATATATTGCTATGAACAAGGTATCTCATCCAGTTTTTCAGCTCAAAAAATACGCCGAAATATCGAGAAAAATTGAGAACTGCACTTGAAGTGCAAAAACAAGAAAGGTTAAGAGCCGTGATGCAAAATATAGAATCCAGCTCCCTGTACATCCAATCCGTGCCCGTGCCTGACGCTGCAGCAACGAAGAGGATTTAATATGAAAAAGTGATGAAAAGATTTTGAAAACCGTAGCAGGCTTCAAGTGGGACCCACAGAGGCTCGTGTCAAATTGCAACGTATTATTATCACGTAATGAAATTCCATGAAAAGGGCGTCTAAAGTTGGTGGGGGCCCAAATGGAGCATGTGGGCTCTCCGGCTCTGAATGCCGAAGTCGGTGGCTACGCTCATTGAATCTCAGGCTACAAGGCAACGGAATCTCCTAGTTCGCTGCATATTTTGATTCTGAACTCCATTGTATCATACTCATTGACTAATTTTAGATTCACTTAAGATTTAATACTAAATGGTCTAAGGGCGTCTCCAATGGAGCGCCAAACACCCCGCTAAAATAGCGGGATGCTACAGTATTGTGTTAGAAATGACGCAACACTGTAGCATTGGTGTAATTAATTTTCTTTTGTGAAAACTTTTTATGGAATGTCTTATGAGAAAAAATACAGAAACAAACTTTTTTTCTTTTGTTATTTATATTTGTATTAATAATATGAATATTCTTTTTGGTGTAACATTTAGTGTAATGGGTTGGAGATGAAATAGTAATTTGGTGTAAAAACTACACCAACTTGGTGTAAAAACTACACAATTTTGGGTTGAAGATGCTCTAATGTAGAGAAATCTTAAAGGGAGTTCGTGACAACATTTTTTGTCTAGAACTCTACGTATCAATTGGATTCAATAGAAATTTAGAGCCGATCGAGCTAAGAAAATTGAAGGTGAAAGAAGCGAAATGAAGAACAAAAGAATCAAAGTCAAGAAAGATTATAAAAAAAATAACCCTCATAATTTGCGGTGGGTCAAGATTTTTCTGAGAAGTTCCAAAGAGATTCCCTCACTATTCCACTCTAAAACATGAAGACTAGGTGAAACACAATAATGCAAGTATAGAATCCCAACTATCAGCAAATAATTTACAGAAACAAAATTTGTATCAGGGAATTATATTTATAAAAAAAAAAGTAAAACTATACCATCATTTAGAAACTGATGGCTTCTCCTCACATACCTACAACTGCCCCTATAAATATATAACAAAACCTACTTCCATTTTCTTCCTTCTTCTGTTAACATGCACAGAAGAGCTTAGTTCGCCCATAACCAAAACGCTCAAGAAGAAGAAGAAATAATGAATTGAATCAGGGAGGAGCTCATTTTCCCTCTTTCTCGTACCGAAGGGCGAACTATCCTGCGGCGAGACTGCAAAAACCCTCTCTACTCATTTCTGCAAATGCTCGATCGCCTGCATCATCTTTTATCGTTGCAGCATTGAGGTCTTCCATCTTGCAATTTTTCCCACAGGCATATCATTTGCCTCGGTGATTGGTAGTGAGCAGTGAGGTAATCGTCTATGCATCCGTACTGGCAAAATCTTAAGCTGTGAACGTATTCGACGGGTTTTGAGCTGTTGAACTGCTCGACCCACATGCCCACGCTCACATCCTCCATCTTGAATAGCTGCACCGTGTTTGTAACCTTGTCAGATATATGTGTGTATAAAGGATAAGACCAATCAGAACGAAGGGTAACTTTGCACAAAACCTCATTGATCTCTATAGATCCTAAAAGCCTCAAAATTATTTCAAAAAGGAGAAAAACTATTTGAAATTCTCATTTACCGCATTAACAGATGGGAGTAAAAAGTTAAACCTGCCCTATTTACCCTTTTAACCTATGCTTACCAAAAAAGGGTAATATGCCAGTTACCTTCAGTAGACGAGTAAAATCATCCCCAGCACATGACAACTTAAAAAGTACTGGCGTTAATCTAGAAGTGGTAATAAGAGGGTTTTATTGCGATTTATAAAGTTTTTTGTGCACACCTATAATATTCAGGGGGTTTGGTGAAATTTACCTTAAAATAAAACAGAGCAAAATTATTCAATTAGGGCTTATTAGACACACCAGCTAGCCTTTTCTTTTTACCTTTCACAAATATGTCAGAATACAACAAATAAAGTGGGCATAAAGATATCATAAGCAAATTGAAAAGCCAACATCACTAGCTAAAGCACACCTACAAGTGGTGAGGGGCGTCTCTATGTCTAGGGCTTTATGTTTCAGAATCTGATAGGTTGTCCAGGATAATCATATGATTCAACAATTGTTATGCAAGACAACTAGGAATGGTAAGCAAAAGAACAAGAAGCTGAATAAAGCTTACTCTTAATCTGCGATTCTCAAATTCAGACACAACAAAGCGAGCGATGTCAGCTGACACGACATAGCCAGGTCCATTTGCATAATGTGGATATTCCTCTTCCGGCCATTCCTGGAATGAGAAACCGTTCAGTCAAACGAAACTGAATGCATGATTACATATCAAAGATATAAAATGAAAACAAGAATTTGTCCAAAGGAACTGCTTTATATCTACATATATGAACTACAACCAGTGAATGAGAATGGCTTTTTATGAAGCACCAATTCATCTTGCACATTTAGCTTATACATAGGGTAATAGGCATAAGAAGCCATACATTATTAAGGGTATATATTTACTTAATTAGCATTAAGCGGATTTTGCATCATGTAGGCTTCCATAAACCTATATTCAAATTGATAAAACAAATACAGAGAAATTACAATCAAAGTTCCACAGAATCAGAACTTAACGTCCTTTGGCAGGATGGGAGAAAATATACAGCAGTTTTCAATTTTTTGGAAGCAAATGTAAACCATGTTTAATAATTCTTCCAATGGTCAAGAGCCAGCCTTGTCTGCAACACTTAGCACAACTTTTAGCTCTTTGAATGATTCATTTAAATCAAGTTTGCCTTAACAACTACATATAAAATCTAAATCTATCCCAAGAGTTGTACGCATGCTTGAAAATATATAGACAGCATCACAAATATGTGCATTCCACTAAAAAAGCTTGGAATTACCAAGTTTTGCGCCAAAGCGCCAACTCTTAAAGACCAAAAGATGAGCAAAATATGGGTGGCAGCAACAATGCAAAAATGAAAGCAGAAGAAAACCATGCTATTGAAAACTAGTTGGTTAGAACCTATGTTATTTGTATCTGACTTGCCTTTGGGTAATATGCGGTAAAATAAAACAGAGACAAGCATCATCAATTAATGACAAAGTCGTTCTTTGAATGTATGGTGATCAAGGGCAACCAGAACAAAAAGATCCTATTAAAGAGGTTCAACAAAAAATTGTGTATTGATATATGTTCTAACCATAGAAGAAAATTTTCGTGAGAGCATTTTTATCTGACATGCCCCAATAATTGTCTATGTAATGTGTGACACGCAAATAAAATTCAGACATGCAACAGGACCTAGAATTTGATCCCTGCCATCTTCATTTATCAGTTGTGCGTAACATTCGAGTTTTTCAGATGTAAAACAAAAGGTAGAGAACAATAATTTGAATACAATGATGAAATTCAAATGAGCTATTAAACAAAAACAAAATACCTCATATGACACGGCCCATTTCCCAGTACGCAAGGGCTTGTGGTAGTAGTTTATATTTCCTATATATAAGCTTGCATGACTAGGAACTTTCTTCACTTCTTTCATTATCGGATCAACTCTAACAAATGTGTCGTCATCACACTTCATTATGTACTTTGCATGGATTCTATGAATCTGCACACCAGTGCAATTGGAAAAGAAGAACAATAGAATAAGAAGTCAATCAACTACTCTAAAACTTCAATCTAATCCAAGCAAATTGATCAACTACTTTCAATTTTTAACCCTAGCTGAAGAAAATAATCAACTAGTTCAAACTTCAGTTCTAGAGCAAGAAAATACAAGGTCAGCATTCATCAATTGCTTCACTTACACCATATTCCAATATAGCAAGGGTCTTCAAGACAACAAGGTCGTAGCTATCCATGTAAGGCACTATCACAATGTCACCAAAAAAATCCGCCTCTTTTTTCAACTCCACATTCACTTCCTTTCTCCCATGCTGCCAGAGATGAAAATAACATTAATATTTCCTACTAAATAACATAATGTCTAATTGCCTTACTTGGAAGACAGATGAGTACCAAAGCAACGAAAAACCGAGCCACCATATTTGATGATCCCCTAACTATTGACATCCATGATTTCCTCACAGCCATTCTCTCTGCAAAATGGTTACCAGCTGAAAGGATACCGATGAAAAGCTCAATAGGTCCATCAGGAAGTGGTGGGCTTTGCCACTCAGCCAACATCTCGAGGCTCCTTTGTGGGGCATAAGTAGGATGTGATGTGGGTAATGAAACTGCATATATCGAGTGAACTTCTAAGTCCCCATTCAATGACAAACCAGTAGCATCCTCAAGAATAAATCCCTACAGACAAGCAGAAACAATAATCAACAAATTAACTGTAACTAGATGTTACACAGCAGACTAAAAACCACAAGTATCGAATATGCCAGCGTTGAACGCCATAAAATACTCACAGTGCGATAAGGGAAAGAAGTTATATGTCTCCCATCCACATGGACATGATAACCTTCTAAACCAGCATATAGTGTGAGAACAAACAATTTGTCTTCCACAAATGGATATGGCCAATCGAAAGACACCTTCTTTGTTTTTCCAATTAATCTGTTCAACCACCAAGTCGTTTTAGATTCCTCTGAATGGTTATCATCATCACGGATCCACTTCTCGCACTTTACTTGCCCATCAACTGTAAAGACAATTTGATATATAAAATTCAGCTTTGACTACTTACCAAGAAGATAAATGTTAAGGACAAGAAGAAAATGCACTAAGACCAATTGGGTTTATCCTTAATTAATCTTTAAATATTCAGAACACCTTCAAAAGGAAAATCACACTCATTCACCAGAAATCAGTTTCTTTGTTTCCGTTGAGCCTTCTCTTACTACTGAAGTAGAACAGGATTTTGGTGACATCAATCTTTTTTCAGTAGCCAATCATATGTAGAAACAGTCCCTAACATTAAAATTAAGACTTTCTGCCTACTGACAAAAACTGAACTATCTTGTAGAACAGTCCCTAACATTAAAATTAAGACTTTCTGCCTACTGACCAAAACTGAACTATCTTGTAACGGACAAAATAAAATCATTTTAGAAAGGAGTTTCTATCTTAAGACCCATGAACAACTTCAGATTTTGAATTCATTTTTCATAGTAAAAAAAAGTATTCCTATTTCTAAAAATAATCACTCAACCAAAACTCCGAGCATTCATACCAGTCTCTTCATCAGCTCTGGACCTCCACCCCTCGCATCTCAACGCCGTGTGCCACTGCATCCTATAACAAGTATTCTGCTCAATCACCGGCCGGCCACTCCAATCTCCCTTCAACCTCGGATTAAAATGCAAAATCTTAGGCGCCTCTTCCCCTTCTACAGCCTTCAAACCCTGCAGCTCCATCATAAACTGTGACACCATCACCGAACCCTCCCCTTCCAGTATAGCTATCTTCGGGTTATACTCGGGATGTGCAGGGAATGGAGTCGCCACCAGCGTGATGTGAGACCCAAGCGTCAGTCCGCAGGGAATCATCATCACCTTACCCTTTGCGGTGAATTCGCCTCCTGTCAGCATCACGTGAGGGGGGCAAGCCTCTTCATCCTTCTCATTGTAACCGACTTCATTAGCAGTTGCTGCTGAGAGAGATGAATTGTTGATTTCCTGTAAGTAGTTGCAGAGCGAACCAAACAATTAACAAATGATTCGTTAATTGTTCATCTAACTTCAGTTATTTTCGTTTCAATTGTTCAATTAACCATAAAAATATTAGTATTCAGTCAGTTCGTAATCTAATAGAATGTAACCAGAATATAACCACATCTATATCATTTTTTTTACTTAAGTTATATACTAATACTAACTTTGAGAGGCTTAAAAGTCAAAAATCAGTTTTTTACCAAAATATTTGAATCGTATATTTATAATCATGATTATAAAGTAATTCAATTATTACTATAAACATAAATGCCATTCAAAAAATTCAATTTTCCACAAAATAAAACTATCCTCTTGATCAAATATTTCATATTTGATGTAGACTCTCGAATTTGAAACATATAGCCTCGCCCAAATTCGTATTCGAAGAAATTAGTTTCCAGCTCTACCTTTAAGACCTTGAGGCCGAGGTCCCACGCCTCTTTCGCCGACCGATGGAGCTCGGAGAAGTTTCGTTTGATGACATAGTCCTCGTAATCGGCGAACTTGAGGCCCGAAACGTAAAGAGATCGCCGGAGAGAAGCGGGTGATGACATAGTCCTCGTAATCGGCGAACTTGAGGCCCGAAACGTAAAGAGATCGCCGGAGAGAAGCGGGTGAGGACGAGAGGGACCTCGAGGTGTGCACGAGGTGGTAGGGCCGCTTAGAGGCGGGCCTAAAGTCGGAATCTTGCGGGCTGCGGAGGTGATCGCCGGCGGCGGAGGAGCCGGCGGTGGGCGAAATGGAGATCGAGGGGAATTGGGAGAGCGTGAAGAGGAGGTAGACGAAGGCGACCGCGAGGAGAATCTGGAGAGATCGGCGCTTGTTGACGGAGGCGGCCGATGGCGGCGAATCGAGCTTGGATTTCTTCATAACGAAACCCTAACCCTCACCGTAGATTTGAGAGGGATTTTGTCGATGGAGCTTGAAAGAGGGGAGAAATGGGGGAAACCCCCTAAATTTAGACGTGGATTTTTAATTGAGGAAGGAGAGCGGCGAGTTAAATGGGGGAAGAGAGACGTTATTATGAGAGAGAAGGGGGGAGATTCTGTAAATTATGGGAAGATTTGGTGGCTACGTGAATATGCGAAAAGGAGATTTTGGATTTGTGTGGGCTCCAGGTGGATGTCGGTGTTTGGCGTGAACATGGAACAGCTGGTACGGCGGGAAAAGAAACGGATCTTTTTTTTTCCGATTTAATCCCTCTCTTTTTTCTTAATTAAGTTGTATGTTCAATAAGTTCCTTTTTTTTTTTTGTGGGGGGGGGGGGGGGGGGTAA
>NC_033800.1:149242128-149248396 GCF_001876935.1 Asparagus officinalis | reverse complement strand
GGGGTTACTTAGTATTAGACCCTCTAGGGGCTGTTTGGTTGTATGTTTTTACCGTGTAAAATGATGGAAAGTGTAAAAAAGTGGGTCCCAATGTCAGCTTTCATCACTTTTAATTGTTTGTTTGTATTTGTAAAAATAGTGTAAAGTGATTTCATATGCTGATGTGGCTTGTAAAGTGATTTTATAAAAAAAAATATGATTTTAGGAGAAAGCTTACATTGAAGTCAGAAAAAAATAATAAAAAATAATCCAACTAATATGATCATTTGAGTAGGGATCACTTTTTATACTTTCCAAACAAACAATTAAAGTTACATTTGCAAACCAAACAAGCAATTTATGATTCCAATGGAATAAAAAACAAACAAAGAAAAGTATATAAGTGAAATTGATGAGGTGGACAACAACTTTCCAAGTTGTGTCATAAATACACAATTTTACCAACAACAACCAAACAGCCCCCTAATCTTCAATAATTCCACGGTGGTCCCACAAATCTCAAAATAACTGCTCATTGGTCCCTCAAATCCTACTGTGTATGTGTATATATGTACTACATATAAAAGAGGATTAGAGTGCTAAAATTTTGATTGCCCTTTTTACCCCTCTCAAATTTGATCATTCTAAATTTACTTAAATTATTTTATTTATTTAATTTATCCCAAAGTCTCATTCAATGAGTCTTAAATTAAATTAAATTAATTGCAAATCACAATAATAATAATATTTAATTGGTTTCTATGTAATCACGATAATAATAAGATTTAATTAGTTCCTAGGCTTTTAAAGATTCCATAACTTATTAAATTAAATGCATATGTTATGGATCTAATTAACTAACTATTCTTTTATTTTTCCTTTATATAACCTCTTTTTCATCTCTACACTATAAATTATGGTCATCCATTCTCTTCAACCAACCACATCATCCACTAAGACAAAATCCTACACAACACAATGATTTATGAAATGTGTTATATGGAAAATTTGTAAGTTGGTTTATACTATATGTGACTTGCATGCGTGTGCACGTGCATACTGTTGATGTCTGATATCACACAGTCAGTTGAAGTTGCAGAGTTGCTGGATCGTCGAGAGATTGAACTGTCGAGAGGGGGCCGCTTTCCTTCTTCAACTTTATGCCTGGTTCTCAGAGCTCGGGGTGGACGGATCACCTATACATACAAGAATTGTGGGAGTACTTTGTCAAATGGTTTATAGTATATGTGACTTGTATATGTGTGTGCATGTGCATACAATGGACAATATTTGTTAAATGGCTTGTAGATTTAAATGTTTATTTTTTATGGAATTGAAGACTATGTCTCATATTTAATTCGTAGCTCTTGATTTGTATTTAGTATCTTGAATCTTTGAAAAAGAGAAGGATAATAGATTATAGGAAGATTATTATTTGAAAGCTTTGATTCTTAAGAGTATGTATAATTTTAATTTGGGAACAAAAGATTGTTTCCAGTGTGTACCTTTTTTTACTATGGATTAAGTAGGATTCTTATTAATCTTTTAATACCGAGAAAGAATATATGATCTTATTTTTAGAGTTTATGCAAAGCTATTTAAAGATTTTCCCGCTCACACAATGTTGTAAAGAGCCTTTTGTGTTATTTATCATAGGGTTATGCTTTTTCTTTTTGAATATAGGTCATAAGTTGTGCTTTCTTGTTCATTAATATATATATTTATGGTATTTTGGCGACGAAATTTTATTTTTTCCGTCGCTAAAAGTTTAGCGACGGATTTGTCCGTCGCTAAAAGTCCTGTTTCTAGTAGTGATTATATATATTTATGGTTTAATTCTTTACCAATTACTCAGTTGGTATGCACTTTAAGTTCAGAAGTGCTATCGACTTGTCCAGCGCTTTTAATGTTTCTTATTCTTTTGATTTTCTCACCTCTATTAAGCATCTTTTATATTCTTTCATTAATAATTATGTTGAATCAACAAACTTTGTTTGTCTTCTTTTTTAAATAATGACGAATGAGTTTTTTGTTCCTATCAAATTTAGTCAACAAATATTAACTAATAAAATATATTGGCTATCTATCTTCTATTCATTGAGAAAATCATAATACTCAAACTTATATGATATATTTGATTGAATTGCAAAAAAAGACTTCTTATATGAAATCCGGATTAATTTGTCTCTTGATTAGAACTCTCTACTAGATTAAAAAAAAATGACTTATACAATTCCCATGAGCTGAGCTATTCAAATAATATTTTTATATCAGTTATGATTCCATCTTGCTATTATAGTTTTTATACTTTTGCATCTAATAACAATTTTTGTTATTCCAACAAGATACTAGACATTTAATATAAATTTTTTAATTTTAGTGGCCTTTGTAACTTTCGTGCACGATATATTGAGAATCAATATACCATAAGCAAATATTACATCATAATGTAAAATATATTATTTGCCAATAATTTCTTAAACCAAGTATGCCACGTGCAACGCACGCGTGACATACCAGTGTTATGAAAAAGAAACTAATTAACTTTTTTTTCCGACCTGACCCCTCTCTTTGTTCTTAATTAAGCCGTGGGATCAACAAGTTTATTTTATTTTATTTGGATGAACAAGGATCAATAGGGCTGAGTACATGAAACAACATTTGGAACTCTCCGTGACAATTTGGCAACCGATCTGTTGTTTTTTATTGGCATCGTTATTGGGAGTTTTGATGAATGGAGTAGGTTAAAATAAAATTTGTCCGGTGTATTAGAGTAAACCATGAATCATGTACGCACAAAATTATATAAGGTCTTCATTCAAAGTCTTCCTTCATTAACTGAGCATGGAAGTTAGGAATTTGATTGCATCTTGATTATGACCCTTGACCTAAGTTAGGGGCATTTGCATTAATTGACTAACATATGCATGTCCTTTTTTAAGCAAACGGTATTTCTAATCCAAGTCCATGACACTCGTGGCGAGCAGAGAAAGATAGAGAGAAATTAATAGTAAATAGACTTTTCTGATTTGTATTAGTTTCTCTCACTACCTCTCATCTCTCTATCTTCCTCGTTTCTTAACGAGTGTCGGTGGGCACTCGTCAGAAAACCCCTTTAATCGATGTGTGATCTTCCCTTGTGAGAATTATACGGAAATGATAACTATAGCCGTAAACAAAAACTTGTACGAGGCAGGTCAAAACATGCTCTCGTTACACCAACTTATTACTTTGGATAAAGTATATGCTATCACAATAATGTTTTTTTCCCCCCCCCTCATCTTAGGTTTTGAACATTAACAAATATTAACTAATAATTACGAGCCGCTATGTAAATGGGCTACGTTTATGGGCTTCAACGGAACTAATTCGTAATGGATTCATAAATTCAAATGGCCCGTTAGTGCCCACGGAGCTTATGTTTTCGGCGTATGCTACATGAAATCTACATCTGTGGGCTTTTCAACTGAGCTGTTCCTCAGGGTCTATGGGCCAACTAGGCCGATGCTAAATTAAAAATAGTAATAAAGTATGTCCTCTCTCCCTATGTTATATGAACAATATCTCATGTTATGTACCTAGTAAAAATTTCAATGGAATGTAAAATACAATACAATGGACGCTATTAACTATTTTTCGTATTTAAAAAAAAATGATTGCTTAAAAAGCTAACCGTTACATGTTTTAATTGAAAATGAAAGCATTTTAGCCGGAAAATAGATATTATTTGATAAAATCAGCAAAATAGATACTCTTACTAAAACAAAATATATAGAGAAAACCACTTTCAATTATATGATTTGAAACAAACTACTATTAATAGAATCCAAAATATAAATGATGTTGATCCATATTTGAAATCTAGGTTTTCAAATCAAGACTCCGTTCGTCTTATGCGATCCACGACAATTTCATCTATTTAGAAATAATACCTAATTTTCATACATTCTAAACATGCATATATTATTTTGCCATAATCGCTTTCAAAGCATTTACTCAACGTAGACTATGCCGTAGATTGCATTATCCTATAATAACCTTTTCTCGAACCAACCAAGCAGAAAATTCATCATTTTCCAACACCGCTACTATAGCCAGCACCTAAGATTTTTTTTCCCCAATCATAAATAAAGGTTGAAATACCAAATTAGTCAAAAAGATGACACTCATTTACCAGTTTTATCTATAAAGTGACATTGGTGACACTTTAGCTTAAAAAGTGATGAATATGATGACAAATAGAAATTTTCGGTTTTGAATAAAGTTTTTAAGTGAAAATTTAATTAATTTTCACATATAGATCCCCTACTCTATCATATTTTTCGGATTAACCCCCAAAGATTTTAAAATTTTGTAAAAAGAATCCTCACTTCCCACCATCTCATCCTTCCTCCTTCATCCTTCCCATCATCTCCTCCATTCTCTTCTCCTCCAACCCCCAACTTTCCTTCCCCTCTCCCGCTCGTTCTCCATCCTTTCTCATGCTCATTCTTATCTTATCATTTCCACTATCTCCTTCATTTTCTTTTCCTCCCAATCCCCAACCTCCCCTCCTCCTCCTCATCCTTTCTCAAGTCCAACATATAAAAATTTGCTTGAAGCATTTGGAGGGAGTGAATGAGAGGAGAGAAAGGAGGAGAAAGAAGACAAAAAAAGAGAGAGAAGTGAAATAAGTTAAGATGAGATGGATTTGGAGAAAGAGGGAAATAAGAAAGTAATATGGATGATATGGAAAAGGAGGGAGAAAAGAGAATGGGAGAGGAGAGATTAAGGATCAGAATGTGAAAATAACGAGGAGATGGCGGGAAGGAGGAGGGAGGAGATGATGGGTGGGTGGGTGGGAGGGAAGGGGGGAAGAAAGAGAGAAGTTTTTTCCACATATTTTAATTTTGAGGAGATAAATCCGAAAATATGATAGGGTGGGGGTCTACATGTAAAAATTTATATCCGGCAACGAAAATGCCTATTTGTCATCGTATTTGTTACTTTATAGGCTAAACTGTCATCAGCGTTATTTTATAGACTAAACTGGTAAATGGGTGTTACATTTTTGGCTAATCTGGTGTTTTAGCCCATAAATAAATTTTGATATAAATAGCACGTTACTCATAAATAGCCCCAGCAACATTCTCCTTCTATACTTTTAGAGCATCTTTTATAGTTTATGCAAAGGTAAAACTTATCATATTGGCAGGAAAAAAGAGAAAGAGAGAAGAAAAAAATAATACAATGAAAGAAACTCTATAACAATCCTTATCAGAGAGAGAGAGAGAGAGAAGACCCGATAGAAAGAGGAGCGAGAGAGAGATTCGTCAATAAATCAAGAAGCTACAATCCCCTCTCTCTTTGAACGGTGCTCGTTCTCAGCTTCTCACGAGCCCAAACCTCCCAAAAGATCTCCCCCAACTGAAAAAAGCAAGCTCAACCTCCCCTTCTATAATAATCTTTTCTCGAACCAACCAATCAGGAAAATCATCATTTTCCAATACCACTACCATAGTTAGCAACTAAGAATTTTTTCCCCAGTCATAAATAAGTTTTGATATAAATAGCACGTTAATCGTAAATAGCCCCATCAGCACTCTCCTTCTATACTTTTAGAGCCTCTTTTAAAGTTTATACAAAGCAAAAACTTATCATATAATTATTCATTATTAAAAAAAAAGAGTGAAGAAAAAAATAATACAATAAGGGGATGTTTGTTTCAAATCCTATATTTTTAGGATATGGATTTCAATATCCCAGATTTCACCATGGGATTTAAAATCCATTGGTTTTTTCTAACATGGGTTGAGATTTCATGTTGTTTGTTTCATTAATATTTTGGGATATGTAATCCTATAATTTGTATTTTGTTTGTTTCAAACTCAAATCGTAGCATTACAAATTTTAGAATTTAAAATCTAGCATAAATACTCTCTCAGAGGGGATTTCACAAATGCTATAATATATTAATTTTTTATTATTCAATATCCCAAAAATTTAATTTGAATCAAACAAATGTTATTAAATCCATAAAAACACACTTTTTCATCTTAGAATTTGTAATCCTCTCTCTCTCNCCCGTTCTCAGCTTCTCACGATCCCGAAACCCCAAGGGATCTAACCCCAACCGGGGGAAAAATACTCAAACTACCCCTTCTCATCTCAAAAACCCTAATCTCTCAAAAACCCTAATCCCCCTCTCGCGTCTCAATCGACCTTTTTTAGGGTTAGGGTTTATCCTCAATTCCTTGACCCCCCACCCCCCTCGCCGATTCCATCCGCATCTAGGGTTTCAGTTATAGCG